>NC_139219.1:335928828-336218446 GCF_055691185.1 Crinia signifera | reverse complement strand
AGAGGGGAAACGAGGGAGAGGCAGAGTTACCGAGAGGGGAAACGAGGGAGAGGCAGAGTTACCGAGAGGGGAAACGAGGGAGAGGCAGAGTTACCCAGAGGGGAAACGAGGGAGAGGCAGAGTTACCAGAGGGGAAACGAGGGAGAGGCAGAGTTACCGAGAGGGGAAACGAGGGAGAGGCAGAGTTACCGAGAGGGGAAACGAGGGAGAGGCAGAGTTACCGAGAGGGGAAACGAGGGAGAGGCAGAGTTACCGAGAGGGGAAACGAGGGAGAGGCAGAGTTACCGAGAGGGGAAACGAGGGAGAGGCAGAGTTACCGAGAGGGGAAACGAGGGAGAGGCAGAGTTACCGAGAGGGGAAACGAGGGAGAGGCAGAGTTACCGAGAGGGGAAACGAGGGAGAGGCAGAGTTACCGAGAGGGGAAACGAGGGAGAGGCAGAGTTACCGAGAGGGGAAACGAGGGAGAGGCAGAGTTACCGAGAGGGGAAACGAGGGAGAGGCAGAGTTACCGAGAGGGGAAACGAGGGAGAGGCAGAGTTACCGAGAGGGGAAACGAGGGAGAGGCAGAGTTACCGAGAGGGGAAACGAGGGAGAGGCAGAGTTACCGAGAGGGGAAACGAGGGAGAGGCAGAGTTACCGAGAGGGGAAACGAGGGAGAGGCAGAGTTACCGAGAGGGGAAACGAGGGAGAGGCAGAGTTACCGAGAGGGGAAACGAGGGAGAGGCAGAGTTACCGAGAGGGGAAACGAGGGAGAGGCAGAGTTACCGAGAGGGGTAACGAGGGAGAGGCAGAGTTACCGAGAGGGGAAACGAGGGAGAGGCAGAGTTACCGAGAGGGGAAACGAGGGAGAGGCAGAGTTACCGAGAGGGGAAACGAGGGAGAGGCAGAGTTACCGAGAGGGGAAACGAGGGAGAGGCAGAGTTACCGAGAGGGGAAACGAGGGAGAGGCAGAGTTACCGAGAGGGGAAACGAGGGAGAGGCAGAGTTACCGAGAGGGGAAACGAGGGAGAGGCAGAGTTACCGAGAGGGGAAACGAGGGAGAGGCAGAGTTACCGAGAGGGGAAACGAGGGAGAGGCAGAGTTACCGAGAGGGGAAACGAGGGAGAGGCAGAGTTACCGAGAGGGGAAACGAGGGAGAGGCAGAGTTACCGAGAGGGGAAACGAGGGAGAGGCAGAGTTACCGAGAGGGGAAACGAGGGAGAGGCAGAGTTACCGAGAGGGGAAACGAGGGAGAGGCAGAGTTACCGAGAGGGGAAACGAGGGAGAGGCAGAGTTACCGAGAGGGGAAACGAGGGAGAGGCAGAGTTACCGAGAGGGGAAACGAGGGAGAGGCAGAGTTACCGAGAGGGGAAACGAGGGAGAGGCAGAGTTACCGAGAGGGGAAACGAGGGAGAGGCAGAGTTACCGAGAGGGGAAACGAGGGAGAGGCAGAGTTACCGAGAGGGGAAACGAGGGAGAGGCAGAGTTACCGAGAGGGGAAACGAGGGAGAGGCAGAGTTACCGAGAGGGGAAACGAGGGAGAGGCAGAGTTACCGAGAGGGGAAACGAGGGAGAGGCAGAGTTACCGAGAGGGGAAACGAGGGAGAGGCAGAGTTACCGAGAGGGGAAACGAGGGAGAGGCAGAGTTACCGAGAGGGGAAACGAGGGAGAGGCAGAGTTACCGAGAGGGGAAACGAGGGAGAGGCAGAGTTACCGAGAGGGGAAACGAGGGAGAGGCAGAGTTACCGAGAGGGGAAACGAGGGAGAGGCAGAGTTACCGAGAGGGGAAACGAGGGAGAGGCAGAGTTACCGAGAGGGGAAACGAGGGAGAGGCAGAGTTACCGAGAGGGGAAACGAGGGAGAGGCAGAGTTACCGAGAGGGGAAACGAGGGAGAGGCAGAGTTACCGAGAGGGGAAACGAGGGAGAGGCAGAGTTACCGAGAGGGGAAACGAGGGAGAGGCAGAGTTACCGAGAGGGGAAACGAGGGAGAGGCAGAGTTACCGAGAGGGGAAACGAGGGAGAGGCAGAGTTACCGAGAGGGGAAACGAGGGAGAGGCAGAGTTACCGAGAGGGGAAACGAGGGAGAGGCAGAGTTACCGAGAGGGGAAACGAGGGAGAGGCAGAGTTACCGAGAGGGGAAACGAGGGAGAGGCAGAGTTACCGAGAGGGGAAACGAGGGAGAGGCAGAGTTACCGAGAGGGGAAACGAGGGAGAGGCAGAGTTACCGAGAGGGGAAACGAGGGAGAGGCAGAGTTACCGAGAGGGGAAACGAGGGAGAGGCAGAGTTACCGAGAGGGGAAACGAGGGAGAGGCAGAGTTACCGAGAGGGGAAACGAGGGAGAGGCAGAGTTACCGAGAGGGGAAACGAGGGAGAGGCAGAGTTACCGAGGGGGGAAGGAGGGAGAGGCAGAGTTACCGAGAGGGGAACGAGGGGAGAGGCGGAGTTACCGAGAGGGGAACGAGGGGAGAGGCGGAGTTACCGAGAGGGGAACGAGGGGAGAGGCGGAGTTACAGAGAGGGGAACGAGGGAGAAGCGGAGTTACCGAGAGGGGAAACGAGGGGAGAGGCGGAGTTACAGAGAGGTGAGCGGGGGAGAGGCGGAGTTACAGAGAGGTGAGCGGGGGAGAGGCGGAGATACTGAGCTGACAAGTAAAGTCATTATAATGGAATTATGAGGTCACAGGGGTGTAGGCAGATTAGGAAAGGTCACTCTACACAGCTCCCTGCTTCTCACAGCTACTGTCCTATCCTCCAAATCTCAGTATTTACTCAACTGTTTTAAGAAAAGCGACCTAAACAGTGCGTATAGTGTACACCAGCTGCCGGCAGTACGGGCACAGTACACCTGTCAGTCAGGGTGCGGGGTGCTGTGTATTACTGGGGTGTGTGACATGGCACAGTGCCACATCATGCTCACCACAATGCTACTTCTCATTTCATTACATGGCATACTTACCAAACTTCAACCATCCTATAATCTCCCTGGCACTCACCACTCTGTACACATTGCCTCTTCCATTATTCACTCCCCTCTTCTAAACACTCATGAGCTCTTTAATTACTTCTCTACTTGTACTTTCACATCCACTTCCCATCACCAATACAAAAAACTGCAAACATCCACCTTTATCTATCTCTCCTTTCTAATCTTATTAGCTGGGGACATATCACCTAATCCAGGCCCCAACCACCTGACCCACCCAGATTTAATGGCTTCTAAGCCTAGAAATTCAGCTAACCTCATAAATATCACATGCCTCCCACCACACACCAAACAACTTACATGTGCCCTATTGAATGCACGCTCTGTTTGCAATAAATTAACATCCATCCATGACCTCTTCATCTCCCACAACTTCAATCTGATGGCAATTACAGAAACCTGGCTCACACAATCAGACACGGCCTCGCCTGCAGCACTGTCACATGGTGGTTTCCACTTCACTCACACCTCTAGGCCTGGTAACTGTAAAGGAGGTGGAGTTGGTATATTACTGTCACAAGACTTCACATACTCAGTTCTCCCACCAGTTCCTTCACTCACATTTACATCATTTGAAGTACACTCCATTAGGGTTTTTTCCCCTTTCTCTCTGCGTGTTGCTGCTATCTATCGTCCACCTGGGCTTCCCAAATCTAAATTTCTGGAAGATTTCTCTGCCTGGCTCCCCCATTTCTTATCCTCTGACATCTCCACTATCATCCTGGGTGACTTCAACATTGCTATTGACAGTCCACCATCTTTGCATGCCTCCAAACTCCTCTCTCTAACCTCCTCTCTTGGCCTCTCCCAGTGGTCCGACGCCGCTACTCATGAGGAAGGCCACTGCCTTGACCTCGTTTTCACCAGGCTGTGCTCAGTCTCTGATTTTACTAACACTCCCTTCCCTCTCTCTGATCACAATCTCATTACTCTCTCACTCTCCTCCATTACCCCAAGCTCACTGACACAGAAATCATGCAAGCCTACTCTAACCCGCAGAAATACTAATGCTATTAATTTTCCACAACTTTCCACCTCCCTGCAACAACAGCTCTCACTAATTTCTACATTTACCTCTCCTGACTCTGCTGTTTCCCACCTCTACGAGACTCTTGAAACAGCCCTTGATGAAGTGGCTCCAGCTACCCATTATACCCCACGTAGGCTTAGATGCCAACCGTGGCACTCCAACACAAGACAACTACGAAATCAGTCACGTAAAGTTGAACGCCAATGGCGTAAATCTCGTAATATTACTGATTTCCTCACATATAAGACTAGCTACCACTCCTACTGCAATGCTTTGGACACGGCCAAACAAACATACTACCAATCTCTCATCTCTTCTCATGCCACCAACCCTAGGCGACTTTTTAACACATTTAAGTCTCTTCTGTACCCTCCCCCTCCTCCCCCACCGGCTACCATCAGTGCACAAGAACTTGCCTCCTACTTTAAGGACAAGATTGATAACATCCGAGATGAAATGGTATGCTCCACAATCTCTAACCCTCTTTCTGCCACACCTGAACCCTCTGGCACTTTCTCTTCGTATGAGCCCACAAATGAAAAGGAAGTATCCGCACTCTTCTTATCCTCCTACTCTACTACCTCTCCTCTTGATCCTATACCTGCACAAGTCATTAAAAATCTATCTCCTGTGCTTATTCCAACCTTAACTAAAATCTGCAATCTCTCTCTTGCTACTGGTACTTTTCCGTCTCTGCTCAAACATGCAGCGATTACTCCCATTCTGAAAAAACACAATTCTGACCCTAACTCTCTCTCTAACTATCGTCCTATCTCTCAGCTCCCATGCCTCTCCAAGCTACTTGAGAGACTTGTCTACTCTCGCCTAACAAACTTTCTAAACTCCAACACCCTATTAGACCCGCTTCAGTCAGGCTTTCGCTCTCAACACTCCACTGAGACAGCACTGACTAAAGTGGTTAATGATCTGGTAACAGCTAAGTCTAAAGGCCATTACTCACTGCTTATTCTTCTAGATCTTTCTGCTGCGTTTGACACTGTGGATCACACTCTCCTTTTACAAACACTACACTCCCTAGGTCTTAATGATACAGCCCTTTCCTGGTTCACATCTTACCTATCTGATCGCTCTTTCACTGTTCGCTTCTCTGACTCTACTTCCTCTTCACTACCTCTGTCAGTCGGAGTTCCGCAAGGCTCAGTCTTAGGTCCTCTGCTTTTCTCAATCTATACCTCCTCGCTTGGCAAACTAATCAGCTCCTTCGGATTTCAGTATCACTTATATGCGGATGATACTCAAATCTATCTATCAACCCCAGAGTTGTCACCAGTGGTTTTGGGCCGAGTCTCTGAATGTCTCTCTGCCATCTCACTTTGGATGTCTTCTCGCCAACTCAAACTCAATATTTCCAAAACTGAATTACTTATATTCCCGCCAACTAAGAACAGTTACCATCCTGATATCTCCATCACTGTTGACAACTCGACAATCTACCCTACCCAACAAGCTCGTTGCTTAGGGGTCACCCTCGACTCTGACCTGTCCTTTGTTCCCCACATTCAATCTGTCTCCAAATCATGTTACATGCATCTAAAAAACATATCCAAAATACGACCGTATCTCACACAAGACACTACCAAATCTCTTATCCATGCACTCATTATATCCCACATTGATTATTGCAATAGTCTCCTAACTGGACTTCCCAAGAACAGACTCTCACCACTGCAATCCATTTTAAATGCTGCTGCTAGGCTGATCTTCCTTGCAAGACGCTCATCGTCTGCTGATCCGCTCTGCCAGTCCCTCCATTGGTTGCCTGTATATTACCGTATTCAATATAAAACACTTCTACTTGCATATAAAGCTATTAACCATACTGCACCAGCATATATCTCTGCACTTATCACACAATATCTCCCATCTCGACCACTCCGCTCTGCACAAGATTTGCGTCTCTCATCTGAGCGGATCACTAGCTCCCATTCACTATTACAGGACTTTCATCGGGCTGCTCCCACCCTATAGAATGCCCTTCCATGCACAATCAGACTCTCCGCTAGCCTCCAAACTTTCAAGCGTTCCCTGAAAACTCACCTCTTCAGGCAAGCCTATCATATTTAAGTTCTACACGCATAACCCTCTGAGGCACTTATGTATTATATAGCTTCCCTTCTGGACTTGTAACTTGTTGGGACTGCTATGCTATTACTGGTGCCTGTCCTTGTGTTTCCCTCCTATATCCCTATAGATTGTAAGCTTGCAGCAGGGCCCTCCTACCTCCATGTCTGTCTGTTGTTACCCAGTTTGTTTTATCACTGTTTACTATTGTAAAGCGCAACGGAATCTGCTGCGCTATATAAGAAACTGCAAATAAATAAATAATAAATAAATATAGTGTACACCAGCTGCCGGCAGTACGGGCACAGTACAGGTGTCAGTCAGGGTGCGGGGTGCTGTGTATTACTGGGGTGTGTGACATGGCACAGTGCGTATAGTGCACACCAGCTGCCGGCAGTACGGGCACAGTACACCTGTCAGTCAGGGTGCGGGGTGCTGTGTATTACTGGGGTGTGTGACATGGCACAGTGCATATAGTGTACACCAGCTGCCGGCAGTACGGGCACAGTACACCTGTCAGTCAGGGTGCGGGGTGCTGTATATTACTGGGGTGTGTGACATGGCACAGTGCGTATAGTGCACACCAGCTGCCGGCAGTACGGGCACAGTACACCTGTCAGTCAGGGTGCGGGGTGCTGTGTATTACTGGGGTGTGTGACATGGCACAGTGCGTATAGTGCACACCAGCTGCCGGCAGTACGGGCACAGTACACCTGTCAGTCAGGGTGCGGGGTGCTGTGTATTACTGGGGTGTGTGACATGGCACAGTGCATAGAGTGTGCACCAGCTGCCGGCAGTACGGGCACAGTACACCTGTCAGTCAGGGTGCGGGGTGCTGTGTATTACTGGGGTGTGTGACATGGCACAGTGCATATAGTGTACACCAGCTGCCGGCAGTACGGGCACAGTACACCTGTCAGTCAGGGTGCGGGGTGCTGTGTATTACTGGGGTGTGTGACATGGCACAGTGCGTATAGTGCACACCAGCTGCCGGCAGTACGGGCACAGTACACCTGTCAGTCAGGGTGCGGGGTGCTGTGTATTACTGGGGTGTGTGACATGGCACAGTGCATATAGTGCACACCAGCTGCGGGCAGTACGGGCACAGTACACCTGTCAGTCAGGGTGCTGTGTATTACTGGGGTGTGTGACATGGCACAGTGCATATAGTGTGCACCAGCTGCCGGCAGTACGGGCACAGTACACCTGTCAGTCAGGGTGCGGGGTGCTGTGTATTACTGGGGTGTGTGACATGGCACAGTGCGTATAGTGCACACCAGCTGGCACAGTGCGTATAGTGCACACCAGCTGCCGGCAGTACGGGCACAGTACACCTGTCAGTCAGGGTGCGGGGTGCTGTGTATTACTGGTGTGTGTGACATGGCACAGTGCGCATAGTGTACACCAGTTGCCGGCAGTACGGGCACAGTACACCTTTCAGTCAGGGTGCTGTGTATTACTGGGGTGTGTGACATGGCACAGTGTACACCAGCTGCCGGCAGCACGGGCACAGTACATCTGTCAGTCAGGGTGCGGGGTGCTGTGTATTACTGGTGTGTGTGACATCGCACAGTGTGTATATAGTGTTACTAGGGTTGGTAACATCGCACAGTGTGTACTGAGTGTGTGCCATCACATAGTGTGTACCGAGTGTGTTACTGGAGGGGTGTGTGCCATCACATAGTGTGTACCGAGTGTGTTACTGGAGGTGTGTGTGCCATCACACAGTGTGTACCGAGTGTGTTACTGGAGGGGTGTGTGCCGTCACACAGTGTGTACCGAGTGTGTTACTGGAGGGGTGTGTGCCGTCACACAGTGTGTACCGAGTGTGTTACTGGAGGGGTGTGTGCCGTCACACAGTGTGTACCGAGTGTGTTACTGGAGGGGTGTGTGCCATCACACAGTGTGTACCGAGTGTGTTACTGGAGGGGTGTGTGCCATCACACAGTGTGTACCGAGTGTGTTACTGGAGTGGTGTGTGCCATCACACAGTGTGTACCGAGTGTGTTACTGGAGGGGTGTGTGCCCTCACACAGTGTGTACCGAGTGTGTTACTGGACGGGTGTGTGCCCTCACACAGTGTGTACCGAGTGTGTTACTGGACGGGTGTGTGCCATCACACAGTGTGTACCGAGTGTGTTACTGGAGGGGTGTGTGACATCACACAGTGTGTGCCGAGTGTGTTACTGGAGGGGTGTGTGACATCACACAGTGTGTACCGAGTGTGTTACTGGAGGGGTGTGTGCCATCACACAGTGTGTGCCGAGTGTGTTACTGGAGGGGTGTGTGACATCACACAGTGTGTGCCGAGTGTGTTACTGGAGGGGTGTGTGACATCACATAGTGTGTGCCGAGTGTGGTACTGGAGGGGTGTGTGCCATCACATAGTGTGTACCGAGTGTGTTACTGGAGGGGTGTGTGCCATCACACAGTGTGTACCGAGTGTGTTACTTTAGGGGTGTGGGCCATCACACAGTGTGTACCGAGTGTGTTACTGGAGGGGTGTGGGCCATCACACAGTGTGTACCGAGTGTGTTACTGGAGGGGTGTGGGCCATCACATAGTGTGTACTGAGTGTGTTACTGGAGGGGTGTGTGCCATCACATAGTGTGTACCGAGTGTTTTACTGGAGGGGTGTGGGCCATCACACAGTGTGTACCGAGTGTGTTACTGGAGGGGTGTGGGCCATCACACAGTGTGTACCGAGTGTGTTACTGGAGGGGTGTGTGACATCACACAGTGTGTACCGAGTGTGCTACTGGAGGGGTGTGTGACATCACACAGTGTGTACCGAGTTTGGTACTGGAGGGGTGTGTGCCATCACATAGTGTGTACCGAGTGTGGTACTGGAGGGGTGTGTGCCATCACATAGTGTGTACCGAGTGTGGTACTGGAGGGGTGTGTGCCATCACATAGTGTGTACCGAGTGTGGTACTGGAGGGGTGTGTGCCATCACACAGTGTGTACCGAGTGTGTTACTTTAGGGGTGTGGGCCATCACACAGTGTGTACCGAGTGTGTTACTGGAGGGGTGTGGGCCATCACACAGTGTGTACCGAGTGTGTTACTGGAGGGGTGTGGGCCATCACATAGTGTGTACTGAGTGTGTTACTGGAGGGGTGTGTGCCATCACATAGTGTGTACTGAGTGTGTTACTGGAGGGGTGTGTGCCATCACATAGTGTGTACTGAGTGTGTTACTGGAGGGGAGTGTGTTACTGGAGGGGTGTGTGACATCACACAGTGTGTACCGAGTGTGTTACTGGAGGGGTGTGTGCCATCACACAGTGTGTACCGAGTGTGTTACTGGAGGGGTGTGTGCCATCACACAGTGTGTACCGAGTGTGTTACTGGAGGGGTGTGTGACATCACACAGTGTGTACCGAGTGTGTTACTGGAGGGGTGTGTGACATCACACAGTGTGTACCGAGTGTGTTACTGGAGGGGTGTGTGACATCACACAGTGTGTACCGAGTGTGTTACTGGAGGGGTGTGTGACATCACACAGTGTGTGCCGAGTGTGTTACTGGAGGGGTGTGTGACATCACACAGTGTGTGCCGAGTGTGTTACTGGAGGGGTGTGTGACATCACACAGTGTGTGCCGAGTGTGTTACTGGAGGGGTGTGTGACATCACACAGTGTGTACCGAGTGTGTTACTGGAGGGGTGTGTGACATCACACAGTGTGTACCGAGTGTGTTACTGGAGGGGTGTGTGCCATCACACAGTGTGTACCGAGTGTGTTACTGGAGGGGTGTGTGACATCACACAGTGTGTACCGAGTGTGTTACTGGAGGGGTGTGTGACATCACACAGTGTGTACCGAGTGTGTTACTGGAGGGGTGTGTGACATCACACAGTGTGTACCGAGTGTGTTACTGGAGGGGTGTGTGCCATCACACAGTGTGTACCGAGTGTGTTACTGGAGGGGTGTGTGCCATCACACAGTGTGTACCGAGTGTGTTACTGGAGGGGTGTGTGCCATCACACAGTGTGTCCCGAGTGTGTTACTGGAGGGGTGTGTGACATCACACAGTGTGTACCGAGTGTGTTACTGGAGGGGTGTGTGACATCACACAGTGTGTACCGAGTGTGTTACTGGAGGGGTGTGTGACATCACACAGTGTGTACCGAGTGTGTTACTGGAGGGGTGTGTGACATCACACAGTGTGTACCGAGTGTGCTACTGGAGGGGTGTGTGACATCACACAGTGTGTGCCGAGTGTGTTACTGGAGGGGTGTGTGCCATCACATAGTGTGTACTGAGTGTGTTACTGGAGGGGTGTGTGACATCACACAGTGTGTACCGAGTGTGTTACTGGAGGGGTGTGTGACATCACACAGTGCCTATATGCACGATACACAGCCGGGAACGTTATGTGATGAGGATCTGTCAGGCAGCAGATGTGACGCGGTCCCCGGGGGGTGAGATGCTCTGCAGCACAGTCTGTTAGGTAGGAGATAATAACAGGTGCCGTCAGCAGAATAAACCTGCAATTAGCGCAGCGCAAGGGGAAGGAGATCACTGTGACATGGCAGCTGCGTGCGGCCCCTCTGGGCTCTGCGGGTTATGGCTGGGGTCAGCAGGGACATGTTTTCTGCTTCCCTCCCACTATATATACAGCAGGGCGCGGCTGCGGCTATTGCTGGATCAGTGATATAATAACCGGGGGGGTTTATAGACACCGGACCACCTCTCCTTCCCCCGGGGACAGCACGGCAGCTGCGTGCGGCCCCTCTGGGCTCTGCGGGTTATGGCTGGGGTCAGCAGGGACATGTTTTCTGCTTCCCTCTCACTATATATACAGCAGGGCGCGGCTGCGGCTATTGCTGGATCAGTGATATAATAACCGGGGGGGTTTATAGACACCGGACCACCTCTCCTTCCCCCGGGGACAGCACGGCAGCTGCGTGCGGCCCCTCTGGGCTCTGCGGGTTATGGCTGGGGTCAGCAGGGACATGTTTTCTGCTTCCCTCCCACTATATATACAGCAGGGCGCGACTGCGGCTATTGCTGGATCAGTGATATAATAACCGGAGGGGTTTATAGACACCGGACCATCTCTCCTCCCCCTGGGGACAGCATGGCAGCTGCGTGCGCCCCTCTGGGCTCTGCGGGCTATGGCTGGGGTCAGCAGGGACATGTTTTCTGCTTCCCTCTCACTATATATACAGCAGGGCGCGGCTGCGGCTATTGCTGGATCAGTGATATAATAACCGGGGGGGGTTTATAGACACCGGACCACCTCTCCTCCCCCCAGGGACAGCACGGCAGCTGTATGCGGCCCCCCTGGGCTCTGCGGGTTATGGCTGGGGTCAGCAGGGACATGTTTTCTGCTTCCCTCTCACTATATATACAGCAGGGCGCGGCTGCGGCTATTGCTGGATCAGTGATATAATAACCGGGGGGGTTTATAGACACCGGACCACCTCTCCTCCCCCTGGGGACAGCACGGCAGCTGCGTGCGCCCCTCTGGGCTCTGCGGGTTATGGCTGGGGTCAGCAGGGACATGTTTTCTGCTTCCCTCTCACTATATATACAGCAGGGCGCGGCTGCGGCTATTGCTGGATCAGTGATATAATAACCGGGGGGGTTTATAGACACCGGACCACCTCTCCTCCCCCCGGGGACAGCACGGCAGCTGCGTGCGCCCCTCTGGGCTCTGCGGGTTATGGCTGGGGTCAGCAGGGACATGTTTTCTGCTTCCCTCTCACTATATATACAGCAGGGCGCGGCTGCGGCTATTGCTGGATCAGTGATATAATAACCGGGGGGGTTTATAGACACCGGACCACCTCTCCTTCACCCGGGGACAGCACGGCAGCTGCGTGCGGCCCCTCTGGGCTCTGCGGGTTATGGCTGGGGTCAGCAGGGACATGTTTTCTGCTTCCCTCCCACTATATATACAGCAGGGCGCGACTGCGGCTATTGCTGGATCAGTGATATAATAACCGGAGGGGTTTATAGACACCGGACCATCTCTCCTCCCCCTGGGGACAGCATGGCAGCTGCGTGCGCCCCTCTGGGCTCTGCGGGCTATGGCTGGGGTCAGCAGGGACATGTTTTCTGCTTCCCTCTCACTATATATACAGCAGGGCGCGGCTGCGGCTATTGCTGGATCAGTGATATAATAACCGGGGGGGTTTATAGACACCGGACCACCTCTCCTCCCCCCAGGGACAGCACGGCAGCTGTGTGCGGCCCCCCTGGGCTCTGCGGGTTATGGCTGGGGTCAGCAGGGACATGTTTTCTGCTTCCCTCTCACTATATATACAGCAGGGCGCGGCTGCGGCTATTGCTGGATCAGTGATATAATAACCGGGGGGGTTTATAGACACCGGACCACCTCTCCTCCCCCCGGGGACAGCACGGCAGCTGCGTGCGCCCCTCTGGGCTCTGCGGGTTATGGCTGGGGTCAGCAGGGACATGTTTTCTGCTTCCCTCTCACTATATATACAGCAGGGCGCGGCTGCGGCTATTGCTGGATCAGTGATATAATAACCGGGGGGGTTTATAGACACCGGACCACCTCTCCTCCCCCCAGGGACAGCACGGCAGCTGTGTGCGGCCCCCCTGGGCTCTGCGGGTTATGGCTGGGGTCAGCAGGGACATGTTTTCTGCTTCCCTCTCACTATATATACAGCAGGGCGCGGCTGCGGCTATTGCTGGATCAGTGAGATAATAAACGGAGGGGTTTATAGACACCGGACCACCTCTCCTCCCCCCAGGGACAGCACGGCAGCTGTGTGCGGCCCCCCTGGGCTCTGCGGGTTATGGCTGGGGTCAGCAGGGACATGTTTTCTGCTTCCCTCTCACTATATATACAGCAGGGCGCGGCTGCGGCTATTGCTGGATCAGTGAGATAATAACCGGAGGGGTTTATAGACACCGGACCACCTCTCCTCCCCCCGGGGACAGCACGGCAGCTGCGAACACCTCTGCGGGTTATGGCTGGGGTCAGCAGGGACATGTTTTCTGCTTCCCTCTCACTATATATACAGCAGGGCGCGGCTGCGGCTATTGCTGGATCAGTGAGATAATAAACGGAGGGGTTTATAGACACCGGACCACCTCTCCTCCCCCCCGGGGACAGCACGGCAGCTGCGTGCGGCCCCTCTGGGCTCTGCGGGTTATGGCTGGGGTCAGCAGGGACATGTTTTCGGCTTCCCTCCCACTATATATACAGCAGGGCGCGGCTGCGGCTATTGCTGAATCAGTGAGATAATAACCGGGGGGGTTTATAGACACCGGACCACCTCTCCTCTCCCCGGGGACAGCACGGCAGCTGCGTGCGGCCCCTCTGGGCTCTGCGGGTTATGGCTGGGGTCAGCAGGGACATGTTTTCTGCTTCCCTCCCACTATATATACAGCAGGGCGCGGCTGCGGCTATTGCTGGATCAGTGATATAATAACCGGAGGGGTTTATAGACACCGGACCACCTCTCCTCCCCCCGGGGACAGCATGGCAGCTGCGTGCGCCCCTCTGGGCTCTGCGGGTTATGGCTGGGGTCAGCAGGGACATGTTTTCTGCTTCCCTCCCACTATATATAATGGGCGTCCTGCAGGGCGCGGCTGCGGCTGGTTCGGTGACACCAGCAGCCTATAATCAGCCCCGGCCCAGTGCCAGCCGGCTGGTGAGGGGACCCCAAGCATCGCATGGACGTCACCCCATATACAACGGGGTAAGGGTCATTGGGCCTACTCATATTAGGTCAACATGCATTGGGGTCGAGCACAGAAGGTCGACATGGCTAAGGTCGACAGAGTTGGAAGGTCGACACAAGCATTAGGTCGACAATGGCCAAAATGAGTTTTTCACGTTTTATTTGTCCCAAATGCCGACATGGACACATCACAGTGCACGGCGTCCCCTCACATGGCTCGCTGCGCTCGGCACACTATTTTATTCTCCCACCACGCCGTAGTGGATGGTAGGGCAGGAAGTACCGCCTGTCGGCACACACAAGAAACCCTGTTGAATGTAGATATGTTGACTTATTTAATATGTCGATCGAAGCCCCGTCAGCCACACGGGGACCAAATCCCCGACACTAGGAATGTAATGTACCGCGAGCTAGTATTGCCGAGCTGGCCACAGTACAGGATGAAGAACATCTATATCTACATGTAACGATCTGTACCGGATCCGGCCGCTGCGGTATCACGGGGACCAACCACGGAGCACAGGCAGGTTACAGCAGGGGGCGGTCCCCGTATAATATCACTATAATGACCAGCGCAGAACGTATGACCGCGCATCTATATCCGGCTGCTGCGGTATCACGGGGACCAACCACGGAGCACAGGCAGGTTACAGTCCCCGTATAATATCACTATAATGACCAGCACAGAACGTATGACCGCGCATCTATATCCGGCCGCTGCGGTATCACGGGGACCAACCACGGAGCACAGGCAGGTTACAGCAGGGGGCGGTCCCTGTATAATATCACTATAATGACCAGCGCAGAACGTATGACCGCGCATCTATATCCGGCCGCTGCGGTATCACGGGGACCAACCACGGAGCACAGGCAGGTTACAGCAGGGGGCGGTCCCTGTATAATATCACTATAATGACCAGCGCAGAACGTATGACCGCGCATCTATATCCGGCCGCTGCGGTATCACGGGGGACCAACCACGGAGCACAGGCAGGTTACAGCAGGGGGCGGTCCCCGTATAATATCACTATAATGACCAGCACAGAACGTATGACCGCGCATCTATATCCGGCCGCTGCGGTATCACGGGGACCAACCACGGAGCACAGGTAGGTTACAGCAGGGGGCAGTCCCCGTATAATATAACTATAATGACCAGCACAGAACGTATGACCGCGCATCTATATCCGGCCGCTGCGGTATCACGGGGGACCAACCACGGAGCACAGGCAGGTTACAGCAGGCGGCGGTCCCCGAATAATATCACTATAATGACCAGCACAGAACGTATGACCGCGCATCTATATCCGGCCGCTACGGTATCACGGGGACCAACCACGGAGCACAGGCAGGTTACAGCAGGGGGCGGTCCCTGTATAATATCACTATAATGACCAGCGCAGAACGTATGACCGCGCATCTATATCCGGCCGCTGCGGTATCACGGGGGACCAACCACGGAGCACAGGCAGGTTACAGCAGGGGGCGGTCCCCGTATAATATAACTATAATGACCAGCACAGAACGTATGACCGCGCATCTATATCCGGCCGCTGCGGTATCACGGGGGACCAACCACGGAGCACAGGCAGGTTACAGCAGGGGGCGGTCCCCGTAAAATATCACTATAATGACCAGCACAGAACGTATGACCGCGCATCTATATCCGGCCGCTGCGGTATCACGGGGGACCAACCACGGAGCACAGGCAGGTTACAGCAGGCGGCGGTCCCCGAATAATATCACTATAATGACCAGCACAGAACGTATGACCGCGCATCTATATCCGGCCGCTGCGGTATCACGGGGACCAACCACGGAGCACAGGCAGGTTACAGCAGGGGGCGGTCCCCGTATAATATAACTATAATGACCAGCACAGAACGTATGACCGCGCATCTATATCCGGCTGCTGCGGTATCACGGGGACCAACCACGGAGCACAGGCAGGTTACAGCAGGCGGCGGTCCCCGAATAATATCACTATAATGACCAGCACAGAACGTATGACCGCGCATCTATATCCGGCCGCTGCGGTATCACGGGGACCAACCACGGAGCACAGGCAGGTTACAGCAGGGGGCGGTCCCCGTATAATATAACTATAATGACCAGCACAGAACGTATGACCGTGCATCTATATCCGGCCGCTGCGGTATCACGGGGACCAACCACGGAGCACAGGCAGGTTACAGCAGGGGGCGGTCCCCGTATAATATCACTATAATGACCAGCACAGAACGTATGACCGCGCATCTATATCCGGCCGCTGCGGTATCACGGGGACCAACCACGGAGCACAGGCAGGTTACAGCAGGGGGCGGTCCCCGTATAATATAACTATAATGACCAGCACAGAACGTATGACCGCGCATCTATATCCGGCCGCTGCGGTATCACGGGGACCAACCACGGAGCACAGGCAGGATACAGCAGGCGGCGGTCCCCGAATAATATCACTATAATGACCAGCACAGAACGTATGACCGCGCATCTATATCCGGCCGCTGCGGTATCACGGGGACCAACCACGGAGCACAGGCAGGTTACAGCAGGGGGCGGTCCCCGTATAATATAACTATAATGACCAGCACAGAACGTATGACCGTGCATCTATATCCGGCCGCTGCGGTATCACGGGGACCAACCACGGAGCACAGGCAGGTTACAGCAGGGGGCGGTCCCCGTATAATATCACTATAATGACCAGCACAGAACGTATGACCGCGCATCTATATCCGGCCGCTGCGGTATCACGGGGACCAAACACGGAGCACAGGCAGGTTACAGCAGGGGGCGGTCCCCGTATAATATCACTATAATGACCAGCACAGAACGTATGACCGTGCATCTATATCCGGCCGCTGCGGTATCACGGGGACCAACCACGGAGCACAGGCAGGTTACAGCAGGGGGCGGTCCCCGTATAATATAACTATAATGACCAGCACAGAACGTATGACCGCGCATCTATATCCGGCCACTGCGGTATCACGGGGACCAACCAAGGAGCACAGGCAGGTTACAGCAGGGGGCGGTCCCCGTATAATATAACTATAATGACCAGCACAGAACGTATGACCGTGCATCTATATCCGGCCGCTGCGGTATCACGGGGACCAACCACAGAGCACAGGCAGGTTACAGCACGGGGCGGTCCCCGTATAATATAACTATAATGACCAGCGCAGAACGTATGACCGCGCATCTATATCCGGCTGCTGCGGTATCACGGGGGACCAACCACGGAGCACAGGCAGGTTACAGCAGGGGGCGGTCCCCGTATAATATAACTATAATGACCAGCACAGAACTTATGACCGCGCATCTATATCCGGCCGCTGCGGTATCACGGGGACCAACCACGGAGCACAGGCAGGTTACAGCAGGGGGCGGTCCCCGTATAATATCACTATAAATGACCGGCACAGAACGTATGACCGCGCATCTATATCCGGCTGCTGCGGTATCACGGGGACCAACCACGGAGCACAGGCAGGTTACAGCAGGGGGCGGTCCCCGTATAATATAACTATAATGACCAGCACAGAACGTATGACCGCGCATCTATATCCGGCCGCTGCGGTATCACAGGGACCAACCACGGAGCACAGGCAGGTTACAGCAGGGGGCAGTCCCCGTATAATATAACTATAATGACCAGCACAGAACGTATGACAGTGCATCTATATCCGGCTGCTGCGGGATCACGGGGACCAACCACGGAGCACAGGCAGGTTACAGCCCCCGTATAATATAACTATAATGACCAGCACAGAACATATGACCGTGCATCTATATCCGGCCGCTGCGGTATCACGGGGACCAACCACGGAGCACAGGCAGGTTACAGCAGGGGGCGGTCCCCGTATAATATAACTATAATGACCAGCGCAGAACGTATGACCGCGCATCTATATCCGGCCGCTGCGGTATCACAGGGACCAACCACGGAGCACAGGCAGGTTACAGCAGGGGCCGGTCCCCGTATAATATAACTATAATGACCAGCACAGAACATATGACCTCGCATCTATATCCGGCTGCTGCGGTATCACGGGGACCAACCACGGAGCACAGGCAGGTTACAGCAGGGGGCGGTCCCCGTATAATATCACTATAATGACCAGCACAGAACGTAAGACCGCGCATCTATATCCGGCTGCTGCGGTATCACGGGGACCAACCACGGAGCACAGGCAGGTTACAGCAGGGGGCAGTCCCCGTATATTATAACTATAATGACCAGCACAGAACGTATGACCGTGCATCTATATCCGGCCGCTGCGGGATCACGGGGACCAACCACGGAGCACAGGCAGGTTACAGCAGGGGGCGGTACCCGTATAATATCACTATAATGACCAGCGCAGAACGTATGACCGTGCATCTATATCCGGCCGCTGCGGTATCACGGGGACCAACCACGGAGCACAGGCAGGTTACAGTAGGGGGCGGTCCCCGTATAATATTAACTATAATGACCAGCACAGAACATATGACCGTGCATTTATATCCGGCCGCTGCGGTATCACGGGGACCAACCACGGAGCACAGGCAGGTTACAGCAGGGGGCGGTCCCGTATAATATAACTATAATGACCAGCGCAGAACGTGTGACCGCGCATCTATATCCGGCCGCTGCGGTATCACGGGGACCAACCACGGAGCACAGGCAGGTTACAGCAGGGGGCGGTCCCCGTATAATATAACTATAATGACCAGCACAGAACGTATGACCGCGCATCTATATCCGGCCGCTGCAGTATCACGGGGACCAACCACGGAGCACAGGCAGGTTACAGCAGGGGGCGGTCCCCGTATAATATCACTATAATGACCAGCACAGAACGTATGACCGCGCATCTATATCCGGCCGCTGCGGTATCACGGGGACCAACCACGGAGGACAGGCAGGTTACAGCAGGGGGCGGTCCCCGTATAATATAACTATAATGACCAGCACAGAACGTATGACCGCGCATCTATATCCGGCCGCTGCGGTATCACGGGGACCAACCACGGAGCACAGGCAGGTTACAGCAGGGGGCGGTCCCCGTATAATATCACTATAATGACCAGCACAGAACGTATGACCGTGCATCTATATCCGGCCGCTGCGGTATCACGGGGACCAACCACGGAGCACAGGCAGGTTACAGCAGGGGGCGGTCCCCGTATAATATAACTATAATGACCAGCACAGAACGTATGACCGTGCATCTATATCCGGCTGCTGCGGTATCACGGGGACCAACCACGGAGCACAGGCAGGTTACAGCAGAGGGCGGTCCCCGTATAATATCACTATAATGACCAGCACAGAACGTATGACCGCACATCTATATCCGGCCGCTGCGGTATCACGGGGACCAACCACGGAGCACAGGCAGGTTACAGCAGGGGGCGGTCCCCGTATAATATAACTATAATGACCAGCGCAGAACGTATGACCGTGCATCTATATCCGGCCGCTGCGGTATCACGGGGGACCAACCACGGAGCACAGGCAGGTTACAGCAGGGGGCGGTCCCCGTAAAATATCACTATAATGACCAGCACAGAACGTATGACCGCGCATCTATATCCGGCCGCTGCGGTGTCACGGGGACCAACCACGGAGCACAGGCAGGTTACAGCAGGGGGCGGTCCCCGTATAATATCACTATAATGACCAGCACAGAACGTATGACTGTGCATCTATATCCGGCCGCTGCGGTATCACGGGGACCAACCACGGAGGACAGGCAGGTTACAGCAGGGGGCGGTCCCCGTATAATATCACTATAATGACCAGCACAGAACGTATGACCGCGCATCTATATCCGGCCGCTGCGGTATCACAGGGACCAACCACGGAGCACAGGCAGGTTACAGCAGGGGGCGGTCCCTGTATTATATCACTATAATGACCAGCACAGAACGTATGACCGTGCATCTATATCCGGCCGCTGCGGTATCACGGGGACCAACCACGGAGCACAGGCAGGTTACAGCAGGGGGCGGTCCCTGTATTATATCACTATAATGACCAGCACAGAACGTATGACCGTGCATCTATATCCGGCAGCTGCGGTATCACGGGGACCAACCACGGAGCACAGGCAGGTTACAGCAGGGGGCGGTCCCCGTATAATATCACTACAATGACCAGCACAGAACGTATGACCGTGCATCTATATCCGGCCGCTGCGGTATCACGGAGACCAACCACGGAGCACAGGCAGGTTACAGTCCCCGTATAATATCACTATAATGACCAGCACAGAACGTATGACCGCGCATCTATATCCGGCCGCTGCGGTATCACGGGGACCAACCACGGAGCACAGGCAGGTTACAGCAGGGGGCGGTCCCCGTATAATATCACTATAATGACCAGCACAGAACGTATGACCGTGCATCTATATCCGGCCGCTGCGGTATCACGGGGACCAACCACGGAGCACAGGCAGGTTACAGCAGGGGGCGGTCCCCGTATAATATAACTATAATGACCAGCACAGAACGTATGACCGCGCATCTATATCCGGCCGCTGCGGTATCACGGGAGACCAACCACGGAGCACAGGCAGGTTACAGCAGGGGGCGGTCCCCGTATAATATAACTATAATAACCAGCACAGAACGTATGACCGCGCATCTATATCCGGCCGCTGCGGTATCACGGGGACCAACCACGGAGCACAGGCAGGTTACAGCAGGGGGCGGTCCCCGTATAATATCACTACAATGACCAGCACAGAACGTATGACCGTGCATCTATATCCGGCCGCTGCGGTATCACGGGGACCAACCACGGAGCACAGGCAGGTTACAGCAGGGGGCGGTCCCCGTATAATATCACTACAATGACCAGCACAGAACGTATGACCGTGCATCTATATCCGGCCGCTGCGGTATCACGGAGACCAACCACGGAGCACAGGCAGGTTACAGTCCCCGTATAATATCACTATAATGACCAGCACAGAACGTATGACCGCGCATCTATATCCGGCCGCTGCGGTATCACGGGGACCAACCACGGAGCACAGGCAGGTTACAGCAGGGGGCGGTCCCCGTATAATATCACTATAATGACCAGCGCAGAACGTATGACCGTGCATCTATATCCGGCTGCTGCGGTATCACGGGGACCAACCACGGAGCACAGGCAGGTTACAGCAGGGGGCGGTCCCCGTATAATATCACTATAATGACCAGCACAGAAAGTACGACCGCGCATCTATATCCGGCTGCTGCGGTATCACGGGGACCAACCACGGAGCACAGGCAGGTTACAGCAGGGGGCGGTCCCCGTATAATATCACTATAATGAACAGCACAGAACGTATGACCGCGCATCTATATCCGGCCGCTGCGGTATCACGGGGACCAACCACGGAGCACAGGCAGGTTACAGCAGGGGGCGGTCCCCGTATAATATAACTATAATGACCAGCACAGAACGTATGACCGCGCATCTATATCCGGCCGCTGCGGTATCACGGGGGACCAACCACGGAGCACAGGCAGGTTACAGGAGGGGGCGGTCCCCGTATAATATAACTATAATGACCAGCACAGAACGTATGACCGTGCATCTATATCCGGCCGCTGCGGTATCACAGGGACCAACTACGGAGCACAGGCAGGTTACAGCAGGGGGTGGTCCCTGTATAATATCACTATAATGACCAGCGCAGAACGTATGACCGCGCATCTATATCCGGCCGCTGCGGTATCACGGGGGACCAACCACGGAGCACAGGCAGGTTACAGCAGGGGGCGGTCCCCGTATAATATCACTATAATGACCAGCACAGAACGTATGACCGTGCATCTATATCCGGCTGCTGCGGTATCACGGGGACCAACCACGGAGCACAGGCAGGTTACAGCAGGGGGCGGTCCCCGTATAATATCACTATAATGACCAGCACAGAACGTATGACCGCGCATCTATATCCGGCCGCTGCGGTATCACGGAGACCAACCACGTAGCACAGGCAGGTTACAGTCCACCGTATAATATAACTATAATGACCAGCACAGAACGTATGACCGCGCATCTATATCCGGCTGCTGCGGTATCACGGGGACCAACCACGGAGCACAGGCAGGTTACAGCAGCGGGAGGTCCCCGTATAATATCACTATAATGACCAGCACAGAACGTATGACCGTGCATCTATATCCGGCTGCTGCGGTATCACGGGGACCAACCACAAAGCACAGGCAGGTTACAGCAGGGGGCGGTCCCCGTATAATATCACTATAATGACCAGCACAGAACGTATGACCGTGCATCTATATCCGGCTGCTGCGGTATAACGGGGACCAACCACAGAGCACAGGCAGGTTACAGCAGGGGGCGGTCCCCGTATAATATCACTATAATGACCAGCACAGAACGTATGACCGTGCATCTATATCCGGCCGCTGCGGTATCACGGGGGACCAACCACGGAGCACAGGCAGGTTACAGCAGGGGGCAGTCCCCGTATAATATCACTATAATGACCAGCACAGAACGTATGACCGCGCATCTATATCCGGCCGCTGCGGTATCATGGGGACCAACCACGGAGCACAGGCAGGTTACAGCAGGGGGCGGTCCCCGTATAATATCACTATAATGACCAGCACCGAACGTATGACCGCGCATCTATATCCGGCCGCTGCGGTATCACGGGGACCAACCACGGAGCACAGGCAGGTTACAGCAGGGGGCGATCCCCGTATAATATAACTATAATGACCAGCATAGAACGTATGACCGTGCATCTATATCCGGCCGCTGCGGTATCACGGGGGACCAACCACGGAGCACAGGCAGGTTACAGCAGGAGGCGGTTCCCGTATAATAGAACTATAATGACCAGCACAGAACGTATGACCGTGCATCTATATCCGGCCGCTGCGGTATCACGGGGGACCAACCACGGAGCACAGGCAGGTTACAGCAGGGGGCGGTCCCCGTATAATATAACTATAATGACCAGCACAGAACGTATGACCGCGCATCTATATCCGGCCGCTGCGGTATCACGGGGACCAACCACGGAGCACAGGCAGGTTACAGCAGGGGGCGGTCCCCGTATAATATAACTATAATGACCAGAACAGAACGTATGACCGTGCATCTATATCCGGCCGCTGCGGTATCACGGAGACCAACCACGGAGCACAGGCAGGTTACAGCAGGGGGCGGTCCCCGTATAATATAACTATAATGACCAGAACAGAACGTATGACCGTGCATCTATATCCGACCGCTGCGGTATCACGGGGACCAACCACAGAGCACAGGCAGGTTACAGCAGGGGGCGGTCCCCGTATAATATCACTATAATGACCAGCACAGAACGTATGACCGTGCATCTATATCCGGCCGCTGCGGTATCACGGGGACCAACCACGGAGCACAGGCAGGTTACAGCAGGGGGCGGTCCCCGTATAATATAACTATAATGACCAGCACAGAACGTATGACCGCGCATCTATATCCGGCCGCTGCGGTATCACGGGGACCAACCACGGAGCACAGGCAGGTTACAGCAGGGGGCGGTCCCAGTATAATATCACTATAATGACCAGCACAGAACGTATGACCGTGCATCTATATCCGGCCGCTGCGGTATCAAGGGGACCAACCACGGAGCACAGGCAGGTTACAGCAGGGGGCGGTCCCCGTATAATATAACTATAATGACCAGCACAGAACGTATGACCGTGCATCTATATCCGGCCACTGCAGGATCACGGGGACCATCCACGGAGCACAGGCAGGTTACAGCAGGGGGCGGTCCCCGTATAATATAACTATAATGACCAGCACAGAACGTATGACCGCGCATCTATATCCGGCCGCTGCGGTATCACGGGGACCAACCACGGAGCACAGGCAGGTTACAGCAGGGGGCGGTCCCCGTATAATATAACTATAATGACCAGCACAGAACGTATGACCGCGCATCTATATCCGGCCGCTGCGGTATCACGGGGACCAACCACGGAGCACAGGCAGGTTACAGCAGGGGGCGGTCCCCGTATAATATAACTATAATGACCAGCGCAGAACGTATGACCGTGCATCTATATCCGGCTGCTGCGGTATCACGAAGACCAACCACGGAGCACAGGCAGGTTACAGCAGGGGGCGGTCCCCGTATAATATAATTATAATGACCAGCACAGAATGTATGACCGTGCATCTATATCCGGCTGCTGCGGTATCACGGGGACCAACCACGGAACACAGGCAGGTTACAGCAGGGGGCGGTCCCCGTATAATATAACTATAATGACCAGCACAGAACGTACGACCGCGCATCTATATCCGGCCGCTGAGGTATCACGGGGACCAACCACGGAGCACAGGCAGGTTACAGCAGGGGGCGGTCCCCGTATAATATCATTATAATGACCAGCACAGAACGTATGACCGTGCATCTATATCCGGCTGCTGCGGTATCACGGGGGACCAACCACGGAGCACAGGCAGCGCGCAGGTTACAGCAGGGGGCGGTCCCCGTATAATATAACTATAATGACCAGCGCGGAACGTATGACCGCGCATCTATATCCGGCCACTGCGGTATCACAGGGACCAAACACGGAGCACAGGCAGGTTACAGCAGGGGGCGGTCCCCGTATAATATAACTATAATGACCAGCACAGAACGTATGACCGCACATCTATATCCGGCCGCTGCGGTATCACGGGGACCAACCACGGAGCACAGGCAGGTTACAGCAGGGGGAGGTCCCCGTATAATATAACTATAATGACCAGCACAGAACGTATGACCGCGCATCTATATCCGGCCGCTGCGGTATCACGAGGGACCAACCACGGAGCACAGGCAGGTTACAGCAGGGGGAGGTCCCCGTATAATATAACTATAATGACCAGCACAGAACGTATGACCGCGCATCTATATCCGGCGGCTGCGGTATCACGGGGACCAACCACGGAGCACAGGCAGGTTACAGCAGGGGGAGGTCCCCGTATAATATAACTATAATGACCAGCACAGAACGTATGACCGCGCATCTATATCCGGCCGCTGCGGTATCACGAGGGACCAACCACGGAGCACAGGCAGGTTACAGCAGGGGGAGGTCCCCGTATAATATAACTATAATGACCAGCACAGAACGTATGACCGCGTATCTATATCCGGCCGCTGCGGTATCACGGGGACCAACCACGGAGCACAGGCAGCGCACAGCAGGGGGCGGTCCCCGTATAATATAACTATAATGACCAGCACAGAACGTATGACCGCGCATCTATATCCGGCCGCTGCGGTATCACGGGGACCAACCACGGAACACAGGCAGGTTACAGCAGGGGGCGGTCCCCGTATAATATAACTATAATGACCAGTACAGAACGTATGACCGTGCATCTATATCCGGCCGCTGCGGTATCACGGGGGACCAACCACGGAGCACAGGCAGGTTACAGCAGGGGGCGGTCCCCGTATAATATCACTATAATGACCAGCACAGAACGTATGACCGCACATCTATATCCGGCAGCTGCGGTATCACGGGGACCAACCACGGAGCACAGGCAGGTTACAGCAGGGGGCGGTCCCCGTATAATATAACTATAATGACCAGCGCAGAACGTATGACCGTGCATCTATATCCGGCCGCTGCGGTATCACAGTGACCAACCACGGAGCACATGCAGGTTACAGCAGGAGGCGGTCCCCGTATAATATCACTATAATGACCAGCACAGAACGTATGACCGCGCATCTATATCCGGCTGCTGCGGTATCACGGGGACCAACCACGGAGCACAGGCAGGTTACAGCACGGGGCGGTCCCCGTATAATATCACTATAATGACCAGCACAGAACGTATGACCGCGCATCTATATCCGGCCGCTGCGGTATCACGGGGACCAACCACGGAACACAGGCAGGTTACAGCAGGGGGCGGTCCCCGTATAATATAACTATAATGACCAGCACAGAACGTATGACCGCGCATCTATATCCGGCCGCTGCGGTATCACGGGGACCAACCACGGAACACAGGCAGGTTACAGCAGGGGGCGGTCCCCGTATAATATCACTATAATGACCAGCACAGAACGTATGACCGCGCATCTATATCCGGCCGCTGCGGTATCACGGGGTCCAACCACGGAGCACAGGCAGGTTACAGCAGGGGGCGGTCCCCGTATAATATAACTATAATGACCAGCACAGAACGTATGACCGCGCATCTATATCCGGCCGCTGCGGTATCACGGGGACCAACCACGGAGCACAGGCAGGTTACAGCAGGGGGCGGTCCCCGTATAATATAACTATAATGACCAGCACAGAACGTATGAACGCGCATCTATATCCGGCCGCTGCGGTATCACGGGGACCAACCACGGAGCACAGGCAGGTTACAGCAGGGGGCGGTCCCCGTATAATATCACTATAATGACCAGCACAGAACGTATGACCGCGCATCTATATCCGGCCGCTGCGGTATCACGGGGACCAACCACGGAGCACAGGCAGGATACAGCAGGGGGCGGTCCCCGTATAATATCACTATAAATGACCGGCACAGAACGTATGATCGCGCATCTATATCCGGCCGCTGCGGTATCACGGGGACCAACCACGGAGCACAGGCAGGTTACAGCAGGGGGCGGTCCCCGTATAATATAACTATAATGACCGGCACAGAACGTATGACCGTGCATCTATATCCGGCCGCTGCGGTATCACGGGGACCAACCACGGAGCACAGGCAGGTTACAGCAGGGGGCGGTCCCCGTATAATATAACTATAATAACCAGCACAGAACGTATGACCGCGCATCTATATCCGGCCGCTGCGGTATCACGGGGACCAACTACGGAGCACAGGCAGGTTACAGCAGGGGGCGATCCCCGTATAATATAACTATAATGACCAGCACAGAACGTATGACCGCGCATCTATATCCGACCGCTGCGGTATCACGGGGACCAACCACGGAGCACAGGCAGGTTACAGCAGGGGGCGGTCCCCGTATAATATCACTATAATGACCAGCACAGAACGTATGACCGCGCATCTATATCCGACCGCTGCGATATCACGGAGACCAACCACGGAGCACAGGGAGGTTACAGCAGGGGGCGGTCCCCGTATAATATCACTATAATGACCAGCACAGAACGTATGACCGCGCATCTATATCCGGCCGCTGCGGTATCACGGGGACCAACCACGGAGCACAGGCAGGTTACAGCAGGGGGCGGTCCCCGTATAATATCACTATAATGACCAGCACAGAACGTATGACCGTGCATCTATATCCGACCGCTGCGGTATCACGGGGACCAACCGCGGAGCACAGGCAGGTTACAGCAGGGGGCGGTCCCCGTATAATATAACTATAATGACCAGCACAGAACGTATGACCGCGCATCTATATCCGGCCGCTGCGGTATCACGGGGACCAACCACGGAACACAGGCAGGTTACAGCAGGGGGCGGTCCCCGTATAATATCACTATAATGACCAGCACAGAACGTATGACCGCGCATCTATATCCGGCCGCTGCGGTATCACGGGGACCAACCACGGAGCACAGGTAGGTTACAGCAGGGGGCGGTCCCCGTATAATATCACTATAATGACCAGCACAGAACGTATGACCACGCATCTATATCCGGCCGCTGCGGTATCACGGGGACCAACCACGGAGCACAGGTAGGTTACAGCAGGGGGCGGTCCCCGTATAATATAACTATAATGACCAGCACAGAACGTATGACCGCGCATCTATATCCGGCCGCTGCGGTATCACGGGGGACCAACCACGGAGCACAGGCAGGTTACAGCAGGGGGCGGTCCCCGTATAATATCACTATAATGACCAGCACAGAACGTATGACCGCGCATCTATATCCGGCAGCTGCGGTATCACGGGGACCAACCACGGAGCACAGGCAGGTTACAGCAGGGGGCGGTCCCCGTATAATATAACTATAATGACCAGCGCAGAACGTATGACCGTGCATCTATATCCGGCCGCTGCGGTATCACAGTGACCAACCACGGAGCACAGGCAGGTTACAGCAGGAGGCGGTCCCCGTATAATATCACTATAATGACCAGCACAGAACGTATGACCGTGCATCTATATCCGGCCGCTGCGGTATCACGGGGACCAACCACGGAGCACAGGCAGGTTACAGCAGGGGGCGGTCCCCGTATAATATCACTATAATGACCAGCACAGAACGTATGACCGCGCATCTATATCCGGCCGCTGCGGTATCACGGGGACCAACCACGGAGCACAGGCAGGTTACAGCACGGGGCGGTCCCCGTATAATATCACTATAATGACCAGCACAGAACGTATGACCGCGCATCTATATCCGGCCGCTGCGGTATCACGGGGACCAACCACGGAACACAGGCAGGTTACAGCAGGGGGCGGTCCCCGTATAATATAACTATAATGACCAGCACAGAACGTATGACCGCGCATCTATATCCGGCCGCTGCGGTATCACGGGGTCCAACCACGGAGCACAGGCAGGTTACAGCAGGGGGCGGTCCCCGTATAATATAACTATAATGACCAGCACAGAACGTATGACCGCGCATCTATATCCGGCCGCTGCGGTATCACGGGGTCCAACCACGGAGCACAGGCAGGTTACAGCAGGGGGCGGTCCCCGTATAATATAACTATAATGACCAGCACAGAACGTATGACCGCGCATCTATATCCGGCCGCTGCGGTATCACGGGGGACCAACCACGGAGCACAGGCAGGTTACAGCAGGGGGCGGTCCCCGTATAATATAACTATAATGACCAGCACAGAACGTATGAACGCGCATCTATATCCGGCTGCTGCGGTATCATGGGGACCAACCACGGAGCACAGGCAGGTTACAGCAGGGGGCGGTCCCCGTATAATATCACTATAATGACCAGCACAGAACGTATGACCGCGCATCTATATCCGGCCGCTGCGGTATCACGGGGACCAACCACGGAGCACAGGCAGGATACAGCAGGGGGCGGTCCCCGTATAATATCACTATAAATGACCGGCACAGAACGTATGATCGCGCATCTATATCCGGCCGCTGCGGTATCACGGGGACCAACCACGGAGCACAGGCAGGTTACAGCAGGGGGCGGTCCCCGTATAATATAACTATAATGACCAGCACAGAACGTATGACCGCGCATCTATATCCGGCCGCTGCGGTATCACGGGGACCAACCACGGAGCACAGGCAGGTTACAGCAGGGGGCAGTCCCCGTATAATATAACTATAATGACCAGCACAGAACGTATGACCGCGCATCTATATCCGGCCGCTGCGGTATCACGGGGGACCAACCACGGAGCACAGGCAGGTTACAGCAGGGGGCGGTCCCCGTATAATATAACTATAATGACCAGCACAGAACGTATGACCGTGCATCTATATCCGGCCGCTGCGGTATCACGGGGGACCAACCACAGAGCACAGGCAGGTTACAGCAGGGGGCGGTCCCCGTATAATATCACTATAATGACCAGCACAGAACGTATGACCGTGCATCTATATCCGACCGCTGCGGTATCACGGGGACCAACCGCGGAGCACAGGCAGGTTACAGCAGGGGGCGGTCCCCGTATAATATAACTATAATGACCAGCACAGAACGTATGACCGCGCATCTATATCCGGCCGCTGCGGTATCACGGGGACCAACCACGGAGCACAGGCAGGTTACAGCAGGGGGCGGTCCCCGTATAATATCACTATAATGACAAGCACAGAATGTATGACCGTGCATCTATATCCGGCCGCTGCGGTATCACGGGGACCAACCACGGAGCACAGGCAGCGCGCAGGTTACAGCAGGGGGCGGTCCCCGTATAATATCACTATAATGACCAGCACAGAACGTATGACCGCACATCTATATCCGGCCGCTGCGGTATCA
The DNA here is from genome assembly GCF_055691185.1 of Crinia signifera. Classification (NCBI taxonomy): domain Eukaryota; kingdom Metazoa; phylum Chordata; class Amphibia; order Anura; family Myobatrachidae; genus Crinia; species Crinia signifera. The sequence goes on along the minus strand of NC_139219.1, from coordinate 336,188,749 downwards.
CGGGGACCAACCACGGAGCACAGGCAGGTTACAGCAGGGGGCGGTCCCCGTATAATATCACTATAATGACCAGCACAGAACGTATGACCGCGCATCTATATCCGGCCGCTGCGGTATCACGGGGGACCAACCACGGAGCACAGGCAGGTTACAGCAGGGGGCGGTCCCCGTATAATATCACTATAATGACCAGCACAGAACGTATGACCGCGCATCTATATCCGGCTGCTGCGGTATCACGGGGACCAACCACGGAGCACAGGCAGGTTACAGCAGGGGGCGATCCCCGTATAATATAACTATAATGACCAGCACAGAACGTATGACCGCGCATCTATATCCGGCCGCTGCGGTATCACGGGGGGACCAACCACGGAGCACAGGCAGTTACAGCAGGAGCCGGTACCCGTATAATATCACTATAATGACCAGCACAGAACGTATGACCGTGCATCTATATCCGGCCGCTGCGGTATCACGGGGACCAACCACGGAGCACAGGCAGGTTACAGCAGGGGGCGGTCCCCGTATAATATAACTATAATGACCAGCACAGAACGTATGACCGCGCATCTATATCCGGCCGCTGCGGTATCACGGGGGACCAACCACGGAGCACAGGCAGGTTACAGCAGGGGGCGGTCCCCGTATAATATAACTATAATGACCAGCACAGAACGTATGACCGTGCATCTATATCCGGCCGCTGCGGTATCACGGGGACCAACCACGGAGCACAGGCAGCGCACAGCAGGGGGCGGTCCCCGTATAATATTACTCTAATAACCAGCACAGAACGTATGACCGCGCATCTATATCCGGCCGCTGCGGTAGCACGGGGACCAACCACGGAGCACAGGCAGGTTACAGCAGGGGGCGGTCCCCGTATAATATCACTATAATGACCAGCACAGAACGTATGACCGCGCATCTATATCCGGCCGCTGCGGTATCACGGGGACCAACCACGGAGCACAGGCAGGTTACAGCAGGGGGCGGTCCCTGTATAATATCACTATAATGACCAGCGCAGAACGTATGACCGCGCATCTATATCCGGCCGCTGCGGTATCACGGGGACCAACCACGGAGCACAGGCAGGTTACAGCAGGGGGCGGTCCCCGTATAATATCACTATAATGACCAGCACAGAACGTATGACCGCGCATCTATATCCGGCCGCTGCGGTATCACGGGGACCAACCACGGAGCACAGGCAGGTTACAGCAGGGGGCGGTCCCCGTATAATATCACTATAATGACCAGCACAGAACGTATGACCGCGCATCTATATCCGGCCGCTGCGGTATCACGGGGACCAACCACGGAGCACAGGCAGGTTACAGCAGGGGGCGGTCCCCGTATAATATAACTATAATGACCAGCACAGAACGTATGACCGTGCATCTATATCCGGCCGCTGCGGTATCACGGGGACCAACCACGGAGCACAGGCAGGTTACAGCAGGGGGCGGTCCCCGTATAATATCACTATAATGACCAGCACAGAACGTATGACCGCGCATCTATATCCGGCCGCTGCGGTATCACGGGGACCAACCACGGAGCACAGGCAGGTTACAGCAGGGGGCGGTCCCCGTATAATATCACTATAATGACCAGCACAGAACGTATGACCGCGCATCTATATCCGGCCGCTGCGGTATCACGGGGGACCAACCACGGAGCACAGGCAGGTTACAGCAGGGGGCGGTCCCCGTATAATATAACTATAATGACCAGCACAGAACCTATGACCGTGCATCTATATCCGGCCGCTGCGGTATCACGGGGACCAACCACGGAGCACAGGTAGGTTACAGCAGGGGGCAGTCCCCGTATAATATAACTATAATGACCAGCACAGAACGTATGACCGCGCATCTATATCCGGCCGCTGCGGTATCACGGGGACCAACCACGGAGCACAGGCAGGTTACAGCAGGGGGCGGTCCCCGTATAATATAACTATAATGACCAGTACAGAACGTATGACCGTGCATCTATATCCGACCGCTGCGGTATCACGGGGACCAACCACGGAGCACAGGCAGGTTACAGCAGGGGGCGGTCCCCGTATAATATCACTATAATGACCAGCACAGAACGTATGACCGCGCATCTATATCCGGCCGCTGCGGTATCACGGGGACCAACCACGGAGCACAGGCAGGTTACAGCAGGGGGCAGTCCCCGTATAATATAACTATAATGACCAGCACAGAACGTATGACCGCGCATCTATATCCGGCCGCTGCGGTATCACGGGGACCAACCACGGAGCACAGGCAGGTTACAGCAGGGGGCGGTCCCCGTATAATATCACTATAATGACCAGTGCAGAACGTATGACCGCGCATCTATATCCGGACGCACGCGGACTCACTGTGTAACTGGCCGGTCCTGACCTCTGACCTCTCCGCGGGATGTACCGTCTTCTCCTCCTCTCGCTGTAGGGAGAACATGGACGTGGCGATGGGTTCCGCTGTGTATACAGAGGAGACAGCATTATCCCTGACCCCAGTTACATCTTCCACATACAGTAGACGATAACTCAGACCTGATCGCAGGGCAAATATGTTCTCAAAATGGACAAAACCATGCTGCACCGCAGGTGGGGCAGATGTACAATGTGCAGAGAGACCTTGGTAACACTATGCTGCACTGCAGCTGGGGCAGATGTAAAATGTCCACAGATACCTTGGTAACACCATGCTACACTGCAGCTGGGGCAGTTGTACAATGTGCACAGAGACCTTGGTAACACCAGGCTGCACTGCAGCTGGGGCAGATGTAAAATTTCCACAGAGATCTTGGTAACACCAGGCTGCACTGCAGCTGGGGCAGATTTAACAGGTGCAGAGAGAGTTAGATTTGGGTGAGGTGTGTTCAAACTGGTAATGAGATTTATGTCTTGCCTAGTTAATCTCTTTCTTCGAGGACATCAGGGGCCACAGGCTTGACAGTGGATAGTGGATTGGGAGAGAGCTCCCAGCACCCTAGAGGTTAAACTTCTCTGCCCCCCCCCCAGGCAGCCAGGCTCCTCCTCTCCTCTACCCCGCCTCCAGGCCAAGGGAAGGAAGAGAAGCACCACACAGAAACACATTCTGAACACGTTAGTACCCTCAGAGGGACAATATAACATAATTGTAACTTAACTGTAACGAAAGTAGGGAGGGATCCCTGTGGCCCCTGACGTCCTCGAAGAAAGATTTACCAAGTAAGACATAAATCTCGTTTTCTCCTTCGGGAGACATCAGGGGCCACAGGTTTACATTGGGACGTCCTAAAGCAGCCACCTAAGGGGGGGGGGGGGGGGGCGGGCGCTTCTGTGCCGCAGCAAACACACTCTGGCCAAGGGCCGAGTCCTGGGAGGCAAACGTGTCAAAAGTGTAAAAGCACAAGAATGTATTGGCGGATGAACAAGTCGCAGCCCCTAACAGACCAAGATGCCCCCACAGACCTAGTGGAATGTGCCCGTGCCCCCTGCCGGAACCAGGAGGGAGGCGCCCAAGTAAGCCTGCCTTGACAGAATGAATCCAGCTTAGAGGCAGGCCACCCTCTCTTCTGAAACCCCTAGAGTACGAAGAGAAAGTCTGACTTGCGGAAAGGTCTAGCGCGGCGCACATGGATCTGCAATGCCCGGACAACATCCAAGGAGGACCGTTCTGGAGAAGGACCAGAATCTTAGCCAGGTGGTACAGTAAGTCCTGGGATTGAAGTGGCGAATCCGACACCAAGCAAAATAAGCCTGCCAAATGCGATAAGCCCCCGCTGAGGAAGACTTCCTCGCCTTGAGCATGGTGGAGATTACTCGAGTTAAAGCCCCTGGTTAATAACAGGGAGGTCTCAACAGCCACCCCATCAAAGCCAGACGCCTAGACACGGACCCTGAGAGAGCAGGTCGGGGCATAGGGGTGGAGGAATCATAGGGACCACAGACAGGGCCTGCAGATCCGAGAACCAGATCCGTATGGGCCAATGTGGAGCCTCCAGGATCAGCACGCCGCCTTCAGCTTGAGGATTATTTATTAACAGTTTCTTATATAGCGCAGCATATTCCGTTGCGCTTTACAGGAGTGAAAATGGGGGGGGGGGGTGTACATTAGTGCAAACGGCCACGAAACAGACAGGGCATCCACCATGCAAGCCCCTGGGTCGCGAGTCCTGGACCTGTACAGGGGGACTTTTTAGATGTGGCGAGGGGCCATCAAGTTCACTTTGGGTCTGCCCCACTGTCGTACCAGCATCTGGAACACCTCTGGATGGAGGGCCCATTCACCAGTATCCAAGGTCTGATGGCTGAGGAAGTCCTCTTCCCAATTCAGTACTCCTGGATAAAGGTCACTGAGAGAGCAGGGATCTTCTTTTCCGCCTAATGAAAGAGACAGGATGTCTCCGCCATGGCGGCCCGACTGCGAGTGCCGCCCTGGTGGTTGACAGAAGTCACCATCGTCGTATTGTGGCATCCGTGGTGAGAAGGGTCCACTGGTGGATCCAGAATGGTGTCCCCACAGTGAGGTTCTGGTTCAGGAGCAATCAGGAAAGGGAGAGACGGAGTCTGAGATCTGGAAAAAAAAAATGAAGTAAAGGTCCATACACCCTGGGTGACTATGGCCAGCGTGTATGGGACAGCGATGATCGCTTTCATCGCTGAGGGGAAAGCAGCTCACTGCATACACACTGAGCGCCTTTCCCCCTGACCGGCACCGACAGCAGGGGGTGGACGGCTTTGCATAGCGGAGCGCTATGCAAAGCCATCCTCAAAGCCGCTCATCGGCTGGTATAACCAGCAGATGCGGCAGTCCCAGCGATGTTGTGGGAGCGGCCGGGGCACACACACCAGGCGGCGGGGGCACACACACCGGGTGGCGGGGGCACACACACCGGGCGCCCGGGGCATACACACATACGGTCCCTTGGCCTGGGGGCGGGGTAGAGGAGGAGCCTGTCTGCCTGCGGGAAGGGGGGGGGGGAGAGAAGTTTAACCTCTAGGGTGCTGGAAGCTTCTCTCCCACTCCACTACCCACTGTCAAGCCTGTGGCCCCTGACGTGTCCTGAAGAATAAATCTATATTGCAGTGTCAAAATAATGCAGCCAGTATTTACCCTGCACAGAAACAAAATAACTCACCCAAATCTAATTCTCTCTGCACATGTTACATCTGCCCCCCTGCAGTGCAGCAGAGAACAAATCTGCCCTGCGATCAGGTCTGAATTAGGCCCATAGCTACATAGATCTGTGTTTTAGTGACCCCTGAGGTAGACACATAGGGGGAATTTACTAACAAAAATTTGTGAAAAAAATAAATCGTATTTTCGTAATTTTTTTTTGGTGTATACTTATTTTTGGCATTTACTATGCGACTTTCTCAGCTCCTGATTGGCCGCTAAGCGCCCAATAGAATCATTCAGTGGAGAGGCGCAGAAGATGAAAGATCTCTGCGCCTCTCAGTCCGTGAGCGGGTACCGGCGGCTGATGCGGTGGACTACGGCGGAGATGACGGGATCTTCGCCACAGGACCTGGTGAGTAGGATTTCCTTCCACAGGTTCCCCCTAAGGATTTCATCGGATCCTGAAGCCCTGGAGCCCCGGACTCTGAAGCCCTGGAGCCCCGGGACCTACCTACGGCCTCAAGATAGGTAAGTATCAGTATGTGTGTGTAATGTATGTATTAAACTTTTATTTTTATTGTGTGTCAGTGTGTGTTTATTTAACTTTTTTTTATTGTGGAACTACAAGTGCCAGCGGGCCCTTTAATGCCCCGCAGGCTGGGACTTGTGGTTCTCCCAGTCCCAGCTTGCGGGGGAGGCTTGCTGGGACTCATAGTTCCACAGTTAAAAACAATAGTTTTTTATTCTATTTTTTACACTGAAATCAGCACAGTGGCCACCGCACAGGGTCACCGGGGACAGCACCAGGCTTCAGCCTGGTCAGGTAAGTCCTGGAGGGGGGAACCCCTTCATTGGGGGGTCCCCACTCCCCCAGGGCCCCTGGCCAGGCTGACTGGTCGGTAGGTTAATGCTTTGGCCGCGGGACCTTATATAATAAGTGTCCCCCGGCTGTGACATTACCCTGCTGGCTGGTTTGGCCTGGGGCTGGTTCTTAAAATACGGGGGACCCCTAGTCATTATGTCCCCCGTATTTTGGGAACCAGCCCCGGACCTGGAGCCTGGGGCTGGTTGTAAAAAAAATAAATAAAAAAAAATATCGGGGAACCCCTATTTGTCGGGTTTCCTGATTTTTTATTACCAGCCCCAGCTCTTTCAGCCTGGTGCTGGTTACAGCTGTGGGGGGGACCCCACGCTGTTTTTTTTTTTCTACACCTTGCAGCCTGCACGGATCTGACTGATATGACGGATCTGACTGATATGACGGATCTGACTGATATGACGGATCTGACTGATATGATGGATCTGACTGATCCGTGCAGGCTGCCTGTAGGAATTCGTATTAGCGGCTGTATATACGGCCAGCTAATACGAATTACTACGACATCGGAGGGTTACAAAGCAGTCGTATATGACTGCTTTGTAAATCCCCCTCCGGAACACGACTTTGCATACGACGTATGCAGTCGTTTTCATTCGTACCAAGAATACTAATACAATTTTTTGTATTTGTATTCTTAGTAAATTTCCCCCATAAGATCAGGTGATATCTGCTGACACTTACATCACAACGCTGATCGAGTGGCGCCCACTAGTGGGCAGTAACCAGAAGTATTCTGTACTGCATTAGGTGCTCAGGCTGCGGACTTACCGGCGCTGTGGGTGGGGCTCTGCTGCGGAAGGTCACGGAAAGGTGAGAGGCCGTCCTGCTTTATCCTCAGTAATATATCCGGGCTACCATCTGTGGAGGAAGCAGACATTACTCAGGTACAGCGTCCCCTACTGGTACTGGTCATACAGACAGGTCCGGCCTGCCGGCGCTGCGTTATACTCAGAGATCGAGACCTCGTCATTCGTCTCAGTACACCACGCAGCGCGGGGACACCTGAAACCAGGGCGACACAGACTTGGGGCTCGGGGGGGGGGGGGGGGGGGGGGGGGTGTAATACTACAGGCTTCAGCCTTATTATACTGAATGGGGGGGGTGAGTCACATGACCTGGGGGCTACGCCGGATGTGGCACATCTCCTGAAGCCTCTCAGACACCTAGTTTATAGGGTGCAATCCCATTATGTACCTGTAGGGGGGAGACACAGACTATTACATCTTTCATCAGTCCCTCTCTGTGGCATCACAGGGAGCGATGGGAGATCCACGAGGCATCGCTGCCTCATAACTCCGGCCGGCACTGACAGTGTCACTGAGTGGGCTCAGGGGACTATCGCTATAATAAGCCGCACCCATGACAACGGGAGCAAGAGCGAGAAGATGGAGATACCAGCAAGCTCTCACCTGAGTGTGCGGCCGGCTTGGCTCCTCTCCTCCTGCAGGAGTCCGGGTGGGGAACCTCTCCTGCTTCAGCCCCATAAGGCGGCCTTGTTCTCTGGGAGAGGAGGCTGCGGGGAAAGAGATAGAGGACTGTCATTAGGGAAGTGCCCCCACACACCCACCCCCAGGTGTGCCCCCCATACACCCACCCCCAGGTGTGCCCCCCATACACCCACCCCCAGGTGTGCCCCCCATACACCCACCCCAGGTGTGCCCCCACACACCCACCCCCAGGTGTGCCCCCCATACACCCACCCACCCCCAGGTGTGCCCCCCATACACCCACCCACCCCCAGGTGTGCCCCCCATACACCCACCCACCCCCAGGTGTGCCCCCCATACACCCACCCACCCCCAGGTGTGCCCCCCATACACCCACCCCCAGGTGTGCCACCCTAACCCCACCCACAGGTGTGTCCCTGTGTACATACCTATCGTGCCACACCACTCCTGCCATGTACCACAGAGGTGTGACTGTCCCTACCCTAGCCTGGGAGTGTACTTTCCCTAGAGATGACCGGTGCCGGGGGGGGGGCAGCCTGCGAGTGTACTTTCCCTAGAGATGACCGGTGCTGCGGGGGGCAGCCTGCGAGTGTTGTTTTCCCTAGCGATGACAGTTGCACGGACGGACATCTTATCTGCACTGACAACGCCACGCTCCGTCTCACAGACCTCGATGTACAGATCTTTCACCTTCTTTATCCGGCACAACACATCGGGGTTGAGGATCTGGAAGCCTGAAGCCGACAGGGATCTGCGGTTACTACAAGTAGGATAATGTCCCGGTACAGTCCCTACGTTATCCCCCAGGTACCGGCGATGCTGCACGGCCAAGCAGATAACACCGGATAACACTGGACATTTCTATTGTGATATAAGGCAAGTGACCCGACGGCCGGCCTGGGTACCCCCCGCTCACCTGCCCGCTTTCTCTATTAAAATCCCTTCGCATCATCCCCGAGTGCCCAGACCTCCACCCCTGGCTGCATAGCGGAGGCTCTGATTTGTGCGCAGCCTCCACACAAATGTGGGTGCGATAACAATGGAACAGCTACATGCGAGGTCGTCGTACAGCCCATGAAGACATTCGGACATCAAAATAACACACCCCCCCCACCCCCCCCTACTAGCGCATCACTACGGTGGAGGCAGCAGAAACCGACAACACTGCCATTCAGACTACGGGTCAGATGTACTAAACTTCACAAGTGATAAGCAGCCAGCCAATCAGCGCCTGCCTGTCATGTCACAGGCTGTGTTTGAAAGATGTCAGATAGGAGCTGATTGGTTGGTTGGTTATCACTAGAGACAGGATTAAATGCAAATTTTGCCCATTCTCACTGGTTATTGCATATATGTTTTTATGTCGACATTCGGGTAAAAAAACAGTGAAAAACCCCATGTCGACCTTTTGACTGTCGACTGAATGCTTGTGTCGACCTAATGTCCTGTCGACCTAGACCCATGTCGACCAACATACTGTCGAACGACATACCCATGGCCTCCAGGGAAGAATGGATGACACTAGGAGCATATGAACAAATGAGTGACAGCCGCTGACATATCCATGGCCTTCAGGGAAGAATGGATGACACTAGGAGTATATGAGCGAAGGAGTGACGACCGTGGACATAACCATGGCCTCCAGGGAAGAATGGATGACACTAGGAGCATATGAGTGAATGTGTGACAGCCGCTGACATACCCATGGCCTTCAGGGAAGAATGGATGACACTAGGAGCATATGAGCGAATGAGTGACAGCCGCTGACATACCCATGGCCTCCAGGGAAGAATGGATGACACTAGGAGCATATGAGCGAAGGAGTGACAGCCGCTGACATATCCATGGCCTCCAGGGAAGAATGGATGACACTAGGAGCATATGAGCGAAGGAGTGACAGCCGCTGACATACCCATGGCCTCCAGGGAAGAATGGATGACACTAGGAGCATATGAGCGAATGAGTGACAGCCGCGGACATACCCATGGCCTCCAGGGAAGAATGGATGACACTAGGAGCATATGAGCGAAGGAGTGACAGCCGCTGACATACCCATGGCCTCCAGGGAAGAATGGATGACACTAGGAGCATATGAGCGAAGGAGTGACAGCCGCTGACATACCCATGGCCTCCAGGGAAGAATGGATAACACTAGGAGCATATGAGCGAATGAGTGACAGCCGCTGACATACCCATGGCCTCCAGGGAAGAATGGATGACACTAGGAGCATATGAACAAATGAGTGACAGCCGCTGACATATCCATGGCCTCCAGGGAAGAATGGATGACACTAGGAGCATATGAGCGAATGAGTGACAGCCGCGGACATACCCATGGCCTCCAGGGAAGAATGGATGACACTAGGAGCATATGAGCGAAGGAGTGACAGCCGCTGACATACCCATGGCCTCCAGGGAAGAATGGATGACACTAGGAGCATATGAGCGAAGGAGTGACAGCCGCTGACATACCCATGGCCTCCAGGGAAGAATGGATGACACTAGGAGCATATGAGCGAATGAGTAACAGCCGCTGACATACCCATGGCCTTCAGGGAAGAATGGATGACACTAGGAGCATATGAGCGAAGGAGTGACAGCCGCTGACATACCCATGGCCTCCAGGGAAGAATGGATAACACTAGGAGCATATGAGCGAAGGAGTGACAGCCGCTGACATACCCATGGCCTCCAGGGAAGAATGGATGACACTAGGAGCATATGAGCGAATGAGTAACAGCCGCTGACATACCCATGGCCTCCAGGGAAGAATGGATGACACTAGGAGCATATGAGCGAATGAGTGACAGCCGCTGACATACCCATGGCCTCCAGGGAAGAATGGATGACACTAGGAGAATATGAGCGAATGAGTGACAGCCGCTGACATACCCATGGCCTCCAGGGAAGAATGGATGACACTAGGAGCATATGAGCGAATGAGTGACAGCCGCTGACATACCCATGGCTTCCAGGGAAGAATGGATAACACTAGGAGCATATGAGCGAAGGAGTGACAGCCGCTGACATACCCATGGCCTCCAGGGAAGAATGGATGACACTAGGAGCATATGAGCGAATGAGTAACAGCCGCTGACATACCCATGGCCTCCAGGGAAGAATGGATGACACTAGGAGCATATGAGCGAATGAGTGACAGCCGCTGACATACCCATGGCCTCCAGGGAAGAATGGATGACACTAGGAGCATATGAGCGAATGAGTGACAGCCGCTGACATACCCATGGCCTCCAGGGAAGAATGGATGACACTAGGAGCATATGAGCGAAGGAGTGACAGCCGCTGACATACCCATGGCCTCCAGGGAAGAATGGATGACACTAGGAGCATATGAGCGAAGGAGTGACAGCCGCTGACATACCCATGGCCTTCAGGGAAGAATGGATGACACTAGGAGTATATGAGCTAATGAGTGACAGCCGCTGACATACCCATGGCCTTCAGGGAAGAATGGATGACACTAGGAGTATATGAGCAAATGAGTGACAGCCGCTGACATACCCATGGCCTCCAGGGAAGAATGGATGTCCCGCATCACCTTCTTATACAGCTCCTTCTGCCAGTTCTCCAGCACCCCCCACTCCTCGGCGGAGAAGCAGGCCGCCACGTCGTGGAAGGTCACCGACACCTGCGGAGGAAGCTCAGCGCGGTTATAATCATACAGAGATCAGTCTATGGTGCACATAGGTCAGCCTGGCACGGAAACGTGACCCAGCAGTGACATCACCACAGGGGCAAACTGATGGGTGACATCATCAGCACAGGGGTGACAGAGGGCACTGTAACACGCTGAGGAATTACTGGTATAATCAATGTTACGTAATACTAATCACCAGCCTGTCACATTGACAGAACATCATAACCCTAATGTCCGAGGACAGAGGAGGGCCACTGACCGGATACACGTGGGCGGACATGCTGCAGCCTCCTTCTCGCAGAACTGGCGGAGAGCTGGGACATTCACAGGGGACGCGACGAGAATAGCGCACCAGCCGCAACGCCTCAGTGACCTGCGGAGGAGACCACAATTCAGCAACTAACCAGCAATTCTACAGAACATCACACACAAACACATGGGGCAGCAGGGAGAGGGTGACGTCACACACAGTGCAGCAGGGACAAGGTGACATCACACACAGGAACCCAGTGCAGCACAGAGAGGGTGACATCACACACAGTCACCTAGTGCAGCACAGAGAGGGTGACATCACACACACAGGGCAGCAGGGACAGGGTGACATCACACACAGGGCAGTAGGCAGAGGGTGATGTCACACACAGGGCATACGGCAGAGGGTGACGTCACACAGGAACCCAGTGCAGCACAGAGAGGGTGACATCACACACACAGGGCAGCAGGGACAGGGTGACATCACACAGGAACCCAGTGCAGCACAGAGAGGGTGACATCACACACACAGAACAGTAGGAAGAGGATGATGTCAAGTGACGTCACACATATACACATGGGGCAGCAGGGAGATGGTGACGTCACACACACAAACAGGGCAGGAGGTAGAGGGTGACGTCTAGGGTGACCAACTCATCCCTTTAATCCGGGACACATATTATTTACACAGGTTCTGTGGCTGGCTTTCACCTGGTTTTAAACTGCCACAGAACCTGTGTAATTAATATGTGTCCCGGATTAAAGGGATGAGTTGGTCACCCTAGTGACGTCACACACAAAGGGCGACAGGCTGACGTCACACAGGCACCCAGTGCAGCACACGGAGGGTGACGTCGCACAGACAGGACAGTAGGAAGTGGATGATGTCAAGTGACGTCACACATAAACACATGGGGCAGAAAGGAGAGAGTGACGTCACAGACACACACACGGCGACAGGCTGACGTCACACAGGCACCCAGTGCAGCACAGGGAGGGTGACGTCGCACACACACGGGTACCTGGGCACATGGCAGCGCTGCGGGTGCGGGGATAGAGAAGCTGATGATCCTCAGAGGGTTCTCCGTACACAGGGCGCCGCCATGACAGCAGTACAGCGCATGCGCGGCACATCCGGGATCTGTTCTGTGACGTCAGGGGAATCGACCTGTACCTTCAGGCAACGCCCCCTTCAACGGTATCAAATCAGAAGTCACCGGTAATTGGTCTGCCAAGTTACCGAACATGACGTCACTGCAGGTGGGCGGGTCAAAACTACAACCCCGCCCAACAACTTGTCACATGTGCTCGCCCACATATTATTACCTATTCATATGCATAGTCTATAACCCCACCCACCTATTACATAGCCCCGCCCACATAACACACATGCCCGCCTGTCACATAGCCCCGCCCACATGTCATACAACATCGCACACCTGTCACATAGCCCCGCCCACATAACAAACATCCCCGCCCGCCTGTAACATAGCCCCGCCCACATGTCATACAACACCGCCCCTCTCACATAGCCCCGCCCACATGGCATACAACATCGCCCACCTGTCACATAGCCCCGCCCACATGCTATATACAGGTACACTCACCTATATACAGGTACATACACCTAGATACAGATACACACAGGCGCTGAGTGCTACAGTATATACAGGTACACTCACCTATATACAGGTACATACACCTAGATACAGATATACGCAGGTGCTGAGTGCTATATATTTATTTATTTGCAGTGTCTTATACAGCGCAGCAGATTCCGTTAGTGTCTTATATAGCGCAGCAGATTCCGTTACAGTGTCTTATATAGCGCAGTAGATTCCGTTACAGTGTCTTATATAGCGCAGCAGATTCCGTTACAGTGTCTTATATAGCGCAGCAGATTATGTTACAGTGTCTTATATAGCGCAGCAGATTCCTTTAGTGTCTTATATAGCGCAGTAGATTCCGTTACAGTGTCTTATATAGCGCAGCAGATTCCGTTAGTGTCTTATATAGCGCAGTAGATTCCGTTACAGGGTCTTTTATAGCGCAGCAGATTCCGTTACAGCGTCTTATACAGCGCAGCAGATTATGTTACAGTGTCTTATATAGCGCAGCAGATTCCGTTAGTGTCTTATATAGCGCAGCAGATTCCGTTACAGCGTCTTATACAGCGCAGCAGATTCCATTACAGCGTCTTATATAGCGCAGCAGATTCCGTGACAGTGTCTTATATAGCGCAGCAGATTCCATTACAGTGTCTTATATATCGCAGCAGATTCCGTTACAGTGTCTTATATAGCGCAGCAGATTCCGTTACAGCGTCTTATACAGCGCAGCAGATTCCGTTACAGCGTCTTATATAGCGCAGCAGATTCTGTTATAGGTTGTTATATAGCGCAGCAGATTCCGTTACAGTGTCTTATATAGCGCATCAGATTCCGTTACAGCGTCTTATATAACGCAGCAGATTCCGTTACAGCGTCTTATATAGCGCAGCAGATTCCGTTACAGTGTCTTATATAGCGCAGCAGATTCCGTTACAGTGTCTTATATAGCGCAGCAGATTCCGTTACAGCGTCTTATATAGCGCATCAGATTCCGTTACAGCGTCTTATATAGCGCAGCAGATTCCGTTACAGCGTCTTATATAGCGCAGCAGATTCCGTTACAGCGTCTTATATAGCGCAGCAGCTTCCGTTACAGCGTCTTATATAGCGCAGCAGATTCCGTTACAGCGTCTTATATAGCGCAGCAGATTCCGTTACAGCGTCTTATATGGCGCAGCAGATTCCGTTACAGCGTCTTATATGGCGCAGCAGATTCCGTTACAGCGTCTTATATGGCGCAGCAGATTCCGTTACAGCGTCTTATATGGCGCAGCAGATTCCGTTACAGCGTCTTATATAGCGCAGCAGATTCCGTTACAGCGTCTTATATAGCGCAGCAGATTCCGTTACAGCGTCTTATATAGCGCAGCAGATTCCGTTACAGCGTCTTATATAGCGCAGCAGATTCCGTTACAGCGTCTTATATAGCGCAGCAGATTCCGTTACAGCGTCTTATACAGCGCAGCAGATTCCGTTACAGCGTCTTATACAGCGCAGCAGATTCCGTTACAGCGTCTTATACAGCGCAGCAGATTCCGTGACAGCGTCTTATACAGCGCAGCAGATTCCGTGACAGCGTCTTATACAGCGCAGCAGATTCCGTGACAGCGTCTTATACAGCGCAGCAGATTCCGTTACAGCGTCTTATACAGCGCAGCAGATTCCGTTACAGCGTCTTATATAGCGCAGCAGATTCCGTTACAGCGTCTTATATAGCGCAGCAGATTCCGTTACAGCGTCTTATATAGCGCAGCAGATTCCGTTACAGCGTCTTATATAGCGCAGCAGATTCCGTTACAGCGTCTTATATAGCGCAGCAGATTCCGTGACAGCGTCTTATATAGCGCAGCAGATTCCGTGACAGCGTCTTATATAGCGCAGCAGATTCCGTTACAGCGTCTTATATAGCGCAGCAGATTCCGTTACAGTGTCTTATATAGCGCAGCAGATTCCGCTACAGCGTCTGATATAGCGCAGCAGATTCCGCTACAGCGTCTTATATATCGCAGCAGATTCCGTTACAGCGTCTTATACAGCGCAGCAGATTCCGTTACAGCGTCTTATACAGCGCAGCAGATTCCGTGACAGCGTCTTATACAGCGCAGCAGATTCCGTGACAGCGTCTTATATAGCGCAGCAGATTCCGTTACAGTGTCTTATATAGCGCAGCAGATCCCGTTACAGTGTCTTATATAGCGCAGCAGATTCCGTTACAGTGTCTTATATAGCGCAGCAGATTCCGTGACAGCGTCTTATATAGCGCAGCAGATTCCGTTACAGCGTCTTATACAGCGCAGCAGATTCCGTTACAGCGTCTTATATAGCGCAGCAGATTCCGTTACAGCGTCTTCTATAGCGCAGCAGATTCCGTTACAGCGTCTTATATAGCGCAGCAGATTCAGTGACAGTGTCTTATATAGCGCAGCAGATTCCGTTACAGCGTCTTATACAGCGCAGCAGATTTCGTTACAGCGTCTTATATAGCGCAGCAGATTCCGTTACAGCGTCTTATATAGCGCAGCAGATCCCGTTACAGCGTCTTATATAGCGCAGCAGATTCCGTTACAGCGTCTTATACAGCGCAGCAGATTCCGTTACAGCGTCTTATATAGCGCAGCAGATTCCGTTACAGTGTCTTATATAGCGCAGCAGATCCCGTTACAGTGTCTTATATAGCGCAGCAGATTCCGTTACAGTGTCTTATATAGCGCAGCAGATTCCGTGACAGTGTCTTATATAGCGCAGCAGATTCCGTTACAGTGTCTTATACAGCGCAGCAGATTCCGTTACAGCGTCTTATATAGCGCAGCAGATTCCGTTACAGCGTCTTATATAGCGCAGCAGATTCCGTTACAGTGTCTTATATAGCGCAGCAGATTCCGTTACAGTGTCTTATATATCGCAGCAGATTCCGTTACAGTGTCTTATATAGCGCAGCAGATTCCGTTACAGTGTCTTATATAGCGCAGCAGATTCCGTGACAGCGTCTTATATAGCGCAGCAGATTCCGTTACAGTGTCTTATATAGTGCAGCAGATTCCGTTACAGCGTCTTATATAGCGCAGCAGATTCCGTTACAGTGTCTTATATAGCGCAGCAGATTCCGCTACAGTGTCTGATATAGCGCAGCAGATTCCATTACAGTGTCTTATATATCGCAGCAGATTCCGTTACAGTGTCTTATATAGCGCAGCAGATTCCGTTACAGTGTCTTATATAGCGCAGCAGATTCCGTGACAGTGTCTTATATAGCGCAGCAGATTCCGTTACAGTGTCTTATACAGCGCAGCAGATTCCGTTGTGCTTTACAATAGTAGACAGTGATAAAACAAACTGGGTAACAACAGACAGCTTACAATCTATAGGGATACTAGGTGATTCATCGCGCCCTACGGGCGCTCTTCACACCGTCGTAGGGGGATGCACGGGAGGGGGTTTGCAAATCGCAGAAGGGGGGCACAGCGAATCACGGGAGGGGATGCTGTGTCCGTGAATCGCGGGAGGGGGGTCGCGGGGGGCCGCAAATCGCGGGAGGGGGGGGGGGGGTCCGTGAATCACGGGAGGGAGGCACAGTGGGGCCGCAGGAGGGGGGGCGTGGGGGGTGCCGTGAATCGTTGGAGGGGGGGTCGAGGGGGGGGTGCCGCGAATCGCGGGGGGGGAGTCGTGGGGGGCCCGCAAAACCCGTGAGGGGGGGTCACGGGGGGGCCGCAAATCGTGGGAGGTGGGGAGGGCGTGAATCATGGGAGGTGGGTCCGCAAATCGCGGGAGGGGGTCTGCAAATCACGGGAGGGGTCGTGGGAGGGGGTGTGTGATTTAAGGGGGGTGTGTGTCATGGGGGGTCGCAAATCGTGGGAGGGGGGCGCAGGAGGTGCCAGAGGGGGCGCAGCGAATCATGGGAGTGGGGCGCGGCAAATCGCGGGAGGAGGCACGGGGGTGCCGCGAATCGCGGGAGGGGGGGTCGCGGTGGGTGCAAATCGCGGGAGGGGGTCCTCAAATGGGGGGGCGGGGGCCGCCGTGAATCACGGGAGGGGGTGGGGATCCGCAAAGTAATTTTTTTGGGGGGGTATGAATCGCGGGAGGGGGGGGCGCAGAGGGGGCTAGAATGAGGGGGGTGGGAATCGCGGGAGGGGGGGTTGCAAATCGCAGGAGGGGGGTGCCGTGAATCGCGGGAGGGGGCTGGGGTTTGAAAATCGCGGGAGGGGGGCGCGGCGAATCGCAGGAGGGGGCACGGGGGTTCCGCCAATCGTGGGAGTTGGGGTCGCAAATAGTGGGAGGGTGTCCACCGGGGGTGCCGTGAATAGAGGGAGGGGGCTTGGGTCTGCGAATCACGGGAGGGGGCTTGGGTCTGCAAATCGCGGCTGGGGGGGTACAGGGGGGCCGCAAATTGCGGGCACGGGTGGTGCCACGAATCACGGGAGGGGGGGGGGTGCGGAGGGTCCCCCAAATCACGGGAGGGGGGGTCCCGGGGGTCCTGCTAATCGCGGAAGGGGGGGGGGTCGCAGGGGGGGTTTTTTGCAACGAATCGCGTGTGTGTGTGTCACGGGGGGTGCCGTGAATCGCGGGAGGGGGGGAACACGGGGGGGCCCGCGAATCGCGAGAGGGGGGGTCGCCGGGGTCCCGCGATTCGCAGGAGGGGGGGCACGGGGGACCCGCGAATCGCAGGAGGGGGGTCGGGGGGGGGGGTTTGCTGGCAGAGAGGGGGGGTTCCAGAGTAATGGTTGATGGTGGCTGTAGCCCTGGCTGGGCGGGGGGAGGTGATGTCAAGGGGGTGGGGTGTGTAGAATGTTATACACATAGAACACTTTTCCCTGGGGGGGGGGGCGGGTTTGTGTATCCAGCTGGGCGGGAGTGTTATATACACAGGGGATGAGTGACAGATCTGGCTAAATATATAAAAGATAGGAGGGAAACACAAGGTCAGACCAAGTTCCAAGTCCAGAAGGGAAGCTATATAATACATAAGTGCCTCAGAGGATTATGGGTGCGGTATATAAATAAGATAGGCTTGCCTGAAGAGGTGAGTTTTCAGGGAACACTTTAAAGTTTGGACGCAAAGGACATTTCATCGGTCCTTATTCTATCACCAAGGTTATCAATCCGGCAACCTACAAGTAAAATTACCTATTCACTTCCATATTCCGAACACCTGTCCACTTATACTAAATCGATTTCATTGTTTGTTACCTAAAAGTCCCCCAATTGAAAATGGTGATGAGGAGTTTGAAGTAAAAGCGATCCTAAAATCTAGGTACTATCATGGACACTTACAGTATCTCCTTGACTGGAAGGGTTATGGTCCTGAGGAAAGATCCTGGTCCAATGCCTCAGAAATTCATGCACCTAAATTGATTAAAGCTTTCCACAAGAAATATCCTCACATACCTGCTCAGTGTCTGGTGGCCATCAGTACTGTCATGTTCCCCGACTGGTGCTTACCTGTCTAGTGGTGCCCGGCCCAGGGAGTGAGGCTCTTGGCGGGATCCTGACTTGGGTCTTCTTCCTCCTCCGGTGCGATGTGTGCGCTGCAGCACATCTCCCGTCCTCAATGTCACTGATGCCAACAGGAGGGGGTGCTGGAAGAGGTGATCTGAGGCCTGGGTTCCTCTGTGGCCATCTTGGATGTTGGCAGCAGGCTGTAGGATCCCAAACAAGCATCTGTCCTGCCCATAACTCACCTGCACCAATCACTATAGAGGTGCAGGTGTCACAAATTGCACTGGACTCCCTGCCTATTCAGCTCGGGAATTGGCTAGACCTAACGCAGAGGTGCGGAGTCTAACCGTGCCGAGGGTTTTCTGCCAGTGACCCCTCCAATTGGGATTTGGGCTTCTGCGGCACTCGACACGTCGGTCGCGGTCCTCTGGTTAGGTTTCCCTTTATGAACTGGAGGCTGGGAGTAGATAATATGGAGAGGCGGTCGTCTAGCCGGGTCGGTATCTATGCAGTCAGTTAGGAGCCCCAGGGGAGAGGCAAAGGAGGTCCAAGACAAGTCGGGTCATACACGGGAGACACTGGTTGCGGTACACTGGGATGAGACGGGAGAATAGTCGAGAGCAAGCTAGGGTCATACACGGAGAAGTCACAAGCGGAGTACAAGGGGTTAAGTGGGAGAATCGTCAGTAACAAGCCGGATCAATAACAGTAGTAATGGAGACAAGCACTAAGGCACAGTAACGCTGGAGTAGGTGTGAGCCTATACTCTGGCGGGGTTTGCCTGTCAGGGACTTCCTTTTATCCCTGCAGGCAAAACCCCTAATTTCCTGCCTGTACCTTTAAAAGTGCATGAGAGCGGCGCGCGCGCGCACCCGCCTGCCCTGCTTCCTGTTTCCCGCGGCACCGCCGGGAAACCACTGCTGACAGCGGGGACCCCGGCGCTCCAACCCGGACAGCCCCGCACGCAACCCCAGACCTGCCGCAGCCGCCGCTGAGCCCGGAGAGGGCGCCCGCACCACCCACGCCCCCGGACCCGGTAAGTGACCACCGCAGTCCGGGAGGCTGTGACATTACCCCCCACCCTAGGGGTGGGCACCGAACACCCTATGAAAGGTTTCTTGGGGTATTTCTGATGGAACTTGTGGAGTAACTGTGGGGCGTGAATTTCGGAGGCCTTAACCCAGCAACGCTCTTCAGGACCGAATCCTTTCCAGTCGATGAGGAATTGAACATGACCCCTGGAAACTCTTGAATCTAAAATCTGTCTTATCTCATATTCCTCATGACCTCCTACTAGGAGGGGCGTATAAGGCCGTCTGAGAGAAGAGAACCTATTGAGAATAAGCGGTTTCAGAAGTGACACATGAAAGACGTTAGGAATCCTAAGGGATCTAGGAAGTTTGAGTCTTACTGCCACTGGATTAACAACTTGAAGGACATGAAAGGGACCGATGAAATTTTGGGCTAATTTCATAGACGGGACTTTAAGCCTTAAATGTCTCGTGGAGAGCCATACTCTATCTCCCGGTTTAAATTGAGGAGCCTCTTTCCTTTTATAATTGGCAAAGCGTCTGTAGCGATCAGAGGTTTTTGTAAGGTTTTTCCTCACCTCGGACCAGATGTTCAGAAATTTTCTGACCGTGTGTTGAACGGCTGGCAGAGTACTGGAAGACTTGGACAAAATTTCAGGAAGATTAGGATGAAATCCATTTTGAATAAAGAATGGAGACTGACCGGTGGACTCATGGTACAGATTGTTGTGGGCAAACTCTGCCCAAGGGAGCAGAGACGCCCAATCATCCTGATTGGCTGACACGTAAATTCTTAAAAACTTCTCGAGGTCTTGGTTAACCCTTTCGGTCTGCCCATTGCTCTGGGGGTGGTAAACCGAAGAGAAGTTGAGTTTGATATTAAATGAAGAGCATAAAGCTCGCCAAAACTTAGAAGTGAATTGGACTCCTCTATCTGACACAATACTTTGAGGAAATCCGTGCAACTTAAAGATATTCTTTATAAAACTCTCGGCCAGCTGAGAAGCAGATGGAAGGCCCTTGAGGGGAATGAAGTGAGCCGCCTTGGAAAAACGATCCACCACCACCCAGATAGTATTAAAACCCTGGCTAACAGGAAGCTCAGTGATGAAATCCATTGAAATATCAACCCAGGGGTGACTTGGGACTGGAAGGGGCTGAAGTAACCCCACTGGAGCTTGTGGTATAGACTTGTGTTGGGCACACGTATCGCAAGCGGCTACAAAGTTCTTAACGTCTGTTTTGACTTATGGTCACCAGTAACTACGACAAATGATCTCTGTAGTCTTCTTGACGCCAGCGTGTCCGGTGAAGTGAGAGGAGTGGAACCAATGTAGAAGTTTAGTTCGGGACTTTAATGGCACAAACGTCTTCCCTACAGGGACTTTAATCTTTTTGGAGGATGCAATGAAACAAGATGACTTTAAGATGGGCTTCTGATCATCTAACTCCTCTGAAGCAGCTGGCCCAAAGACTCGCGAAAGTGCATCTGCCTTAATGTTCTTGTCTCCTGGACGATAAGTTAGCACCAGATTGAATCGGTCAAAAAATAAGGACCATCTACCCTGTCTGTAATTTAGGCAATGAGCCGTCTTGAGGTACATCAGGTTTCTGTGATCAGTATAGACTGTTACTGGGAATCTTGCGCCCTCCAATATATGACGCCATTCTTGTAAGGCCAATTTGATGGCTAACAGCTCTTTATCTCCTACAGCGTAATTTCTTTCTGCAGGTTGAAATTTCTTGGAGAAGAAACCACAGGCGTACCATTTGTTAGCTTCATCTTTTTGAGAAAGAACTGCCCCCACCCCTACTGAAGATGCATCTACTTCCACAAAGAAGGGTTTGTCAGGGTTAGGTCACCTTAAGATGGGTGCGGAAAGAAAAAGTTGCTTGAGTAATGAAAAGGCTTGCTTAGCCTCAGAAGGCCACTCCTTGGTATTCTCGCCTTTGCGAGTGAGCTTGGTTATAGGAGCTACCACAGAAGAGTAACCCTTTATGAACTGTCTGTAAAAGTTGCAAAAACCCAAAAAGCGTTGAATGGACTTTAACCCTACCGGTTGTGGCCAGTCAGAGATTGCAGACAATTTCTTTGGGTCCATCCGTAATTCTGACCCAGTAACAATGAACCCCAAGAAAGGCATCTCTTGTTGTTCGAATGAGCATTTCTCTAGTTTGCAGTACAACCGGTGCTTACGAAGACGAACTAGAACTTCTTGAACATGCTGCTGATGTGCATGAAGGTTCCTTGAAAAAATTAAGATGTCGTCCAGGTAGACAATTACAAATTTGTTCAAAAGATCTTGGAAGATATGGTTCATGTATCTCTGGAAGACTGCCGGGGCGTTGCTCAAGCCGAACGGCATCACCAAGTACTCAAAGTGTCCATCTCGCGTATTGAAGGCTGTCTTCCACTCATCTCCTGACCTAATTCGGATCAAATTATATGCCCCGCGAAGATCCAGTTTTGTGAAAAAACGAGCCCCTTTGATTTTGTCAAAGAGTTCAGAGATGAGAGGAAGAGGAAAACGGTCCTTCACCGTGATGGCATTGAGACCCCTATAATCAATACAAGGCCTGAGACCCCCGTCTTTTTTCTTGACAAAAAACAGACCCGCTCCCGCTGGTGACTTGGACCCCCTGATAAAACCCCGCTCCAAATTATCCTTAATATACTCAGAGACTGCCTGAGACTCTGCCATGGACAATGGAAACACTCGACCCCGAGGAGGACATTTCCCAGGAACTAAATCTATGGCACAATCCCAGATCCTATGGGCTGGTAGCTTCTCCGCTTCTTTCTTGCTGAACACATCTGCAAAGGCTTGATAAGCGATTGGAAGCTTGGGGCTGGTTCCCAGTTTGGAGGAAGATATAGAACAGGAATATCATTTGACCTGTTCAAGGCATCGCCCCTGACAAGCCTGCCCCCATGCCAACACTTGAGGACGCTTCCAGTCCAGTACAGGTGAATGCAATTGCAGCCATGGCAATCCCAAAATGATGGGATTCTCTGCTGAAGGGAGCACGAAGAAGGAAATGGACTCTTGATGAAGAATCCCTACTCTCATCAGTACTGCTGAAGTATTGGAGCGGATGCTTGAAAAGGGCAACCTATTGCCATCTACTCCTATGATGTGTAGGGGATTCGTCAGTCCGTGACACGGCACTCCCAAGCGTTTAGCTGTGTCTGCGGTGATAAAGTTACCATCCGCGCCGGAGTCTAGGAACGCTTTGAAGACCAAGGAAGAGTTCCCATAAGTTAGGGTTACATCGATGGTGAACCCAATTGCGGACACTTGAGAAGAGGTATATGATAGTGTGCCTAACCTGACCCCCTTACAATCAGTTAGGCCTTGTCGTTTCCCGGGCGCTTAGGGCAAGCAGAGAGGAGATGACCTGACTCCCCGCAGTACAGACACAGTCGATTTTTTAATCTTCGCTCTCTTTCTGCGAAAGGAAGGCGAGCTTTCCCAATCTGCATGGGTTCCTCCAATTGTTGACTTGCCACGGAAGCCGATGCCGACAGTGAGCTAGTTGGAGGAATAAATCGAGGTGCCAACTTGAAACTGTACTTCCGGGATTGTTCCCTCTCCTTGTCCCTCTCTTGGTAACGGAGGTCCACCCGTGTACATAAGGAAATGAGGTCGTCCAAAGAAGTCGACGGCTCCCGACCTGCCAACTCATCCTTAATCTTCTCAGATAGCCCCTGTGTGAAGGTGGCCATCAGAGCCTCCTCGTTCCACCCTAACTCAGATGCGAGGGTCCTGAACTGAACCGTGTATTGTCCCACAGTCTGGGTTCCCTGTCTCAGCCGAAGAATTGCTGAAGCGGCGGACGTCACCCGGCCCGGTTCATCAAACACCTTACGGAACTCGGTGATGAATTCAGTGATGTTATTAATCACCGCGTGATCCTTCTCCCAGAGTGGGGAGGCCCAGGACAGAGCTTGACCCGAGAGTAGCGAAATCATATAGGCTACCTTCGCTCTATCCGACGGGAAGGATGCTGCCTGTATTTCAAATTGGATAAGGCACTGATTCAGAAATCCCGACACTCCTTAGGATTCCCATCGAATTTAGCTGGGTTCGGAATGCGAAGTGAAGGAGCACTTGCTGCGACCACCGGGGGAAGTGGTGCCGGAGGCGGTGGAGCTGGGGGGGCTTCAATACGTTGCATCAAGGTCTGCAGACATTGCATGATCTGTGCCTGATCCTGTTCCTGCTTGTTCACCCTGGTTAGCAGATGCTCCAGAAGCTCCTTTGGAGACGGACCGGCCGCTGGATCCATATTTATGGGCCAGAGTATTCTGTCACAAATTGCACTGGACTCCCTGCCTATTCAGCTCGGGAATTGGCTAGACCTAATGCAGAGGTGCGGAGTCTAACCGTGCCGAGGGTTTTCTGCCAGTGACCCCTCCAATTGGGATTTGGGCTTCTGCGGCACTCGACACGTCGGTCGCGGTCCTCTGGTTAGGTTTCCCTTTATGAGCTGGAGGCTGGGAGTAGATAATATGGAGAGGCGGTCGTCTAGCCGGGTCGGTATCTATGCGGTCAGTTAGGAGCCCCAGGGGAGAGGCAAAGGAGGTCCAAGACAAGCCGGGTCATACACGGGAGACACTGGTTGCGGTACACTGGGATGAGACGGAGGGATAGTCGAGAGCAAGCTGGGGTCATACACGGAGATGTCACAAGTGGAGTACAAGGGGTTAAGCGGTAGAATCATCAGTAACAAGCCGGATCAATAACAGTAGCAATAGAGACAAGCACTAAGGCACAGTAACGCTGGAGTAGGTGTGAGCCTATACTCTGGCGGGGTTTACCTGTCAGGGACTTCCTTTTATCCCTGCAGGCAAAACCCCTGATTTCCTGTCTGTACCTTTAAAAGTGCATGAGAGCGGCGCGCGCGCCCCTAGTGAGCGCGCACCCGCCTGCCCGACAGAGCCCTGCTTCCTGTTTCCCTCGGCACCGCCGGGAAACCATTGCTGACAGCGGGGACCCCAGCGCCCTGACCCGGACAGCCCCGCACGCAACCCCAGACCTGCCACAGCCGCCGCTGAGCCCGGAGAGGGGGCCCGCACCACCCACGCCCCCGGACCCGGTAAGTGACCACCGCAGTCCGGGAGGCTGTGACAGCAGGTATTTAAGCCAGGTCTGATGGAAGACGCATGAACAATGCAACTTCCTGCAACATATTAGACTAAAGACTTTCAGCTCTGAGTGTCTGCTTTGTTAGTGTGCTAGTTTCTCCCTGGGTCCAGCCCACCTCCTAACCTGTTCCTGTCTTACTGGGTTCAGCCCACCACCTGACCGGTTCCTTTCTCACTGGCGTCCAGCCCACCACCTAACCGGTTCCTGTCTCACTGGGTCCAGCCCACCACCTAACCAGTTCCTGTCTCACTGGATCCAGCCCAGCACCTACCCGGTTCCTGTCTCACTGGGGTCCAGCCCACCACCTAATTAATTCCTGTATCAATGGGTCAAGCTCAGCACCTAAACGGTTCCTGTCTCACTGGATCCAGCCCACCACCTAATCGGTTCTTGTCTCAATGGGTCCAGCCCACCACCTAACCGGTTCCTGTCTCACTAGGTCCAGCCCACCACCTAACCGGTTCCTGTCTCACTGGGTCCAGCCCACCACCTAATCGGTTCCAGTCTCACTGGGTCCAGCCCACCACCTAATCGGTTCCTGTCTCAATGGGTCAAGCTCAGCACCTAAATGGTTCCTGTCTCACTGGGTCCAGCCCACCACCTAATCAGTTCCTGTCTCACTGGGTCCAGCCCACCACCTAACCAGTTCCTGTCTCACTGGGTCCAGCCCAGCACCTACCCGGTTCCTGTCTCACTGGGGTCCAGCCCACCACCTAATCGATTCCTGTCTCAATGGGTCAAGCTCAGCACCTAAACGGTTCCTGTCTCACAGGGTCCAGCCCACCACCTAACCGGTTCCTGTCTCACTGGGTCCAGCCCACCACCTAATCGGTTCTTGTCTCAATGGGTCAAGCCCACCACCTAACCGGTTCCTGTCTCACTGGGTCCAGCCCACCACCTAACCAAAATTACATCAAAAAGGATCTGCAAAAATACTAAACTTCAGAAAAGCGAACTTTGAATTATTCAGGGAAGCCCTAACAGGAATTGGGTGGGAAACGGTTATGGAGGGAAAAAATGCAGAGGAAATGTGGGATACTCTAAAAAAGGTGCTTGATTCACTAACTATTGAATACATTCCTAAAGTAACTAAAGGTAAATTCAACAAAAAAAAGCCACCATGGTTGGACAAAGAAGTAAGGTCAGCTATCAACAATAAAACCAGAGCCTTTAAATTCTATAAAAATAACTTGAATGAGGAGGCATTCGCAAAATACAAAGAATCAAACAAAACTTGTAAAGGGGTAATCAAAGCAGCTAAAATATTATATGAAGAGTGCATAGCCACTGAAAGCAAAACCAACCCAAAGAAGTTTTTTAAATACATAAATAGTAAACGTTTAATTAAGGAAAACATAGGCCCACTAACTGATACTAGTGGAAAAAGTGTTACTGAGGACAAGGGAAAAGCAAAACTGTTAAATGAGTTCTTCTCATCAGTATTTACTAAGGGAGAGCAGACTGTGGAACGAACATTTACCACAAACGGTACAAATAAGCCAGATCTCATTGTGGATTTCACGCCGAAAGAAATAATACTGAGGCTAAGCAAACTCAAAACAAATAAGTCACCAGGGCCAGATGGGATTCATCCGAGGGTATTAATGGAATTAAGGGATGAACTAGCTACCCCCCTACATTATATCTTTAGCAAGTCACTATCGTCAGGTATAGTACCAAAAGATTGGAGAATAGCAGAGGTAGTGCCAATATTCAAAAAAGGAAAAAAGGAAGATCCAGCTAATTACAGACCCGTTAGTTTAACATTAATTGTGGGTAAACTATTTGAAGGATTTTTAAGGGATGGTATCCAGGAATATTTAGATCATCACCTTCTACTCAGTACTAACCAACATGGGTTCGTGAAAAATCGTTCATGCCAAACTAATCTACTAGGGTTCTATGAAGAGGTTAGCAAAAACCTAGATAATGGAAATGCTGTAGATGTGATTTTTCTAGATTTTGCTAAAGCATTTGATACTGTCCCACACAAGAGATTGATTAATAAAATGGAGAACCTAGGATTGGGTGAAAATATCTGCAGATGGGTAGGGAATTGGCTATGTAATAGAGAACAAAGAGTGGTTGTGAATGGTGCCGTATCAGATATGATACCGGTACTAAGTGGAGTGCCCCAGGGTTCGGTTTTGGGGCCCATTTTGTTTAACATTTTTATTAACGATATTGGGATAGGGTTACTCAGCAATGTATCCATCTTTGCGGACGATACAAAACTTAGCAAAGTCATCAAATCACCAGAAGATGTCACCATGCTTCAAAATGATCTTGCAATTCTAGATGAGTGGGCAAAAAAATGGAAGATGAGGTTCAATGTAGATAAATGTAAGGTTATGCACCTTGGGAGACACAGCCAGTGTGCAAGTTACAACCTTAGCGGAGAGGAACTGGGTAATTCCATACTTGAAAAGGATCTAGGAGTCCAAATAGACAGCAATCTAGGATGTAGTGCCCATTGTAATGTAGCTACAAAAAAGGCCAAAAAATTCTGGCATGTATTAAGAGGGGAATGGAAACTAGGGACTCAAGGGTAATTATGCCACTATATAAAGCATTGGTGAGACCTCACCTTGAGTACGGAGTACAGTTCTGGGCCCCACACTATAAAAAGGACATCATAGAATTAGAAAAAGTCCAAAGGCGAGCAACAAAGCTTATTAGGGGAATGGAGAATTTAAGCTACGGGGAGAGATTAAGCAATTTGGGACTATTTACATTAGAAAAGAGACGTTTAAGGGGGGACATGCTCAACATGTACAAGTATATCAAGGGCCAATATAAGGAACTGTCACACACCCTATTTTCTACTAGAAAGGAATCTAGGACGCGAGGGCATGAGTATAGATTAGAAGAAAAAAAGATTTCATTCAGCTAGTAGAAAGAATTTCTTTACGGTCAGAACAGTCAAACTCTGGAACTCTCTTCCCAGAGAGGTGGTAACGGCTGTCTCATTAAATGCGTTCAAGGCAAAGTTGGACAAACATTTACTGGAGAAAAACATCCATGGGTACAAATAAGAAATATAATTTGTCTGTAAAATACCAGAACCAACCAAATCAGCAATGGATATCTATACCAGGTTGAACTAGATGGACGCAAGTCTTTTTTCAGCCTTACCTACTATGTAACTATGTAACCAGTTCCTGTCTCACTGGGTCCAGCCCACCACCTAATCGGTTCCAGTCTCACTGGGTCCAGCCCACCACCTAATCGGTTCCTGTCTCCCTGGGTCCAGCCCACCTCCTAACCTGTTCCTGTCTTACTGGGTTCAGCCCACCACCTGACCAGTTCCTTTCTCACTGGCGTCCAGCCCACCACCTAACCGGTTCCTGTCTCACTGGGTCCAGCCCAGCACCTAACCAGTTCCTGTCTCACTGGATCCAGCCCAGCACCTAACCGGTTCCTGTCTCACTGGGTCCAGCCCACCACCTAATCGGTTCCAGTCTCACTGGGTCCAGCCCACCACCTAATCGGTTCCTGTCTCAATGGGTCAAGCTCAGCACCTAAATGGTTCCTGTCTCACTGGGTCCAGCCCACCACCTAATCAGTTCCTGTCTCACTGGGTCCAGCCCACCACCTAACCAGTTCCTGTCTCAATGGGTCAAGCTCAGCACCTAAATGGTTCCTGTCTCACTGGGTCCAGCCCACCACCTAATCAGTTCCTGTCTCACTGGGTCCAGCCCACCACCTAACCAGTTCCTGTCTTACTGGGTTCAGCCCACCACCTGACCGGTTCCTTTCTCACTGGCGTCCAGCCCACCACCTAACCGGTTCCTGTCTCACTGGGGTCCAGCCCACCACCTAATTAATTCCTGTATCAATGGGTCAAGCTCAGCACCTAAACGGTTCCTGTCTCACTGGGTCCAGCCCACCACCTAATCGGTTCTTGTCTCAATGGGTCCAGCCCACCACCTAACCGGTTCCTGTCTCACTGGGTCCAGCCCACCACCTAACCGGTTCCTGTCTCACTGGGTCCAGCCCACCACCTAATCGGTTCCAGTCTCACTGGGTCCAGCCCACCACCTAATCGGTTCCTGTCTCAATGGGTCAAGCTCAGCACCTAAATGGTTCCTGTCTCACTGGGTCCAGCCCTCCACCTAATCAGTTCCTGTCTCACTGGGTCCAGCCCACCACCTAACCAGTTCCTGTCTCACTGGGTCCAGCCCAGCACCTACCCGGTTCCTGTCTCACTGGGGTCCAACCCACCACCTAATCGATTCCTGTCTCAATGGGTCAAGCTCAGCACCTAAACGGTTCCTGTCTCACGGGGTCCAGCCCACCACCTAACCGGTTCCTGTCTCACTGGGTCCAGCCCACCACCTAATCGGTTCTTGTCTCAATGGGTCAAGCCCACCACCTAACCGGTTCCTGTCTCACTGGGTCCAGCCCACCACCTAACCAGTTCCTGTCTCACTGGGTCCAGCCCACCACCTAATCGGTTCCAGTCTCACTGGGTCCAGCCCACCACCTAATCGGTTCCTGTCTCCCTGGGTCCAGCCCACCTCCTAACCTGTTCCTGTCTTACTGGGTTCAGCCCACCACCTGACCGGTTCCTTTCTCACTGGCGTCCAGCCCACCACCTAACCGGTTCCTGTCTCACTGGGTCCAGCCA
Organism: Crinia signifera; assembly: GCF_055691185.1. Lineage (NCBI taxonomy): Eukaryota > Metazoa > Chordata > Amphibia > Anura > Myobatrachidae > Crinia > Crinia signifera. The sequence continues at coordinate 336,159,543 of NC_139219.1, read as the reverse complement.
GGGCCGGCGCTAACCGCTCAGCAAAGGATGCGGTGCAGGGAGGCGTCGGGCAGTAGAGGCGCCTTCTCTCTGCTCCCTGCGTGCTAATGTGTGCTGCCTGTAACACTGCCTGATAGGCAGCAGCAGCGCCGACAGTGAAACCCCTCCGTCCAGCAGCTGATCTGCTGTCCCTCCCTCCCTCCCAGCAGCACAGTCGCAAGGGGTTTCTGCAGTGTGTGACTGTGTGTACTCTCCGGAATCTCCGTCCACCGACCGCACAGGCTGGCACTCTAACCCCTCAGCTACGTACACTAGTCTGTTCTACTTCCAAGTTCCTACACGCGAAGGCAAGACACTCATCTCTTCTCCTCCTGCTCTCCGGTTACTAAGCCCTCCCCCTTCTACATGCTGATGCACGGGGAGCTGCTGCTAGACAATCACACCAAAAGTTTAACCTTTCATACCCTGGATTACTACAGTGAGGTGTAAGTGCATACCTCCCAACTTTTGAAGTTGGGAGGTCGGGACGTGCGCTCTCCCGAAAAGGGGCGTGGCCTCGAGAAAAGGGGGCATGGCCTCACGGGGTGCCGCGAAATCCGGCCACGCCCCATTTTCGCCGCTCGTCGTCGCTGAATAGACGCTGTGCGCATGCGCACAGCGTCTATTCTCGGCAAGCTGGGGGGGCTTGCCGAGTATCTCCCAACCGTCTTGGGAAGCCGGGACTGCGGTAAGCAGTACCGGGACGACGGGACATCGGGCGTAAATCGTGAATGTCCCGCCGAATCCGGGACGGTTGGGAGGTATGTGTAAGTGTGTTTTTTTTTAACCAGAGCCATGTATATGTATATATATATATATATATATATATATATATACACACAGCATTGTGTGTATATATATATATATATATATACATACCCACACACACACAGCATTGTCACTGTGTGTATGTATGTATATATATATATATATATTTATTGGGCTAGTTTGGGGAGGATCGGCACTCATGCATTAGGAAACAAAAAAGGATTGTGCCTGCGCTTGCTGCTTCCAATTAATTGTATCAGACGTTTCTCAAAAATTAAACAATTTATTAAAAAACATTCACATAATAAATTTTCACATAAATAAAATTACACTGATTCTAAAATGTCTAGGAGTCCTTTGTTGAAGGTATTATCTCACTGGGATAGCGATATTGCTAGTACTAGCTGAGAATGATAAAGTGCTGTAAGGTTTATATTACCATCCTGGTCGGTCTGGAAGATATTTGTATACCAGAGTTGGGATCACAGTCCTGAATTGTGCCCTATGGCGGGCGGGGGTATGACACTCCCCTCAGGTGGTGATGTCCTTCTGGTGCCATTCAAGGATTGTAGATGGATGTGCATATAAGAAGTGGCACTCAGAGACTTGTACAGTTTAAATTTTTTTTATCCAAACATAGCGTGCAAGAGTCTCAACGTTTCGGGGTCTATAAAACCCCTTTGTCAAGGTACAAAAACACGTTTATAACACACACACACACAATAGTGTTTGTGTGTGTGTGTGTGTATATGTATGTATGTATGTATATATATATATATATATATATACCCCGAAACATTGGAATTCTTGCACCTTATGTTTGGATAAAAACCTGGCAATTCACATGTACCCCCTGCCAATATGTATGTAATCCCAGGCAGCGACCACGCAACTCTTTGCACTGTGCATGTAACTCCTGGCAACGATCATGTAGACAGGTGGCACTTATCGGGCATAATATGTAAAAGCCATTACAGTCGTTGCATAATGTGTAATAGGCATTACAGGCCCTCATTCTGATTCAGGGTATATTATGCGCATGTGCAGCTCCCCTTTGCAAACGGCTTCAGGTACTTGCATGGTCGCCGAACCATTCGCAAGGATCAGGGCAGGTAGGGGGCAGGTATGGTAACGTCCAGCATTTTATGGCGCACCCATGGGTATGTGGATGGGATGATGTGTGCTTGGATGTCAGCCACCAACCGTGTCTTCATCCGGGTGCACGCTAAGAAAGATCAGTTCCCACTAACTTCTATTAGCAAAGCCAGGAGAAATCATTCGATGGTCAGCGACCATCAAATGATTTCTCCACCAGTGGAGGCATGCGAGGGGATTTTTTTTTTTGGAGGGGAGTCAGCAGGGGTAGGGGGGCATGTATTTGGTGTGGGGGTATCTCAATTGTTCAGTAAGCTGCGATCCTTGCAGCTTACCAATCAAACTAGAATGAAGCCCACAGTGTAATATAATATGTTATAGGAATTACTTGTGTGGCATAATGTGTATTATGCATAAAGGTGTGCAGTATAATGTGTAAGGCATAATATGTAATGGGCATTATGGCATAATATGTAATGGGCATTACAGTGTGTGGCATAATGCCTAATACAGTAGGCATTATGGTGTGTGGCATAATATGTAATGGGCAGTATGACGTGGTTTAATGTGTAACAGGCATTACGGTGTTTGACATAATGTGTAAAAGGTATTACAGTGTTTGGCATAATGTGTAATAGGCATTAAGGTATGTGGCATAATGTGTAATGGCATTACAGTGTGTGGCATGATGTGTAATGTAGATTTTTTTGCGCGCGCCTTCGGCGCGCACTATGCCTGTTTAGGTGTTGCCCACCAATTCCTTTTCTGGCACTGGGCACCAAAATGTCTAGATACAGCATTGCTGTTACTTGGCACATTTTAAGTATCAGAGGCGCTACTACTATGGGCATTATACACTCTTTTTTCAACGTGCGCCTTCGGCAAGCATTGTCTCTTTGTAAAGGGCGCAAATTTATAGTTTGCAGGAGGGCGCCGAACACCCTAGCACCGGCTCTGGGTCCAGCCCACCACCTAACCAGTTCCTGTCTCACTGGATCCAGCCCAGCACCTACCCGGTTCCTGTCTCACTGGGGTCCAGCCCACCACCTAATTAATTCCTGTATCAATGGGTCAAGCTCAGCACCTAAACGGTTCCTGTCTCACTGGGTCCAGCCCACCACCTAATCGGTTCTTGTCTCAATGGGTCCAGCCCACCACCTAACCGGTTCCTGTCTCACTGGGTCCAGCCCACCACCTAACCGGTTCCTGTCTCACTGGGTCCAGCCCACCACCTAATCGGTTCCAGTCTCACTGGGTCCAGCCCACCACCTAATCGGTTCCTGTCTCAATGGGTCAAGCTCAGCACCTAAATGGTTCCTGTCTCACTGGGTCCAGCCCACCACCTAATCAGTTCCTGTCTCACTGGGTCCAGCCCACCACCTAACCAGTTCCTGTCTCACTGGGTCCAGCCCAGCACCTACCCGGTTCCTGTCTCACTGGGGTCCAGCCCACCACCTAATCGATTCCTGTCTCAATGGGTCAAGCTCAGCACCTAAACGGTTCCTGTCTCACGGGGTCCAGCCCACCACCTAACCGGTTCCTGTCTCACTGGGTCCAGCCCACCACCTAATCGGTTCTTGTCTCAATGGGTCAAGCCCACCACCTAACCGGTTCCTGTCTCACTGGGTCCAGCCCACCACCTAACCAGTTCCTGTCTCACTGGGTCCAGCCCACCACCTAATCGGTTCCAGTCTCACTGGGTCCAGCCCACCACCTAATCGGTTCCTGTCTCAATGGGTCAAGCTCAGCACCTAAATGGTTCCTGTCTCACTGGGTCCAGCTCACCACCTAATCAGTTCCTGTCTCACTGGGTCCAGCCCACCACCTAACCAGTTCCTGTCTCACTGGGTCCAGCCCAGCACCTACCCGGTTCCTGTCTCACTGGGGTCCAGCCCACCACCTAATCGATTCCTGTCTCAATGGGTCAAGCTCAGCACCTAAACGGTTCCTGTCTCACGGGGTCCAGCCCACCACCTAACCGGTTCCTGTCTCACTGGGTCCAGCCCACCACCTAATCGGTTCCTGTCTCAATGGGTCAAGCCCACCACCTAACCAGTTCCTGTCTCACTGGGTCCAGCCCACCACATAATCGGTTCCAGTCTCACTGGGTCAAGCTCAGCACCTAAATGGTTCCTGTCTCACTGGGTCCAGCCCACCACCTAATCAGTTCCTGTCTCACTGGGTCCAGCCCACCACCTAATCGGTTCCTGTCTCACTGGGTCCAGCCCACCACCTAATCGGTTCCTGTCTCAATGGGTCAAGCTCAGCACCTAAATGGTTCCTGTCTCACTGGGTCCAGCCCACCACCTAATCAGTTCCTGTCTCACTGGGTCCAGCCCACCACCTAATCGGTTCCTGTCTCAATGGGTCAAGCTCAGCACCTAAATGGTTCCTGTCTCACTGGGTCCAGCCCAACACCTAATCAGTTCCTGTCTCACTGGGTCCAGCCCACCACATAATTGGTTCTTGTCTCACTGGGTCCAGCCCACCACCTAACCAGTTCCTGTCTCACTGGGTCCAGCCCACCACCTAACCGGTTCCTGTCTCACTGGGTCCAGCCCACCACCTAACCAGTTCCTGTCTCACTGGGTCCAGCCCACCACCTAACCGGTTCCTGTCTCACTGGGTCGAGCCCACCACATAATCGGTTCCAGTCTCACTGGGTCCAGCCCACCACCTAATCGGTTCCTGTCTCAATGGGTCAAGCTCAGCACCTAAATGGTTCCTGTCTCACTGGGTCCAGCCCACCACCTAATCAGTTACTGTCTCACTGGGTCAAGCCCAGCACCTACCCAGTTCCTGTCTGACTGGGTCCAGCTCAGCAACTACCCAGTTCCCACCTCAATGGGTCCAGTTCAGCACTTAACCTGCCATTGCCCAAAGGCTTAATACAGCTGTGTGCCTTACCACACACACACTTAAGCCTCAACGAATCAAGCCATCATCTGGGTCCAGCTTTACCAATGTATCTTCCGCTGCTATCACTAAAGCACTAACGCATAAGGAAGACTTACATCTGTCCTCCCCATTTCTTGCACCCTACCACTGGTCTAGCAGGAGATAGTTCTTCCACAGCCGATCCAGCTGTCACCTCTGTGACAGATAGCACTTATCCTTGTGTATCACTGCCTATTTCCCAGTAGAGTGTAAGCTTGCAGACAGGGCCCTCCTACCATTTTCATATCCTGTTTGTTTTACCCCTATTTCTAATAATTATTATTTATCTACAGTTTCTTATATAGCGCAGCAGATTCCGTTACAGCGTCTAATATAGCGCAGCAGATCCCGTTACAGTGTCTTATATAGCGCAGCAGATTCCGTTACAGTGTCTTATATAGCGCAGCAGATTCCGTTACAGCGTCTTATATAGCGCAGCAGATTCCGTTACAGCGTCTAATATAGCGCAGCAGATTCCGTTACAGTGTCTTATATAGCGCAGCAGATTCCGTTACAGCGTCTAATATAGCGCAGTAGATTCCGTTACAGTGTGTTATATAGCGCAGCAGATTCCGTTACAGTTTCTTATATAGCGCAGCAGATTCCGTTACAGTTTCTTATATAGCGCAGCAGATTCCGTTACAGCGTCTAATATAGCGCAGCAGATTCCGTTACAGTGTCTTATATAGCGCAGCAGATTCCGTTACAGCGTCTTATATAGCGCAGCAGATTCCGTTACAGCGTCTAATATAGCGCAGCAGATTCCGTTACAGTGTCTTATATAGCGCAGCAGATTCCGTTACAGCGTCTAATATAGCGCAGTAGATTCCGTTACAGTGTGTTATATAGCGCAGCAGATTCCGTTACAGCGTCTAATATAGCGCAGTAGATTCCGTTGCGCTTTACAACAGTAGACAGTGATAGAACAAACTGGGTAACGACAGACAGACTTGGGGGTTAGAGGGTCCTGCTGCAAGCTTCCAATCTATAGGGATATAGGAGGGAAACACAAGGACAGGCACCAGTCAGGGGCGGGCTGGGCCGGGACGCAGGGGGCCATGTGACCCCCGGGCCGCTCTAACAAGTAATGGTGGGGCCGCCTCAAATCTTACCTCCTCCTCCAGTCCTGTAATCCTGTAAGCGGCGCCGCGGCTACAAGAACATGGCCGCCGGTGTCCTGCCTGAGGACATGTCCATCAGCCTTCTATGTGCGGGGGGAAGGGGAGGAGGAGGACAAAAATAATCTCTCTCCTCGGAGGACGGAGGTTGAGCGAGACGCGGTGAGAGGCGGGAGCCGCAGCATTGCAGCAGGGACCCGGCCGGCAAAACTTGAAAGGCACTGCCAGTGCCTGTGACAGGCAGGTGCAGAGGCGTAGGGAGGGCGGAGCCACCGGAGCTCATGCTCCGGGCGCAGATTGGTGGAATGGCGCCGCCGGCCCGCCCCCCCTCTGCAAATGATCCATTCCCTGCACAAGTTACTTTTCAAGTATAATAACGGGCAGCGCGCGCCGGCGTCTGCCCCAGTGCCCTGCCCTACCCGGCGCCGGCGTCTGCCCTACCCGGTACCTGCCTCCGTCCTGCCATTGTCGCCTGGTCCCTGCCGCCAAGCGTCACTGATGGTGTGGCCGGGCGGCGGGCAGACAATCTTCTGTCTTCTCTAAATTGGTGCTGGTGCTGCTGCTGCTCGTCCGGCTTCCGGGCAGCGCAGCGTGAGCGTAGTAGCAGAAGGAGTCTTTAGTTCTGCCCTCCCAGACTCACCTGACTCACTCCCTCCTCCGTGGCTACAGCAGCGTTATCAGCCATCCCAAGCGCTGGCTGTAGCCTGGAGGAGGACAAGGTTTTCTGCTGCCGCCCTGTAATTCAAGGTGAATTATTATGTTATTTATTTATACAGCTAATTAATGTTAATAATAAACAGTAATAAACTTGGGGTGGGGGGGGGGGGGGTGAATATCTCTGGCTTCTGCTGCCACCCCGACCCTGCTGTGCTGTATATGTCTCTATTCTTTATCTGCATATATATTTATTTACAGCTGTCAGCATCTTATATAGATTCCGTTACAGTGTCTTATATAGCGCAGCATATTTCGTAACAGTGTCTTATATAGCGCAGCAGATTCCGTTACAGTGTCTTATATAGCGCAGCAGATTCCGTTGCAGTGTCTTATATAGCGCAGCAGATTCCGTTACAGCGTCTTATATAGCGCAGCAGATTCCGTTACAGTGCCTTATATAGCGCAGCAGATTCCGTTACAGCGTCTTATATAGCGCAGCAGATTCCGTTACAGCGTCTTATATAGCGCAGCAGATTCCGTTACAGTGTCTTATATAGCGCAGCAGATTCCGTTACAGTGTCTTATATAGCGCAGCAGATTCCGTTACAGCGTCCTATATAGCGCAGCAGATTATGTTACAGTGTCTTATATAGCGCAGCAGATTCCGTTACAGTGTCTTATATAGCGCAGCAGATTCCGTTACAGTGTCTTATATAGCGCAGCAGATTCAGTTACAGTGTCTTATATAGCGCAGCAGATTCCGTTACAGTGTCTTATATAGCGCAGCAGATTCCGTTACAGTGTCTTATATAGCGCAGCAGATTCCGTTACAGTGTCTTATATAGCGCAGCAGATTCCGTTACAGTGTCTTATATAGCGCAGCAGATTCCGTTACAGTGTCTTATATAGCGCAGCAGGTTCCGTTACAGTGTCTTATATAGCGCAGCAGGTTCCGTTACAGTGTCTTATATAGCGCAGCAGATTCCGTTACAGTGTCTTATATAGCGCAGCAGATTCCGTTACAGTGTCTTATATAGCGCAGCAGATTCCGTTACAGTGTCTTATATAGCGCAGGATTCAGTTACAGTGTCTTATATAGCGCAGCAGATTCTGTTACAGTGTCTTATATAGCGCAGCAGATTCCATTACAGTGTCTTATATAGCGCAGGATTCAGTTACAGTGTCTTATATAGCGCAGCAGATTCCGTTACAGCGTCCTATATAGCGCAGCAGATTATGTTACAGTGTCTTATATAGCGCAGCAGATTCCGTTACAGTGTCTTATATAGCGCAGCAGATTCCGTTACAGTGTCTTATATAGCGCAGCAGATTCAGTTACAGTGTCTTATATAGCGCAGCAGATTCCGTTACAGTGTCTTATATAGCGCAGCAGATTCCGTTACAGTTTCTTATATAGCGCAGCAGATTCCGTTACAGCGTCTTATATAGTGCAGCAGATTCCGTTACAGCATCTTATATAGCGCAGCAGATTCCGTTACAGTGTCTTATATAGCGCAGCAGATTCCGTTACAGTGCCTTATATAGCGCAGCAGATTCCGTTACAGAGTCTTATATAGCGCAGCAGATTCTGTTACAATGCCTTATATAGCGCAGCAGATTCCATTACAGCGTCTTATATAGCACAGCAGATTCCATTAGTGTCTTATATAGCACAGCAGATTCCGTTACAGTGTCTTATATAGCGCAGCAGATTCTGTTACAATGCCTTATATAGCGCAGCAGATTCCATTACAGCGTCTTATATAGCACAGCAGATTCCATTAGTGTCTTATATAGCACAGCAGATTCCGTTACAGTGTCTTATATAGCGCAGCAGATTCCGTTACAGTGTCTTATATAGTGTCTTATTTTTTAAGTTTTTTCTTTTCAAATGCCAACACATGTTAGCCACGCCCCCAATTCATTACAGGTGGGGGGGGGGGGGCGAAATATGCCCTTGCTCCGGGCACCATGGCACCTAGCTATCCTGGTAAAATTTATACACGGGGAGCAGCCTGTGGTGTCATGATATAATTATAATTATACCAGGACACCACAGGCTGCTCCCCCTGCATAATTATACCAGAACACCACAGGCTGTATGTGTCCTGGTAATAATTATACAGGGGGAGCAGCCTGTGGTGTCCTGGTATAATTATACACAGGGAGCAGCCTGCGGTGTCATGATATAATTATACCAGGACACCACAGGCTGCTCCCCCTGTATAATTTTACCAGGACACCACGGGCTGATCCCATCATACCAGGGCACCACAGGCTGCTCCCCCTGTATAATTATTACCAGGGCACCACATGCTGATCCCCCTGTATAATTATACCAGGACACCGCAGGCTGCTTCCACTGTATAATTATACCAGAACACCACAGGCTGTATGTGTCCTGGTAATAATTATGCAGGGGGAGCAGCCTGTGGTGTCCTGGTATAATTATACACGGGGAGCAGCATGTGGTGTCATGATATAATTATAATTATACCAGGACACCACAGGCTGCTTCCACTGTATAATTATACCAGAACACCACAGGCTGTATGTGTCCTGGTAATAATTATACAGGGGGAGCAGCCTGTGGTGTCCTGGTATAATTATACACGGGGAGCAGCATGTGGTGTCATGATATAATTATAATTATACCAGGACACCACAGGCTGCTTCCACTGTATAATTATACCAGAACACCACAGGCTGTATGTGTCCTGGTAATAATTATACAGGGGGAGCAGCCTGTGGTGTCCTGGTATAATTATACACGGGGAGCAGCCTGTGGTGTCATGATATAATTATTATTATACCAGGACACCACAGGCTGCTCCCCCTGTATAATTATACCAGGACACCACATGCGGATCCCCCTGTATAACTATACCAGGGCACCACAGGCTGCTTCCACTGTATAATTATACCAGAACACCACAGGCTGTATGTGTCCTGGTAATAATTATACAGGGGGAGCAGCCTGTGGTGTCTTGGTATAATTACAATTATACCAGGACACCACAGGCTGCTCCCCATGTATAATTATACCAGGACACCACAGTCTGCTCCCCCTGTATAATTATTACCAGGACACATACAGCCTGTGGTGTCCTGGTATAATTATACAGTGGGAGCAGCCTGTGGTGTCCTGGTATAATTATACAGGGGGAGCAGCCTGCGGTGTCCTAGTATTATTATGCAGGGGGAGCAGCCTGTGGTGTCTTGGTAAAATTATACAGGGGGAGCAGACTGCGGTGTCCTGGTATTAATACACAGGGGGCGTGGCCTGTGGTGTCCTGGTATTATTATGCAGATGGAGTGGCCTGTGGTGTCCTGGTATTATTATGCAGGTGAGCAGCATGTGGTGTCCTGGTATTATTATGCAGGGTGAGCGGCCTGTGGTGTCCTGGTATTATTATGCAGGGGGAGCGGCCTGTGGAGTCCTGGTATTATTATGCAGGGGAGCAGCCTGTGGTGTCCTGGTATTATTATGCAGGGGGAGTGGCCTGTGGTGTCCTGGTATCATTATGCAGGGGGAGCAGCCTGTGGTGTCCTGGTATTATTATGCAGGGGAGCGGCCTGTGGTGTCCTGGTATTATTATGCAGGGGAAGCGGTCTGTGGAGTCCTGGTATTATTATTCAGGGGGAGCTGCCTGTGGTGTCCTGGTATTATTATGCAGGGGGAGCGGCCTGTGGTGTCCTGGTATTATTATGCAGGGGGAGCGGCCTGTGGTGTCCTGGTATTATTATGCAGGGGGAGCGGCCTGTGGTGTCCTGGTATTATTATGCAGGGGGAGCAGCCTGTGGTGTCCTGGTATTATTATGCAGGGGGAGCGGCCTGTGGTGTCCTGGTATTATTATGCAGGGGGAGCGGCCTGTCAAAATTATAATAATAAAGTGTCTATGGTATAATCAACTCCAGGCCTAATCTTTTTTTTTATTAATACATATTTTTTAAACGAAAAACCTCAATTTAATGATGCGCTGTTACTTATGGGCCAGTGCTTTGGACTTGCCCCCAGGCTTAAAGTTGCCAGCCAGCCCCTGGCACCAGTAATAGCATAGCAGTCCCACCAAGTTACAAGTCCAGAGGAGAAGCTATATAATACATAAGTGCCTCAGAGGGTTATGTGTGCGGTATATAAATATGGTAGGCTGCCTGAAGAGGTGAGGTTTCAGGGAACACTTATAAGTTTGGAGGTTAGCGGAGAGTCTTATTGTGCGTAGAAGGGCATTCCATAGGGTGGGAGCAGCCCAATGAAAGTACTGTAATAGTGAATGGGAGCTAGTGATCCGTGCAGAAGAGAGACGCAGATCTTGTGCAGAGCGGAGTGGCCAAGATGGGAGATATTTTGAGATAAGTAAAGAGATATATGCTGGTGCAGTAGTAGCTTTATGTGCAAGTAGAAGTATTCTATAATGAATATGGTAAAATACAGGCAACCAATAGAGGGACTGGCAGAACGGATCAGCAGAGGGTGAGCATCTTGCTAGGAAGATCAGCAGCATTTAGAATGGATTGCAGTGGTGAGAGTCTGTTCTTGGGAAGACCAGTTAGGAGACTATTGCAATAATCAATGCGGGATATAATGAGTGCATGGATAAGAGATTTAGTAGTGTCTTGTGTGAGATACGGTGGTATTTTGGATATGTTTTTTTAAATGCATGTAACATGATTTGGAGACAGATTGAATGTAGGGAAAAGGACAGTTCAGAGTCAAAGATGACCCCTAGGCAATGAGCTTGTGGTGTAGGGTAGATTGTTTTCAACAGTGATGGAGATATCAGGATGGTAACTGTTCTTGGCTGGTGGGAATATAAGTAATTCCGTTTTGGAAATATTGAGTTGGCGAGAAGACATCCAGGATGAGATGGCCGAGAGACATTCAGAGACTCGGCCCAAAACCACTGGTGACAACTCTGGGGTTGATAGATTTGAGTATCATCCGCATTTAAGTGATACTGAAATCCGAAAGAGATGAGCTATAGATTGAGAAAAGCAGAGGACCTAAGCTTTGAGAAACTCCAATTGACAGAGGCAGTGAAGAGGAAGTAGAGTCAGAGAAGTAAACACTTAAAGAGCGATCAGATAGATAAGATGTGAACCAGGAAAGGGCTGTATCATTAACAGCTAGGGAGTGCAGTGTTTGTATGAGAAGTGTGTGATCAACTGTGTCAAATGCAGCTGAAAGATCTAGAAGAATAAGTAGTGAGTAATGGCCTTTAGACTTAGCAGTTACCACATCAACTTTAGTCAGTGCTGTCTTAGTGGAGTGTTGGGAACGAAAGCCTGACTGAAGCGGGTCTAATATGGTGTGAGAGTTTGAAAGTGTGTGAGGCGAGAGTAGACAAGTCTCTCGAGTAGCTTGGAGAGGCATGGGAGCTGAGAGATAGGACGGTAGTTAGAAAGAAAGAGTTAGGGTCAGAATTGTGTTTTTTCAGAATGGGGGTAAGACCGCAGAATGGGGGTAATCACTGCAGAATGGGGGTAATCGCTGCATGTTTGAACAGAGATAGAAAAGTACCAGTAGCAAGAGAGAGATTGCAGATATTAGTTAAGGTTGGGATAAGAACAGGAGACAGAGTTTTAATGACTTGTGCAGGGATAGGATCAAGGGAAGAGGTAGTGGAGTAAGATGAAACGAAGAGTGTGGATACTTCCTTCTCATTTGTAAAATCAAATGAAGAGAAAGTGCCAGAGGGTTCAGGTGGGGAAGAAAGAGGGTTAGAGGTTGTGGAAGAGCATACCATTTCATCTTGGATGTTATCTATCTTGTCCTTAAAGTAGGAGGCAAGTTCTTGTGCACTGATGGTAGTTGGTGGGGGAGGAGGGGGAGGGTACAGAAGAGTCTTAAATGTGTTATAAAGTCGCTTAGGGTTGGTGGCATGAGAAGAGATGAGAGATTGGTAGTATGTTTGTTTGGCAGTGCCCAAAGCATTGCAGTAGGAGTGATAGCTAGTCCTATATGTGAGGCAATCAGTCATACTACGAGATTTACGCCATTGGCGTTCTACTTTACGTGACTGATTTCGTAGTGGTCTTGTTGTTTTGGTGTGCCATGGTTGGCATCTAAGCCTGCATAGGGTGTAATGGGAAGCTGGAGCCACGTCATTAAGGGCTGTTTCAAGAGTCTGGTACAGGTGGGAAACAGCAGACTCAGGAAAGGTAAATGTAGAAATTAGAGAGAGCTGTTGTTGCAGGGAGGTGGTAAGTTGTGGAAAATTAATTAACTAATTGTGAAGCGCAACGGAACCTGCTGCGCGGTATAAGAAACTTACTAAGTGTCACAAGTTTACTAGAATCCCTGCCTATTCAGCTCGGGAATTGGCTAGACCTAACGCAGAGGTGTGGAGTCTAACCGTGCCGAGGGTTTTCTGCCAGTGACCCCTCCAATTGGGATTTGGGCTTCTGCGGCACTCGACACGTCGGTCACGGTCCTCTGGTTAGGTTTCCCTTTATGAGCTGAGGCTGGGAGGTGGGTAATATGGAGAAGCGGTCGTCTAGCCGGGTCGGTATCTATACAGTCAGTTAGGAGCCCAGGGGAGAGGCAAAAGGAGGTCCAAGACAAGCCGGGTCATACACGGGAGACACTGGTTGCGGTACACTGGGATGAGACGGGAGAATAGTCGAGAGCAAGCTGGGGTCATACACGGAGAAGGCACAGGCGGAGTACAAGGGGTTAAGCGGAGGAATCATCAGTAACAAGCCGGATCAATGGTAGCAATAGAGACAAGCACTAAGGCACAGTAACGCTGGAGTAGGTGTGAGCCTATACTCTGGCGGGGTTTACCTGTCAGGGACTTCCTTTTATCCCTGCAGGTAAAACCCCTCATTTCCTGCCTGTCCCTTTAAAAGTTCATGAGAGCGGCGCGCGCGCCCCTAGTGAGCGCGCACCCGCCTGCCCGACAGAGCCCGATTCCTGTCTCCCTCGGCACCGCCGGGAGACCATTGCTGGAAGCGGGGACTCCAGCGTCCTGACCTGGCCAGCCCCGCACGCTGCCCCAGCCCTGCCGCCGTCGCTGCTGAGCCCGGAGGGGGCGCCCGCACCACCCACGCCCCCGGACCCGGTAAGTGACCACCGCGGTCCGGGAGGCTGTGACATTACCCCCCACCCTAGGGGTGGGCACCGAACACCCTATGAAAGGCTTCTTGGGGTATTTCTGATGAAACCTGCGGAGTAACTGCGGAGCGTGAATCTCAGAGGCCTTAACCCAGCAGCGCTCTTCAGGACCGAATCCTTTCCAGTCAATGAGGAACTGAACACGACCCCTGGAAATTCTTGAATCCAGAATCTGTCTTATCTCATATTCCTCCTGACCATCTACTAGGAGAGGCGTATGAGGCCGTTTGAGAGAAGAAAACTTATTGAGAATAAGCGGTTTCAGAAGTGACACATGAAAGACATTGGGAATCCTAAGAGACCTGGGCAGTTTGAGCTTTACTGCCACTGGATTAATTATTTGAAGGACATAAAAGGGGCCGATGAACTTTTGAGCTAACTTCATAGACGGAACTTTGAGCCTTAAATGTCTCGTGGAGAGCCATACCCTATCTCCGGGTTTAAATTGGGGGGCCGTTTTCCTTTTGTAATTGGCAAAACGTCTGTAGCGATCAGAGGTTTTAGTAAGGTTTTTTCTCACCTCAGACCAAATATTCAAAAACTTTTCAACCGCATGTTGGACAGCTGGCAGTGTACTGGAAGACTTGGAAAAAATTTCTGGAAGATTAGGATGGAATCCATTTTGAATGAAAAATGGGGACTGACCGGTGGACTCGTGGTAAAGATTATTGTGGGCAAATTCTGCCCAAGGAAGCAAAGACGCCCAATCATCTTGATTGGCTGACACATACATCCTTAAAAACTTTTCGAGGTCTTGGTTAACCCTTTCGGTCTGCCCATTGCTCTGGGGATGGTAAGCCGAAGAGAAGTTGAGTTTGATTTTAAAAGAAGAACATAAAGCTCGCCAAAACTTGGAAGTGAATTGGACTCCTCTATCTGACACTATACTTTGAGGAAATCCATGCAGTCTGAAGATATTTTTTATAAAACTCTCGGCCAGCTGAGAAGCAGATGGGAGGCCCTTGAGGGGAATGAAGTGAGCCGCCTTGGAAAAACGATCCACCACCACCCAGACTGTATTAAAACCTTGGCTAACCGGAAGTTCAGTGATGAAATCCATCGAAATATCAACCCAGGGGTGAGTTGGGACTGGAAGGGGCTGAAGTAAGCCAGCTGGAGCTTGTGGTATGGACTTGTGTTGAGCGCATGTATCGCAAGCAGCTACAAAGTTCTTAACGTCTGTTTTGACTGAGGGCCACCAGTAACTACGACAAATGATTTCTGTAGTCTTCTTGACACCTGCGTGCCCGATGAAGTGAGAGGAGTGGAACCAATTCAGCAGTTTGGTTCGGGACTTTAAGGGCACAAACGTCTTCCCTACGGGGATTTTGATCTTTTTGGAGGATGCAATGAAACAAGAAGACTTTAGGATGGGCTTCTGGTCATCTAACTCCTCTGAGGCAGCTGGCCCAAATACTCGTGAAAGTGCATCTGCCTTAATGTTCTTATCTCCTGGACGATAAGTTAGCACCAGATCGAATCGGTCAAAAAATAAGGACCATCGAGCCTGTCTATAATTTAGGCAATGGGCCATCTTGAGGTACATTAGGTTTCTGTGGTCAGTATAGACTGTTACTGGAAATTTTGCGCCCTCCAATATATGACGCCATTCCTGTAAGGCCAGTTTAATAGCTAACAGCTCCTTGTCCCCTACAGCATAATTTCTTTCTGCAGGTTGAAACTTCTTGGAGAAGAAACCACAGGCGTACCATTTGTTAGCCTCATCCTTTTGGGAAAGGACTGCCCCTACCCCTACTGAAGATGCATCTACCTCCACAAAGAAGGGTTTGTCAGGGTTATGCTGCCTTAAAATGGGTGCCGAGAGAAAGAGTTGTTTGAGCAATGAAAAGGCCTGCTTAGCCTCAGCGGACCACTCTTTGGTATTCTCGCCTTTGCGAGTGAGCTTGGTTATAGGGGCTACTACAGAAGAATAACCCTTTATGAACTGTCTGTAGAAGTTGCAAAAACCCAAAAAACGTTGAATGGACTTTAACCCTACTGGTTGTGGCCAGTCAGAGATTGCAGACAACTTCTTTGGATCCATCCGTAATTCTGACCCGGTAACAATGAACCCCAAGAAAGGCATCTCTTGTTGTTCGAATGAGCATTTCTCTAGTTTGCAGTATAACCTGTGCCTACGAAGACGAGTTAGAACTTCTTGAACATGCTGCTGATGTACATGAAGGTTTCTTGAAAAAATTAAGATGTCATCCAGGTAGACAATTACAAACTTGTTTAAAAGATCTTGGAAGATATGATTCATGTATCTTTGGAAAACTGCCGGGGCGTTGCTCAAGCCGAACGGCATCACCAAATACTCGAAGTGTCCATCTCGCGTATTGAAGGCTGTTTTCCACTCATCTCCTGACCTAATTCGGATCAAATTATATGCCCCACGGAGATCCAGCTTTGTGAAAAAATTAGCCCCTTTGATCCTGTCAAAGAGTTCGGAGATGAGGGGAAGGGGGAAACGATCCTTCACCGTGATGGCATTGAGACCCCTATAATCAATACAGGGCCTGAGACCCCCATCTTTCTTTTTAACAAAGAACAGACCCGCTCCCGCTGGTGATTTGGATTCTCTGATAAAACCCCGCTCCAGATTATCCTTAATATACTCGGAAACTGACTGAGACTCTGCCATGGACAATGGAAACACTCGACCTCGAGGAGGACATTTCCCAGGAACTAAATCTATGGCACAATCCCAAATTCTATGGGCTGGTAGCTTCTCTGCTTCCTTCTTGCTGAACACATCCGCAAAGGCTTGATAAGCGATTGGAAGCTTGGGGTTGGTTCCCAGTTTAGAGGAGGATATAGAACATGAATGACGTTTAATCTGTTCAAGGCATCGCCCTTGACATTCCTGCCCCCATGCCAATACTTGAGGATGCTTCCAGTCCAGAACAGGTGAATGCAACTGTAGCCATGGCAACCCCAATATTACAGGGTTCTTTGCTGATGGGAGCACGAAGAAGGGGATGGACTCTTGATGGAGAATCCCTACTCTCATCTGTACAGCTGCAGTATTGGAACAGATGTTTGAGAAGGGCAATCTACTACCATCTATTCCGATGAGGATTCTTCAGTGTAGAGGATTCTTCAGTCCGTGACACGGAACTCCTAAGCACTTGGCAGTATCTGCGGTGATGAAGTTACCATCTGCGCCGGAATCTAGAAACGCTTTGAGGATCAAGGATGAGTTTCTATAAGTTAGGGTTACATCGATGGTGAACCCAATTGCGGATACTTGAGAAGAGGTATACGATAATGTGCCTAACCTGACCCCCTTACAATCAGTTAGGCCTTGTCGTTTCCCGGACGCTTAGGACAAGCGGAGAGGAGATGACCTGACTCCCCGCAGTACAGACACAGTCGATTCTTGAATCTTCGCTCCCTTTCTGCGAAAGGAAGGCAAGCTTTCCCAATCTGCATGGGTTCCTCTGACTGCTGACTTGCCACGGAGGCTGATGCCGACGGTGGGCTAATTGGAGGAATAAATCGAGGTGCCAACTTGAAACTGTACTTCCGGGACTGTTCCCTCTCCTTGTCCCTCTCCTGGTAACGGAGGTCCACACGTGTACATAAGGAAATGAGGTCGTCCAAAGAAGTCGACGGCTCTCGACTTGCCAACTCATCCTTAATTTTCTCGGATAGCCCCTGTGTGAAGGTGGCTATCAGGGCCTCCTCGTTCCACCCTAGCTCGGATGCGAGGGTCCTGAACTGAACCGTGTATTGTCCCACAGTCTGGGTTCCCTGCCTCAGCCGGAGGATGGCCGAAGCGGCGGACGTCACCCGACCTGGCTCGTCAAACACTTTACGGAACTCGGTGATGAATTCAGTGATGTTATTAATCACCGCGTGATCCTTCTCCCAGAGTGGAGAGGCCCAGGACAGAGCTTGACCCGTGAGTAGCGAAATCATGTAGGCCACCTTCGCCCTATCTGACGGGAAGGATGCCGCCTGTATTTCAAATTGGATGAGGCACTGATTTAGAAATCCCCGACACTCCTTAGGATTCCCATCGAATTTAGCAGGATTCGGAATGCGAATCAAGGGTGCACTTGCTGCGACCACCGGAGGAAGTGGTGCCGGAGGCGGCGGAGCCGGGGGGGCTTCTATTCGTTGCATCAGGGTCTGCAGACACTGCATGATCTGTGCCTGATCCTGTTCCTGCTTGTTCACCCTGGTAAGCAGATGTTCCAGAAGCTCCTTGGGAGACGGACCGGCCGCTGGATCCATATTTAGGGGCCAGAGTATTCTGTCACAAGTTTACTAGAATCCCTGCCTATTCAGCTCGGGAATTGGCTAGACCTAACGCAGTGGTGTGGAGTCTAACCGTGCCGAGGATTTTCTGCCAGTGACCCCTCCAATTGGGATTTGGGCTTCTGCGGCACTCGACACGTCGGTCACGGTCCTCTGGTTAGGTTTCCCTTTATGAGCTGAGGCTGGGAGGTGGGTAATATGGAGAAGTGGTCGTCTAGCCGGGTCGGTATCTATACAGTCAGTTAGGAGCCCAGGGGAGAGGCAAAAGGAGGTCCAAGACAAGCCGGGTCATACACGGGAGACACTGGTTGCGGTACACTGGGATGAGACGGGAGAATAGTCGAGAGCAAGCTGGGGTCATACACGGAGAAGGCACAGGCGGAGTACAAGGGGTTAAGCGGAGGAATCGTCAGTAACAAGCCGGATCAATGGTAGCAATAGAGACAAGCACTAAGGCACAGTAACGCTGGAGTAGGTGTGAGCCTATACTCTGGCGGGGTTTACCTGTCAGGGACTTCCTTTTATCCCTGCAGGTAAAACCCCTCATTTCCTGCCTGTCCCTTTAAAAGTTCATGAGAGCGGCGCGCGCGCCCCTAGTGAGCGCGCACCCGCCTGCCCGAGAGAGCCCCGCTTCCTGTCTCCCTCGGCACCGCCGGGAGACCATTGCTGGAAGCGGGGACTCCAGCGTCCTGACCTGGCCAGCCCCGCACGCTGCCCCAGCCCTGCCGCCGTCGCTGCTGAGCCCGGAGGGGGCGCCCGCACCACCCACGCCCCCGGACCCGGTAAGTGACCACCGCGGTCCGGGAGGCTGTGACACTAAGCTAAATAAATAAATCTAACACATTTTTTAGCCCTAATTGTTTTTTATGTAAAGTATGTAACACTTTTTGGCACTCTAATTGTTACCTCTTACATGACACATAGCTGCGGCTTCTTACTAATGAAATACTCTATCTCTCCCCGGGCGTGCAGTTAGTAGACGGCTTGTGCTGGCCCGGATGGGTCCTGTACCCTGGACTTTAACCTTAATGTTAGTGACAATGCATTCTCAGTACAGTTCTCTCTGCACGCACCTTAAATTAGAATGGCTTCTGTGATTGGACCCAATCGGGACGCATGCTCGGTGTGACCTAGTTGCGTGCTCGCCATTCTACTATCTGGTTATCTGGCCCATGTTATCTGGCCCATGTTATCTGGCCCATGTTATCTGGTTATCTGGCCCATGTTATCTGGTTATCAGGCCCATGTTATCTGGTTATCTGGCCCATGTTATCTGGTTATCAGGCCCATGTTATCTGGCTATCTGACCCATGTTATCTGGTTATCTGGCCCATGTTTTCTGGTTATCTGGCCCATGTTATCTGGTTATCTGGCCCATGTTATCTGGTTATCTGGCCCATGTTATCTGGTTATCAGGCCCATGTTATCTGGTTATCAGGCCCATGTTATCTGGTTATCTGGCCCATGTTATCTGGTTATCAGGCCCATGTTATCTGGCTATCTGACCCATGTTATCTGGTTATCTGGCCCATGTTATCTGGTTATCAGGCCCATGTTATCTGGTTATCTGGCCCATGTTATCTGGTTATCTGGCCCATGTTATCTGGTTATCTGGCCCATGTTATCTGGTTATCTGGCCCATGTTATCTGGTTATCTGGCCCATGTTATCTGGTTATCAGGCCCATGTTATCTGGTTATCTGGCCCATGTTATCTGGTTATCAGGCCCATGCTATCTGGTTATCTGGCCCATGTTATCTGGTTATCTGGCCCATGTTATCTGGTTATCTGGCCCATGTTATCTGGTTATCAGGCCCATGTTATCTGGTTATCTGGCCCATGTTATCTGGTTATCTGGTATCTGGTTATCTGGCCCATGTTATCTGGTTATCTGGCCCATGTTATCTGGTTATCTGGCCCATGTTATCTGGTTATCAGGCCCATGTTATCTGGTTATCTGGCCCATGTTATCTGGTTATCTGGCCCATGTTATCTGGTTATCTGGCCATGTTATCTGGTTATCTGGCCCATGTTATCTGGTTATCTTGCCCATGTTATCTGGTTATCTGGCCCATGTTATCTGGTTATCAGGCCCATGTTATCTGGTTATCAGGCCCATGTTATCTGGTTATCTGGCCCATGTTATCTGGTTATCAGGCCCATGTTATCTGGTTATCTGGCCCATGTTATCTGGTTATCTGGCCCATGTTATCTGGTTATCAGGCCCATGTTATCTGGTTATCAGGCCCATGTTATCTGGTTATCTGGCCCATGTCAGTAGCGCACGCAGGGGGGGGGTTTCTGAGTACCCAGAAACCCCCCAGGAGTCTAAAGACCCTAGCCTGAAAGCTGAGGGTCTCCTCTTTCAATAGGTACAAACTTTTTAAAAATCGGCCCTTGGGAACCGGAGATATCTGACTTCAAAGCAGTGGTCCCCATCCAAGCCTGTTAATTGCTCTTCCCAGTCAGATACTGTATTTCAGGTTCTGTCTGACTTAGAGTTTTTCTGAGGGTACATTCCAAAAGCTGTGACTCTCCCCCTTTGATGGACACTAGTGGCTTGTCTCTACTGTTCCCAGAACCAGAGATATCAGCATTCCAGTAGCTGGTTACTGCTCTAGCTCCACACACCTGGTATGTAGTTGTATATTCTCATTGGCAGATTGCTCTGCCTCCTGAACTCTGATCCCCTAGTCCCCAATACCATTTGGTAGGTGGGATTCTCTAGTTTTTAATTCCATTAAAATCTAACAAATTATTTCCGGGAACTGGAGATATCTGCAGTCAAGCAAGCTGTCCTCCCACCAGAAAATTATTAATAATAAGCCCACTCACTATACACCCCTCCTCTGCGTATTAAACATCCTCTACCACCCTGGAAGTTATGTATCAGGGCCCCTTCATTCAGCCCAATGCCCCCTTCTCCCACCATCTGTGCAGTAAAGGGGTAATTAGTGGAAAAAACTGATCCAGGCCCTAAATGCTGAGCGGTTGATATAATACCCCCTACCACCCGCGGGACATCAAAGCTTCCCCCACCCTTACCGCTGGAGGATCGGTAGGGGCCCCAATACATTGCTATGCCCAGGGGTATACACTGCTGTTGATGCCCCTGTATATGTGTGTGTTTGTGTGTGTGTGTGTGTGTGTATATATATATATATATTTTTTTTTTTATTATTATTATTATTATTTATATACATTTGGTCTATCTATAATACTTTAACTGACCCGGTATATACTGGGTCACCTAAGTGTCCATCTCCCTGCTTTGCCCCACCCCTCTGGAAACCCCCTTCTAAAAATCTTGCGTTTGCCCCTGCATGTTATCTGGTTATCTGGCCCATGTTATCTGGTTATCTGGCCCATGTTATCTGGTTATCTGGCCCATGTTATTTGGTTATCTGGCCCATGTTATCTGGTAATCAGGCCTATGTTATCTGGTTATCTGGCCCATGTTACCTGGTTATCTGGCCCATGTTATCTGGTTATCTGGCCCATGTTATCTGGCCCATGTTATCTGGTTATCTGGCCCATGTTATCTGGTTATCTGGCCCATGTTATCTGGTTATCTGGCCCATGTTATCTGGTTATCTGGCCCATGTTATCTGGTTATCTGGCCCATGTTATCTGGTTATCTGGCCCATGTTATCTGGTTATCTGGCCCATGTTATCTGGTTATCAGGCCCATGTTATCTGGTTATCTGGCCCATGTTATCTGGTTTTCTGGCCCATGTTATCTGGTTATCAGGCCCATGTTATCTGGTTTTGCCTTAGATATTTATTTGCCGTATTTCTGTAATATGTGAACGTTGTTATCTCGGACAGATCACAGGCTACAATTACAGACCTAAAATAAATCATCTCCATTATCCTGTCAGTGACATCTGTCTCCCACCTATTCCCCAGCGCCCGAGGATCCTCCAGCATGTAAACACCTAGACTATATAGAGATGGGATGTGTATCAGTGTCAGGAGAATCGGCAGATCACCTGCCGACACTGCCAGACACCCATCACATGTAAGTCTCATTCCACCTGTCTCTGTGTGAGTGGCAGAGGTGTGTGTGTGTATGTGTGTGTGTGTGTGTGTGTGTATGTGTGTGGCAGGGGGTCCTGCACAGAGGTCCTACAGCCATCCTGTACATGTGTGAGGAGCAGATGTGTGTGTGTGTGTGTGTGTATGTGTGTGGCGGGGGGTCCTGCACAGAGGTCCTACAGTCATCCTGTGCCTGTATGAGGAGCAGAGGTGTGTGTGTGTGTGTGTGTGTGGGGGGTCCTGCACAGAGGTCATACAGTCATCCTGTACCTGTGTGAGGAGCAGAGGTGGGGGGGGGGGGTCCTGCACAGAGGTCCTACAGCCATCCTGTGCCTGTGTGAGGATCAGAGGTGTGTGTATGTGTGTATGTGTGTGTGTGTGTGTGTGAGGAGCCGAGGTGTGTGTGTGTGTACGGAGCAGAGGTGTGTATGTGTGTGTGTGTGTGTGTGTATGTGTGTGCAGGGCAGAGGTGTGTTTTTGTATGTGTGTGTGAGGAGCAGAGGTGTGTGTGTGTGTGTGTCAGTGTCACACACACACACACACTCAGCCTTTAATCCCGTGAATTTTCTAGGTTTGCCAGTCTGGGCACTGAAGTATAGCTCAGAAAATTCTTTAGAGTGCCACTGAAGGGGTTAATGCAATTTACCCGCTACTACATGTGCAATTTGCAGTAGATGTACAATTTTTTGCCTAAAAAAATCGCACATTAACAAAAATCGCATTTTTTGTACATTTGGCCCTAAGTGTGGGAAATGTGATCTGGTTACTATAGAAAATGCAAATTAGGAAGTTTTTAGCAGTTTTTCACGAAATCTGCTCCAAAAGCCCTGTATTATATTCTGGCGATACCATAATAATGTGAAAAGGGTGTAAAAACATGAAAACTCCTCTATTTTCACTTTTTAGGAAAAAATATTGTAATAAATGGTCCCCATAGATTGCCACTTATGTGTGATGAGTATCTGGCTCATTGATCCAACACAGCAGATTATCTGCAGACCCTCACGCATAAGTGACAATCTGTGGGGACCATTTCTTACAATTGTTTTTCCTAAAAAGTGAAAATAGAGGATTTATCATGTTTTTACACCCGTTTTACATTATTGTGGTATTGCCAGAATATAATACAGGGCTTTTGGAGTAGATTTCGTGAAAAACTGCTAAAAACTTCCTAATTTGCATTTTGTCTAGTAACCAGATCACATTTCCCACACTTAGGGCTAAATGTACAAAAAATGCGATTTTTGTTAATGTGCGATATTTTTAGGCAACACAATTGCACATCTACTGCAAATTGCACATGTATTAGCGGGCAAATTGCATTAACCCCTTCAGTGGTACGCTAAAGAATTTTCCGGGCTATATGTTAGGGCCCAGACTGGCAAGCCTGGAAAATTCTCGGGATTAAAGACCAGTTTATTACACAAACGATAGAAGCTCCAACTCGCAATAAGGCATTATTGGATTTGGTATTAACAAATAACATAGATCTAGTTTCAAACACAAAAGTTATTGAACATCTAGGGCAGGGGTTCCCTAACCTTTTTTAATCACGGCACCCTAGAGCATCAAAATGTTTTCATGGCACCCCTAGGCCAGATGCTTCTTATTGAAAAATTCAGGAAAAAATATAAAAGTAAGTGCATTGTGTTTATATGTCACAGTTATCTGGTGAAGGACAGGATTTGCTCCTGTTTGTCCACATATGTTATGATTGGCAGCCACAAGCACTGGTTTTGCCTGTTACATTGCACAAAACTAATAGGAATTGATCCTGGTCCACCAACCCAAGGCACCCCTGTAAGTGTCCTGAGGCACCCCAGGCTGCCTAGGCACACAGTTTGGGAACCACTGATCTAGGGGACAGTGACCACAATATGGTTTCACTGGAAATCAACTTCAGTAAATGACATTATAAAGGATCAGCAAATATACTAAACTTCAGAAAAGCGAACTTCGAATTATTCAGAGAAGCCCTAAAAAGAATTGTGTGGGAAACGGTTTTTGAGGGGAAAAATGCAGAGGAAATGTGGGATACTCTAAAAAATGTACTCGAATCAAACTATCAAATACATTCCTAAAGTAAATAAGGGTAAATTCAATAAAAAAGCCACCATGGTTGGACAAAAAAGTTAGGTCAGCAATCAACAATAAAACAAGAGCATTTAAACTCTATAAAAATAACTTAAATGAGGAGGCGTTCACCAATTACAAAGAATCAAACAAAATTGGCAAAGGGGCAATCAAAGTAGCTAAAAGGGATTATGAAGAGCGCATAGCCACTGAAAGCAAAACTAACTAAAATAGTAAACGTATAATTAAAGATAACATACGCCCACTAACTGATATCACTGGAAAAAGTTTTACGGAGGACAAGGGAAAAGCAGAACTGTTAAATGAGTTCTTCTCATCAGTGTTTACTAAGGGACAGCAGACTGTGGAACGCACACATACCACAAATGGGATGAACAAGCTGGACCTCAATATTGATTTCTCTACCGAGGAAATAATATTGAGGCTCAGCAAAATCAAAACAAATAAATCACCAGGGCCAGATGGGATTCATCCTAGGGTACTAATGGAATTAAGGGAGGAATTAGCATCCCCTCTACATTATATCTTCGATAATTCACTATCATCAGGAAAGGTACCAAAAGACTGGAGAATAGCAGAGGTAGTGCCAATATTCAAAAAATAATAATTAGTTCAACATCAATAGTGGGTAAACTATTTGAAGGATTTTTAAGAGATGGGGTCAAGGAATATTTAGACCTTCATAGTTTACTCAGTAATAACCAGCATGGGTTCGTGAAAAATCGTTCATGCCAAACTAATCTACTTGGTTTCTGTGAAGGAATTGCATTGGCGATAAGTGAATTGTGACATCCTCTACTCCACAGTAATTAATGTACATTTTAGCCCTATTGTTCCCTAGGTATGTCTGTATTTCCCAGGACTTTATTCATGTAAGCCCCAATTGCGTATTACTTAAATATTGTAACTGTGTATGTGGAGACAAATGGTCCGGCTAGAAGCGACCAAATGCTTAGATTAGAATCTGTTCAGTTTGTGTATAGTTTTTGGTTCAGGGATCAAAGGACCTCTTTATAGGCTGTTTAGTAACAGAGACAGATAGTGGCAGAGACATACACTTCCCCCCCAAATAACAAGAGGCTAAGGATGGATAACACCAGGGTCAGTCTCCAGAGAAGAGATCTGTTTACATGAAGGTGTGAAATCCCTCACATACACAAGCTTCAAAGCCAGATGAAGGGAGTGAGTTAATCAGCCCCTGGACAGGTAATAGGAGACCCTGTTACATTCATGCAACTGCACCCAGCATAGGAAGGGTTAAGAATTCCTGAGGGAGGGGGAGAGGGGTGCCTTTGGGATGTAAGTTGGTGTTTGCAGGAAGAGAGGGGAGAGATGTGAATGAGAGCTGAAGGAGAAGAGGGGAGGAAGGAGGTTAGTCGCAGTCTTAAGGTTCAGAGGTATGCTCTACCTGTGTCTTGTGGAACGCCTCATCCTCGCTTCTGTGGAGTTGCCAGTGTTTTGTGGACTTATACAGTTTTCTGCTATCACAGCTGTGTGGACAAGTGATAGTTTGCCCTGTGGAACTGATCTGGGACTGTGACTATACAAGGACTGTCTGTTTGGGCCTGCTACCTGAATATCTTTCTACTCTGCAATTTACCTTTGCCACTGTTTATTGTCTATTTGTGCGTGCTGTGGAAAATAAACCATTCTTCTGGTTTCATCTGCTCGGTGTCTGAGTGATTGAGGAACTCGTACCCTCACATTTGGCGGCAGCAGCGGGACCACTCAGACACCAACCTTCGAGCAACGAGTCATAAACACCTCAGGGAATGGATCCAGCACCACTATGCTACCGATACAGCAAAAAGGATCAACTGCAGGATCTGTGCCGTACGAGGCAGATTGAGTTTGAGGCATTGGACACCAGAGCAGCATTAATGGCAAAGCTGGCACAATGGGACCAAGAACACCCTGGACAGGAGGACGATGAGGACCCCGTCCTAGAGCGGAACGAGGTGCAGGGGGCCAACAGGACAAATGCTTCAGGGGCTGCGCTGCCTGTTGGAAATGCAGATCAGTTGCAGGACTTGCTGGCAGCTCTGGGACAAGGAGCCTCAGTTTTGGGAGCTGCATTGGGGTTGCAGTCCTCTATACCCACTACGGCAGCATCAGTAAGCCAGGTGGCCAGGCTGAGATATAATGACATCCCACCTTTTGATGATGCCGGTTCGGATATTGATACCCATTTGCAGATGTTTGAATCTGTTATGACTTTGCATGGAATTGAGGCAGCAGAGTGGCCTCGATTTCTGTTCCCCAGTCTGAGAGGAAGGGCTCTGGAAGCATTCCATGCCCTGAGCCCAGAGCAGGTGCTGGTATATGAGGAGGTACGAAGTGTCCTGCTTGCTAGATATGCGGTGACTGCTGAATCATACCGTGTGAAGTTTCGCACCATAACCCGAAAAGGCGATTCTTCATTTACAGAGTTTAATAACCTGTTGCGGAGGAACTGTGATAAGTGGCTGTCCGTGAAGCAGGCCCTTACTGTAAAAGATATTAAAAATGCTTTTATCTTGGAGCAGCTGCTGAACAAGATGCCTCTTGAGATCAGAGAATGGGTAGCAGATCGGACCCCTACCACCCCCGAGAAAGCGGCACAACTAGCGGACGAGTTCACAGCTAACAGGCCTCGGTGGAGAGGGGCCAACATCGAGGAAAAGACTAATCTCCGACGGGCCCAGCCAGATCGGGATCTACCGGCGGCCCCCCAACGCCCAGCTCCACAGCCCCCCAACCCCCGGCCTTGGGGACCCGAGCTACCAGGAGCCCGTCGCTGCTACAACTGTGACAAGGTGGGTCATGTCCGCCGAGATTGCCCCCGGGGAAGAGGACCATTTCCAGGTGCCCGACATGCCTTGCCTCGAGTAGCTGTGTGCCAGGAACCATCATTTGGGGGAGGGGGAGTGGAGTACTGTCCTGATGCGCCAGAGGCGGAGGAAGTAGTATACCAGGTGGAGGTGGTAGCAGCTATTGGAAAAGCCACCCCGGATAACATGAAGCCACATCTACAGCCTGTAACAGTTAATGGGAAGGAACTGCAGGGGTTAAGAGATTCGGGTGCCTCCATCACCCTTATCCGCCCAGAATTAATCCCCCCCTGCCAACTACTGAAGCAACGGAAAATTAAGATCTCCATGGCAGGGGGGCAGATCACTGTCATCCCCATGGCCCGGGTACACTTGGATTGGGGTCAGGACTCTGGGGAAGTGAACGTGGGACTTCTGGAAGGGCTCCCCACCCATGTTATTCTAGGAAATGATTTGGGTGGTGGATTGGCCAGTTGTTTCGTGGGAGCTATC
This sequence comes from Crinia signifera, assembly GCF_055691185.1. NCBI lineage: Eukaryota > Metazoa > Chordata > Amphibia > Anura > Myobatrachidae > Crinia > Crinia signifera. Next base: position 336,132,133 of record NC_139219.1, on the reverse strand, counting down.
ACCCGGAGCCAGTCACAGGCTGGAGAGATAGCACCTGAGGGCCCTCTCCCGCCAGCACCAGGAATTACTGCTACAGCCCCTGAGCCACCGCCGGTGAGTAACATGGTACCAGACTTGCTTGACTGTGACGTGAATCTGGGGGAGGTAGATAGAGTGGAATTTAGGGAAGCCCAACAAACAGATCCGTCCCTAGCTAGCCTCCGCAGGGCAGCAGGACGGAGTGATTGGGGAACTCAGGAGGATCGCATTCAGTGGGAGGAGGGGAGACTGTACAGGGTGCCAGCAAAAGCAGACCCATTAGAGCCCGAAGTCCCTAGGAAACAGTTAATTGTTCCCCAGCAGTACCGTGCGCGATTGCTAGCACTTGCCCATGACATCCCCTCAGCAGGCCATTTAGGGATTCGTAAAACCCGGGCCCGACTGCTGCGGCACTTCTTCTGGCCAGGAATAAACCAGGAGGTAAGACAGTATAGAGAGTCATGTGGGGTCTGTCAACGCCTCGGGGGACCCCCACGTCGTGTCCCCCTACAACCCATGCCTGTGATCAGTGAGCCATTCAGGAGAGTGGCCATGGACATTGTTGGGCCTTTTAAGAAACCGAGCAGAACAGGAAAGAAATACATACTGACTGTGGTTGACTATGCGACTAGGTACCCAGAGGCGGTGGCGCTGGCATCCATAGATGCTGAGCATATTGCCCAGGCTCTCATGGATATCTTTAGTCGTGTGGGATTTCCCGAAGAAGTGGTCACCGACCAAGGTGCGCAATTTCAAGGGGACTTACTGCAGACCATATGGGCCAAATTTGGGGTCCATCCCTTTCGCACTACTGCCTATCACCCCCAAACAAACGGATTGTGTGAGCGATTTAATGCGACCCTTAAGCAGTTGCTACGGGCATATGCTGAATCAGAGGGGGGAGACTGGGAGAAATCCTTGCAACAGCTTCTATTCGCATACCGCGAAGTAAGGCAAGATTCTACCGGGTTCTCCCCTTTTGAGTTACTATATGCCAGAAGGGTCCGGGGTCCTCTCGACTTAGTCAGGGAAAGCTGGGAAGGATCATTCCAGGAACCGGAGGTTCCGGTCTTAGAATATGTGGCCCAAATGAGGGAGAGACTGCAAAGGCTAATGCAGCTTGCGCATGACCATATGCTGGAGGCACAGGGAAGGCAGTGCAAGTATTACAACCAGCATGCACGTGAACGGGAGTTGGAAGTGGGTCAGAAAGTGATGGTACTGGTACCTGTACGAAAGCACAAGTTACAGGCGACCTGGGCAGGGCCATATACTGTAGTGGACCGACAGGGGCAGGTAGATTATATCATTGCCCTAGATCAAACCGGGAAGCGGGTGGGCACCTACCACATAAATAGATTAAAAAAATATGTCACCAGGGAAATAGGGGCTGTGGCAATCTGCTGCCCACCAATGGATGACCCAGAGACTGACCCCATCCCTGACATTCTGGCAGCAACCAAGAAGGATGTGGGGGTGGAGGCCGTGCCCATAGGCACACAGTTAACTGAAACCCAGACCCGACAAATGAGGGAGGTTTTGGAGCTAGTGGGGCCTCAGTTCACTAGCAGGCCAGGACGCACTCATGTAGCAGCCCATCATGTCGACACCGGAGCAACTCGGCCCATTAGGCAACCAGCATATCGGCTGAATCCCGAGGTGCTCAATATGATGAAAAAAGAGGTAGACGAAATGCTGGCGCTTGGGGTCATTGTGCCATCAAATAGTCCCTGGGCCTCCAGCGTGGTCTTAGTGCCCAAGAAGGATGGGAGTACACGCTTCTGCGTGGACTATAGGAAGCTGAATGAGGTGACAGTGACAGACGCATACCCCATGCCCCGGGTAGATGAGCTGTTAGACAGGTTGGGGATGGCTCGCTATGTGTCCACCCTGGACCTTAGCAAGGGGTACTGGCAGATACCCCTTACCAGAGAGGCACAGGAGAGGTCAGCGTTCAATACCCCATTTGGGCTTTTTGAATTTACTGACATGCCCTTCGGGATGAAGAATGCCCCTGCCACCTTCCAGCGTACAGTAGATCGCATACTGACAGGGTGTCAGGAGTTTGCCCAGGCCTACCTGGATGATATAGCAATTTTTAGTGAGACCTGGGAGGATCATCTGCAGCATGTAGCCCAGGTTTTAGCAGAGATTAGCCAGGCAGGGTTGACAATCAGACCGGATAAGTGTCAGATGGGGATGGCAGAGGTGCTGTACCTTGGCCACAGGGTTGGGGGAGGCCGTATTCGTCCAGAACCAGCAAAAATTGAGGCCATTCTGAAGTGGCCTCACCCCACTAACCAAAAACAGGTACGTGCCTTCCTGGGCACAGCGGGGTACTATCGTAAATTTGTTCCTCAGTACAGCACCATTGCCAAACCACTGACTGACCTAACGACCAAAAAGTACACCCGAAACATTGACTGGACCCCTGACTGCGAGCAGGCTTTCTCCCAGCTTAAGGACATCTTGTCCCGGTCCCCAGTGTTAGCCGCCCCTGACTTCCGCCGGCGGTTCATTGTGCAAACAGATGCTTCAGCTTGTGGAATAGGAGCTGTGCTAAGTCAAATAGGGGAGGATGGGTGTGAGCACCCAGTTGCCTTTATTTCCCGAAAACTAGTTGCCCGCGAGATAGCCTACGCCACCATTGAAAAGGAGTGCCTAGCCATCGTCTGGGCACTAAAGAAGTTGCAGCCCTATGTGTATGGGCGTGAGTTTTCAGTGGTAACAGATCATAACCCCCTTAGTTTTCTACAACGTACAGCTGGAGACAATGGACGGTTACTGAGGTGGAGCTTAGCCCTACAACTGTACAACTTCTCTATTTCTCACAAAAAGGGTAAAGATCATGGAAACGCGGATGGCCTATCCCGTCAGCAGGAACCAGACCCAGTGCCACCTAACACCAGGAGACCAGCCCTTGCCATTACCCAGGACACCAGGAACATGGACTAAAATGTGGGGGAGGAAATGTGAAGGAATTGCATTGGCGATAAGTGAATTGTGACATCCTCTACTCCACAGTAATTAATGTACATTTTAGCCCTATTGTTCCCTAGGTATGTCTGTATTTCCCAGGACTTTATTCATGTAAGCCCCAATTGCGTATTACTTAAATATTGTAACTGTGTATGTGGAGACAAATGGTCCGGCTAGAAGCGACCAAATGCTTAGATTAGAATCTGTTCAGTTTGTGTATAGTTTTTGGTTCAGGGATCAAAGGACCTCTTTATAGGCTGTTTAGTAACAGAGACAGATAGTGGCAGAGACATACACTTCCCCCCCAAATAACAAGAGGCTAAGGATGGATAACACCAGGGTCAGTCTCCAGAGAAGAGATCTGTTTACATGAAGGTGTGAAATCCCTCACATACACAAGCTTCAAAGCCAGATGAAGGGAGTGAGTTAATCAGCCCCTGGACAGGTAATAGGAGACCCTGTTACATTCATGCAACTGCACCCAGCATAGGAAGGGTTAAGAATTCCTGAGGGAGGGGGAGAGGGGTGCCTTTGGGATGTAAGTTGGTGTTTGCAGGAAGAGAGGGGAGAGATGTGAATGAGAGCTGAAGGAGAAGAGGGGAGGAAGGAGGTTAGTCGCAGTCTTAAGGTTCAGAGGTATGCTCTACCTGTGTCTTGTGGAACGCCTCATCCTCGCTTCTGTGGAGTTGCCAGTGTTTTGTGGACTTATACAGTTTTCTGCTATCACAGCTGTGTGGACAAGTGATAGTTTGCCCTGTGGAACTGATCTGGGACTGTGACTATACAAGGACTGTCTGTTTGGGCCTGCTACCTGAATATCTTTCTACTCTGCAATTTACCTTTGCCACTGTTTATTGTCTATTTGTGCGTGCTGTGGAAAATAAACCATTCTTCTGGTTTCATCTGCTCGGTGTCTGAGTGATTGAGGAACTCGTACCCTCACAGTTTCTATGAAGAGGTTAGCAAAAACCTTGATAATGGAAACGCAGTAGATTTTGCTAAAGCCTTCGACACCGTACCACACAAGAGGTTGATAAATAAAATGGAGGACCTGGTATTAGGGGCAAATATCTGTAGATGGGTAGGGAACTGGCTGTGTAATAGAGAACAAAGAGTGGTCGTGAACAGTGCCATATCAAATATGATACCAGTAGTAAGTGGGGTGCCACAGGGTTCGGTTCTAGGGCCCATTTTATTTAACATTTTTATTAACGATATTGGGATGGGATTACTCAGCAATGTATCCATATTTGTGGATGATACAAAACTGAGCAGAGTTATTACATCATCAGAAGATGCAGAGCTGGCCCTAGCCAATTTGATGCCCTAGGCAAAATTTTGCCTAGCACTGCCGCTTGTTCCACATCTGATCCAGTACATGCAACCCAGCAGCACAGATCACAGCAGCAGCCAGCAACACCCTCCATCCAGTGGCGCATGCAGGGGGGGTTTCTGAGTACCCAAAACCCCCCCCCGGAATCTAAGGATGCTAGACTCAAAGCTGAGGGACTAATCTTTCCATGGGTACAGGAATTTAAAAAATCGGCCCTGGGGAACCGGAGATATCTGACTTCAAAGCAGTGGTCCCCATCCAGGCCTGTTAATTGCTCTTCCCAGTCAGATATTTCAGGTTCTATCTTACTTAAAGTTTTTCTGAGGGTATATTCCAAAATCTGGGACTCTCCCCCTTTGATGGACACTAGTAGCTTGTCTCTACTATTCCAAGAACCAGAGATATCAGCCTTCCAGCAGCTGGTTACTGCTCCAGCTGCACACACCTGGTATGTAGTTTTATATTCTGGTTGGCAGATTGCTCTGCCTCCTGAACTCTGATCTCCTAGTCTCTAGTACCATTTGGTACTAGAGTCTCTAGTCTCTAGTTTCTAGTTTCTAGTTTTTAATTCCATTAAAAGCTAAGAAATCTATTTCCGGGAACTGGAGATATCTGCAGTCAAGCAAGCTGTCCTCCCACCAGAAAATTATGAATAATAAGCCCACTCCACTATACACCCCTCCTCTGCATATTAAACATCCTCTACCACCCTGGAAGTTATGTATCAGGGCCCTTTCATTCAGCCCAATGCCCCCTTCTCCCACCTCATCTCCCATAATCTGTGCAGTAATGGGTAATTAGTGGAAATTACTGATCCAGTAATATCACCTGCTGAGCAGTTGAGATAATACGGCCTACCACCTGTGGGACATCAAAGTTTCCCCCACCCCTACCGCTGATGGATCGGTATGGGCCCCAATACATTGCTATGCCCAGGGGTCTATACTGCTGTTATGTGTGTGTGTGTGTGTGTGTGTACAGTATTATTATTATTATTTATAAACATTTGGTCTATCTATAATACTTTAACTGACCCGGCATATACTGGGTCACCTATGTGTCCATCTCCGTGCTTTGCTTCCACCCCTCTCTGGAAACCCCCTTCTGAAAATCCTGTATTTGCCCCTGCCATCCACTGGCATATCCATAATGTGTGTGAGGTTTGCAGAGCCTGAGGGCCCCACACACTGTACACCCTGCCCCCATTTAATTCTACTCACCTCTCTGTCGCCCTGGCAGAGAAGCGGTTATGATCATTGGGAAAATGGCTGCGTGTGACTAATATTCACATTATACAGCACATAGGAGGTTATTCTGGTTGGTGCGTACATTTCCGAAATCTTTCGGAGCGGTCCGCACGCCACGCTGTGCGGACATCGTACAAAGAAACGCCCACCGGTCCTACGCATTCGGACGGTCTCACTCTTTAAGAAGAGGGCGTGTTTACGGACGACATCCAAACCTTGCTTGTGCGGTGGACACACACATATTCTGCACGGTCTTACAGCGTCTGCACGGTCTTACCGCGTCAGAACGGACGGGAACCTGGCCGTACGCACCGATGCGGTGTATTTCCGCAAAACATACTACTATCATCGGAACTCATACATCACACACATGACACACTTATGCAATTAGGCTACCTCATTAAATAGGGATTGATTTTAATGGTTATCTATTATTTCTCAAATAGATAATTAAACACTTTACTACCACTTTAGATTACCCCTTACATCATGCTAAGTTCACAACATTCTTTCTTTACCCTTTGTTATATATGCAAATTACATCACTAATGATCACAAATTATTCGTCAAATCCAAACACACACATACACATCAACACACTATGTACATCTTTACATTACCCTTCACTTTCAACCACTTGTATGCTATAAACCCATCTATATACTGTATATACCTTTTGCACCTCACTATTTATACTTATACTGTAAAATGATACAATAACACACAGACCACTTCTAACTTTCAACAAAACATTTATTTAAATACAAAAAAAAAAAAAAAAAAAAAACAATTTACAGCAGGAGGTCGCAGAGGTCCTGCACAGGATCAGCAGGTGCTGGCGCAGCCTTAGGAGGGCCCCTCGCACACCTTCGCCTTCTTCCCTCTGGTCATCTGTGGGCATGTTAAAGGGGGTTCAACATTAATTATGCTATTCAGGTAGACCTTGTACAGTCAATCCTAAGTACCTACATCATGAGAAATCATACATACAAACAATTACATAGCCAATAGTGTTTCAAATGAAAAAAAAAAAAAAACTATGATGGTGCCACACACACACACACACACACACACACACACACACACACACACACACACACACACACACACACACACACACACACACACACACAGTGGCTTACACTACAGAATATGTGACTGATAAAATTGCCAATGTATGTATAAAATTCCCAGCAACACTTGAGCCTCACTCACACTTCTCCTGCCAAAACACTCACCAATCTACTAGAAAGCTACATCCACTAGAACTTGTCACATTTTGCCATACATATAAACCTGCTGCTCAATGCTAAACTGTAAGAGAGATAGATAGATAGATAGATAGATAGATAGATAGATAGATAGATAGATAGAACATTAAAAGCCTAGCCTAGTCCCTCTACCCCTTACTTCATGAATCATTGTCACATTGCCAGATAGGTGAAGGTGCTGCACTAATCCGCTTCCATACACCAAAAGTTTCATAAGCAAAATCCATGCTACATAATTTCTTTCTACCGTACATGGCAACAACACGGGCCCACTGGCTAGAGGGGGGCCCAGGGGAACTGCCCACTTGTGACTCCATTATAAATCAGGCCTGGCCATACTCTATTGATGTTTTATTTGTGCTTGTATAGAAAGACCCTTCATAAATAAACACTCATCACCTACATGAGCCTCCAGATTTAACGTTTGCACCATGGCCCTATAACCCCAAAGTGTGTCTGTTGTTATCCATTTGTTTTGACTAGTCTTTACTATATTATAGCAAAATGTAATCAGCTGTGCAACATAAAAAACTGTACCTAAATTAGTCAGGAATGAGGCATTACGTCTACTTACCACTGCCTGCCAGCTCCACAACATCATCATCCTCCACGTTGGGAGGTGGTGGGAAGTTTGGGAGGGGTAGGGATAGCTCCTCCTGCTCATGGTACACAGGTGGGGAAGGAAGGTAGAATGAGGAGGTTGGTGAGTGGCTAGGGGGAGGGGTGTGTGTAGGGGGAGTGGAGGTGAAGTTTTCCGCCTCATGGCGGCCCTCATCATCCTCCTCCTCCTCCATCTCCACCTGTCCCGCCTCCTCCTCCTCCACCTCCACCTGGCCCTCCACCTCTACCTCCACCTCCTGGGTCACCTCCTGGGCCTCCTCCGGGGCCTCCTCCTGGGCCTCCTCCTGGGCCTCCTCACGGCCTTCGTCCTGGCCCTCCTCCTGGGCCTCCTCCTGGCCCTCCTCACGGCCCTCTTCACGGGCCTGTCTGGCTCTCTCCCGCGCTGTGGGTTAAACAAACAAAATGGTTGAGTGTCATTTGACATTCTAATTACTATAACAAGTACATATCATATCCACATTAATGCATGTGATAGAGGAAGTATCACACATATAGTATATGCCATTACTCAATCATCAACACCCACTTTACCTCATGTTAATAAATGTGTCACTAATGTGAAAATTAAAGGATTCAGTGTTAATTATGTATGAATAGCGAAAAAACTTACATCGTTCTATACGGCGCCTCAACTGCTGGAGTAAATCAGGCTGCCGCCTCCGCTGGTCGGACCATCGCCTCTCCAGCTGGGCGACGCTCCTCCGCACATTTGTGCGTGCGAGTATCCTGCGCCGGGCAGCAAGGTACGCCCGGCGCTTGTCTCGATTAGATATGAAGGGGCCTGCGCCTCCGCTCCATGACGGCAACAAGTGCCAGCAGCTCCGCGGTGCTAAAAGGTTGTGCCCTTTGGTAAGAAGCCATTTTCGCTATGGCGCATGATAAATACTCCTGTCCTGTGATTGGTTGTTAAGTTTACTATTTGGTATTAACTTTATTATCCATATTGACATGAACATTGTGTATGCGCCCAACAATCGGCGAAAACATCGCACCGCCAAGCAACGCGTGCTATAGCTTGGCATCGCATAGCAGTACTTCGCAGTACTTACTGTATACATTATTACCCTTACATTGTTAATGTATATCATCTCTACAATGACCATGGGAGATCTTACCTTAGACCTGGCCACAATACAGATCTGGAGACAAATGAATCTAGCATCAAACCACTATTTATAGGCCTATCACATGTGTTGTGCATGACATCAGTGATGACTATTGCATGACTTGTGGGGTGGATTTCCAAATGGATTGGGTTTCTGACATTTTTTGGACATTCACAACAATAGCACAGTACTAATGAACATTCACAGATAGCATTTATGTTTTTATAACGTTGGAGGTGGCCAATATAGCAAATCTTACAACATTTCACCTAAATTAGACTTTGAAGGTACGCCAGGTGTTGTGAAATCGAATTGGCGCTACTATGGGCGTGGCCTATGCGCCGCACAAACAGCACGGCGTACGCTGCCGTACGGAACGCTGTCGTACAGAACGCTGCCGCAAAAAACACAGGGTGTGGCTGAAGTACGCCACTGACAGAAATAGTATATAAAGGTGTGCAAGAACCACAAAATGGTGTTTCAAACATGGCAGGCTCTCATTCTGAGGGAGAGCAAGAGTTCCAAAACATCATGGCTCGCCTGGACTCCAGCACCTCCTATGTGCCCCTCCACTCACAACAGGCATTTGGAGGAGAGCAGGCAGCTGGCCCATCCACATCAGGCCAAAGCACAGATGGCAAATCAGCAGCTGGCCCATCTTCTGCCTCAGCAGAATCATTGGGAACACAGCAGGTGGCTTCCCAAGATAGTAGCATGGCCAGCACTTCAGGTACAGCGGCAGGTGGCCGTGGGCATGGCCGTGGCCGTGGTCAAAAGAGCCCAACAGAGGATCCAGACACCAGGAACATGGCATTCGAACCACAGGAGCTTGCCATTCTGGTACCCCGTGCAAGGGATTGGATAGAGTGTCCACAGGAGAAGATGACACACACCAGGAAATGGAAGATTTGGGATGACATAACCGCGGAGATTAATGTGGAAGCTCCACAAGTTCGTGAGAGGGAGCATGTGAAGAAGAGGCAAGTTAAAGTGTGCTACATTTGTGCAGAAGTAGACCAGTAATGTTTGTATTATATGTTAGATGGAGTTGGCGAATGGTCGGTCACGTTGCTAGGAGCAACAGACATGATTGGCATGTCTCTTATTCTATATTTATTGGAGGCTGAGTGGGAATGTTTGTTCTAAGTGTTGTGTTGATAGTTTTACATAATGTAAGTTATGTAGAATGAAGCACACGTTGACATCGGTAGCAGATTACAATGCATGCTACATCAAACATCAGGGGTGACATGTATTAATATGAGAACTTTGCATGCAGGTGGCACGACTTCAAAACCAACCTGAAGAAGAAGCTGACCAAACGGCGGGAACACAGCCAAACCTCTGGGGCTGGCCCCGTGCCAGCAAAATTGAAGCTCACCCCCCTGGAAGAGATGGCTGCTGGCTGCATAGCCATAGAGGAGATCCGGGGGGTGAGCAACATGGATAGCGAGGCCCCAGTGGAAGTCTTTGCTGCTTATGTAGAAGGTAGTTGTTTGGCATGGCATAAGTAGTTTGTACTAATTTTCAAGGAATGTGTTGTAATTGTAATTTTCTCTTTCACCAGCATCCCCGCCGTTTGGTCATGCAAGTCTTCAGGAGGTGGAGGAGCCTGTGCCACCTGCCACCACTGCCAGACATGTGCAGCAGCAGCAGCCACCGGCCACACAGGATGTGGACAGGTGGGTGGAGATGCTTGGCCAGATTCACCAGCAGGGAGAGGTAGCATCAGAGCGGCTGCAGAGGACGGAGGAGGTCATGATGGGTCTTGTCAGCACCCAGCAGTCCGTAGCTGCCAGCCTGCGGGTGCTGGCAGATCAACCCTGCCGGATGAATGACCTCCTCCAAGACCTAGTTACCACCAATCGGGCCCTATTGGCAGCCGTCTCTGGTGCTTTCCCACCACCAGCACTCCCTGCTGGCAGAAGGGGTAGAGCATCATCCCCTTCGCCATCATCTGCCCCACCTGCCCCACCATCCCAACGTGGCTGTGGCCGTGGGCGAGGAGCTGCTGCTGCACGTGGCAAGGGCCCTTCCAAGGCCAAAAAGCCCCGCACATGAACCTGTGTCCACATTAATCTCCACCCTTATGTCTTCCCAAATCTTTCATTTTGCTGTGTGTGTCAGCCTCCTGTGTGCAAACCAATCCCCTGCACAGGGTACCCACATTTGCCCTCGGTTCGAATGCTGTGTTTGGTTCCCCTGTTGGCCTCTTTTGGCTACCATTACTGTCTGCTGTACTTGAAGTGTTGGTGCTATACTTTTCTTGTGAAGCCACTTGATATGTTCCTAATGATTCTGCTGTGGCTATGTATGTAAATAATACATTTGTAACTTTTTTTTTCATTTCCAAAATTCCTGGTATGGTGTGGCATGTGGCAAAAAACATGCTTTTTCAATTTTATGTTTGACCTTAGTCTAATAAATTTATATTTTGATCCCCAAATGTGTGGTTTTATTGGTAAATGTACAAGTGACATGTATATTTATATTAGTGATAGCAAGTTCTGTCCATTGCTTGCAGTGTAAATGTGTTTACCAATGCAGCCGTGATGATGATAATGAGTAATGAGTAGAGGAGTGGATTGTATTGTGTTCAGGTGACATTGGTTCAGGTGCGGGAGTACTAATTGGGCGATCCGAATGCCTAGCGCATGGCCGAGTGGTGTCCGCAAAGAAATACTTGCTTATGGACACCGCATATTTCTTGCCTTTTGGTTCGTTTGCAGTCGGTGTTCAGTCCGAATGTACGCCTACCAGAATTAGTGCACTCCCTCGTGTACGCCCATGTTAACGCCCAGTTTAGCCCACTTTGAAACTACGCCCCTGTGTACTTCCGAATGACGCCCATAATACGCCCATATCTCCCGAGTGAATGCGGTGCACATTTCTGTACGGTATTAGTAAGAACAAGTACGGAGACCTTGCGTGGCACATGCGCATAGCGTTGCCTACGCATGCGCAGACTGCTAAAAAACGCCAACCCGAAAGAATTCGGAAAATAACGCATCGACCAGAATAAGGCCCATAGTGACCCATAGTCACATTACACAGCATGTAGTGACCCATAGTCACATTACACAGCACGTACTGACCCATAGTCACATTACACAGCACGTAGTGACCCATATTCATATTACACAGCACGTAGTGACCCATAGTCACATTGCACAGCACGTAGTGACCCATAGTCACATTACACAGCACGTAGTGACCCATAGTCATATTACACAGCACGTAGTGACCCATAGTCACATTACACAGCACGTACTGACCCATAGTCACATTACACAGCACGTAGTGACCCAGCCATAGTCACATTACACAGCACGTACTGACCCATAGTCACATTACACAGCACGTACTGACCCATAGTCATATTACACAGCACGTAGTGACCCAGAGTCACATTACACAGCCCGTAGTGACCCATAGTCACATTACACAGCACGTACTGACCCATAGTCATATTACACAGCACGTAGTGACCCATAGTCATATTACACAGCACGTAGTGACCCATAGTCACATTACACAGCACGTAGTGACCCATAGTCACATTGCACAGCACGTAGTGACCCATAGTCACATTACACAGCACGTACTGGCCCATAGTCACATTACACAGCACGTAGTGACCCATATTCATATTACACAGCACGTAGTGACCCATAGTCACATTACACAGCACGTAGTGACCCATATTCATATTACACAGCACGTAGTGACCCATAGTCACATTGCACAGCACGTAGTGACCCATAGTCACATTACACAGCACGTAGTGACCCATATTCACATTACACAGCACATAGTGACCCATATTCACATTACACAGCGCATAGTGACCCATATTCACATTACACAGCATGTAGTGACCCGGCCATAGCCACATTACACAGCACGTACTGACCCATAGTCACATTACACAGCACGTAGTGACCCATATTCATATTACACAGCACGTAGTGACCCATAGTCACATTACACAGCACATAGTGACTATTGGTCACATTACACAGTGCGTAGTGACCCATATTCACATTGCACAGCACGTAGTGACCCATAGTCACATTACACAGCACATAGTGACTATTGGTCACATTGCACAGCACGTAGTGACTATTGGTCACATTACACAGTGCGTAGTGACCCATATTCACATTACACAGCGCATAGTGACCCATATTCACATTGCACAGCACGTAGTGACTATTGGTCACATTACACAGCGCATAGTGATCCATATTCAGATTACACAGCACATAGTGAGCCATGTTCCCATTACACAGCACGTAGCAGAGCCGGCCTTAGGCATAGGCCAACTAGGCAATTGCCTAGGGCATTTGGAATGCCTGGGGGCAGCAGCAGCTTCTGCTGATTAAAATGATATGCAGCATGCCTATATTCTGTGTGTGAGTGAGGCTGTATCTGCATATGAAATAGTGTATTCATGGAAATCACTGTAACTTAGCATTCTGTATGCAGGTACAGCCACAGTCGCACACAGAATATAGGCATGCCACATATTATTTTAATCATTGGAAGCTCCTTGTGTGTGCTGGTCATAACAATGCAAATAAGACAATTTTTCAGCAAAAAAGGCACCCAACGTTAGCAGAACTGGCCAGGAGCTGCATGGCCTATTGAGGCAAGGTGCATGAGGAAACATCTGTATCCAAGCAGAGGCAGAGGTCACAGTGTTAGTAGCTGTGCGAGTGCTGTCTGCGGGTGGGTTGGTTGTGCAATAGTGTTCGGCATATGTGTAAAGGGCATTATGTGTGTCATGTATAAATGCATTAATAATGTGCGACATTTGTAACATACATTATGTGTGTCATGTGTATAAGGGCATTAATAATGTGCAGCATATGTGTAAGGGACATTATGTGTTTCATTATGTGTATGAAGGGCATTAATAAAGTTTGGCATAATGTGTAAGGGCATTATTTTTATATGGACATTAATAATGTGTGTCATGTGTAAGGGGCATTACTGTGTGGTATTATCAGGGGTGCCGAGAGAAAGGGGTAGGGGGTACAAATTACCCAGGCCAAAGTCTGATGGAAGGGCCCAGTGGGGGCCTCGGGCCTCCTCCCCTAAGGGTATAATGTGAATAATGTGACGAGTAATGTATATAAGGTAAAGTGGTACTACTGTGTGATGTAACGTGAATAAGGGACACCATCGCATGATATAATGTAAATAAAGTTGCACTACTGTGTGGCATAATTTGAATTGGGGTACTATTGTGTGGCCATGCCCCTTCCCAGCAAGAACACACCCCTGTTTTGGCTGCGCACCGAATGTGTGCACTGTTTCTATCTAAAATATTGCGGGTAGGAGCACCAAAATGATGACTGCTATGATGAGGATTGATAGTGCTGGGAAAGGGGAGCAGGGTCAGAGGCGGAACTAGTGGCGGTGCTAGGGGGCACCAGCCAAAATCTTGCCTAGGGCATCAGTTAGGCTAGGGTCGGCTCTGGCACGTAGTGACCCATATTCATATTACACAGTGCATAGTGACCCATATTCACATTACACAGTGCGTAGTGACCCATATTCACATTACACAGCACATGTTAGTGACCCATTTTCATATTACACAGTGCATAGTGACCCATATTCCCATTACACAGTGCGTAGTGACCCATATTCACATTACACAGTGCGTAGTGACCCATATTCACATTACACAGCACGTAGTGACCCATATTCATATTACACAGTGCATAGTGACCCATATTCCCATTACACAGTGTGTAGTGACCCATAGTCACATTACACAGCCCGTAATGACCCACAGTAACATTTCACAGCCCGTGGTGACCATAGTCACATTACACAGCCTGCAGTGACCCATAGTCACATTGTACAGCCCATAGTGACCCATAGTCACATTACACAGCCCATAGTGACCCCTAATCACATTACACAGCCCATAGTGACCCCTAATCACATTACACAGCATGTAGTGACCCATAGTCACATTACACAACACATAGTGGAGATGCATCGAGCCAACCACGCTTATAGCCTCTATAGCGCTGGGACAGCACTATAGAAGCTCTTAGCAGCATCGCAGAAAGCTGTCTCACCCCGCTGTCAGTGCGGGGTGAGCTGGCTGTGGAGGTAGGGAGGGCAGCGCCGGACCCTGGTTCGGAAAAAGTGTCCCACGGCTGTGGCATGACACCGTTGGAGCCCTGGCCGGTCAATGAGCCCGGGGCTGGTTATGCTCAGGAGGGGGGACCTCACGCCATTTAAAATAAAAAATTCAACTTTTACACATTTTTTAAGACAGGACCAAGCACAGATCTCAATGATCTGTGCATGGTTCTGGCAAATTTGCCTGTCAGAACCTGGTCTGCATGTGTAGCGATTTTTAGTAACATTTTTCAGTTTTTTCATCTCATTAAATATGCGATTTGTATACTTTATGATGGGAAAACATCTAGATGCGTGTTCCGGCGTTACTAAAAATCGCACCTTCAGAATGTGTGAATTCACAGCAAAATGTGTGTTTATTGCCGCTTTTTGCATCTCATAAAATTTCAGAAAAACGGGCGATTTCGCCCGTTTTTGCAGAAAAAATAGCAGAAAAAAACTGTTTTCACATCTCATTAAATGTCACCCCAGAAATGTAATATGGGAGATTTTTCAAATTGCACCCTAAGGTCCGTTTATAGATCAGTGAGATCCATGTATAGATCAGTGAGTTCCGGGTATAGATCAATGAGTTCCAGGTATAGATCAATGAGATCCGGGTATAGATCAACGAGATCCGGGTAAAGATCAATTAGATCCGGGTATAGATCAGTGAGATCTGGGTATAGATCAATGAGATCCGGGTATAGTTCAGCGAGATCCGGGTATGGATCATTGATATCCGGGTATAGATCAGGTAAATCCGGGTATAGATCAATTAGGTCCAGATATAGATTAGCGAGATCCGGGCATAGATTAATGAGATCCGGGAATAGATCAGCGAGATCTGGGTGTAGATCAGTGAGATACGGGTATTGATCGATGAGATCCAGGTATAGATCAGTAAGATTCGGGTATGGATCTGCGAGATCCAGGTATATATCAATGAGATCTGGGTATAGATCAGCAAGATCTGGGTACAGTTCAGTGAGATTAGGGTACAGATCAGTGAGATCCAAATATAGATCAGTGAGATCTGGGTACAGATCAGGGAGATCCAGGTATAGATCAATGAGATCCGGGTATAGATCAGTGAGATCTAGGTATGGATCAGTGAGATCCGGGTATAGTTACATTCGATTAGTGCATAGATCAGTGAGATCCAGGTATAGATCATGGATGAACCTGGATAATTTACCTCACACATAGGGTGGTGTGAAAATAAAAATAGGAACGGTCTTAGGGTCACAAGCAAATTTAAGAAAACATCACAATACAAGATAAAAAAATTAAAATGGCCACAACCCAGGTTAAGAATATCAGTCACTCCTTTGCCAACGCATTTCAACAGCCTGCTGCTGTCTTTCTCAAGGCCCAAAAATGAGATCCGGGTATAGATTAATGAGATCCGGGTATAGATCAGCGAGATCCTCATTAAATGTCATCTCATTAAATGTCACCCCAGAAATGTAATATGGGAGATTTTTCAAATTGCACCCTAAGGTCCGTTTATAGATCAGTGAGATCCATGTATAGATCAGTGAGTTCCGGGTATAGATCAATGAGATCCGGGTATAGACCAGCGAGATCCGGGTACAGATCAGTGAGACCCGGGTACAGATCAGTGAAATCCGAATACAGATCATTGAGATCCAGGTACAGATCAGGGAGATCCGGGTATAGATCAGTCATATCCAGATATAGTTCATGGGGATCCGGGTATAGATAAATGAGATCCGGGTATACATCAGATAGATCAAGGTATAGATCAGTGAGATCCGGGTATAGATCAGTGAGTTCCAGGTATAGATCAATGAGATCCGGGTATAGATCAGCGAGATCCGGGTAAAGATCAATTAGATCCGGGTATAGATCAGTGAGATCTGGGTATAGATCAATGAGATCCGGGTATAGTTCAGCGAGATCAGGGTATGGATAATTGATATCCGGGTATAGATCAGGTAAATCCGGGTATAGATCAATTAGGTCCAGATATAGATTAGTGAGATCCGGGCATAGATTAATGAGATCCGGGTATAGATTAATGAAATCCTGGTATAGATCAGTGAGATACGGGTACAGATCAGTTAGATTAGGGTATAGGTTAGTGAGATGGGGGTATAGATCAGGAAGATCCAGGTATAGATCAATGAGATCTGGGTATAGATCATGGAGATCCAGGTATAGATAAACGAGATCCGGTAATAGATCAGGGAGATCCAGGTATAGATCAATGAGATCCGGGTATAGATCAGTGAGATTCGGGTATAGATCAGTGAGTTACGGGTATAGATCAGCGAGTTACGGGTAAAGATCAGCGAAATCTGGGTATAGGTAGCGAGATCTGGGTATAATTCAGTGAGATCCGAGTATAGATCAGTGAGATCCGGGTATAGATCAGCGAGATCTGGGTATAGATCAGTGAGATTCGGGTATAGATCAGTGAGATGGGGTATAGATCAGGGAGATCCAGGTATAGATCAGTTAGATTAGTGTATAGATCAGTGAGATCCGGGTATAGATAAATGAGATTCGGGAATAGATCAGGGAGATCAAGGTATAGATAAATGAGATCCGGCCGGGTACAGATCAGCGAGATCTGGGTACAGATCAGCAAGATCCAGGCATAGCCCAATGAGATCCGGGTATAGATTTGGGAGATCCGTATATTGATCAGCGAGATCCGGGCATAGATCAATGAGATCCGGGCATAGATTAGGAAGATCCAGGTATAGATTAGGGAGATCCGGGTATAGATCAGCGAGATCCGGGTATAGATCAGTGAGATCCAAGTATAGATCAGCAAGATCCGGTTATAGATCAGCGAGATTCGGGTATAGTTCAGTTAGATTAGGTTACAGATCAGGGATATCCGGGTATAGATCAGTTAGATCCATGTATAGATTGGCGAGATCCAGGTATAGATCATTGAGATGCGGGTATAGATCAAGAAGATCCGGGTATAGATCAGTGAGATCCTGGTATAGATCAGTTAGATCTGGGTACAGATCAGTTAGATTACGGTATAGGTTAGTGAGACCCGGGTACAGATCAGGGAGATCCATGTATAGATAAATGAGATCTGGGTATAGATCACTTAGATTAGTGTATAGATCAGTGAGATCTGGGTATAGATCAATAAGATCTGGGTATAGATTATGGAGATCCGGGTATAGATAAATGAGATCCGGTAATAGATCAGGGAGATCCAGGTATAGATCAATGAGATTTGGGTATAGATCAGTGAGTTCCGGGTATAGATCAATGAGATCTGTGCATAGATCAGCGAGATCCGGGCAGAGATCAATGAGATCCGGGTATAGAGCAGCGAGATCTGGGTATAGAACAGCCTGATCCGGGTATATATCAATGAGATCCGGGTACAGATCTGGGTAGAGATCAGTGAGATCCGAGTATAGATCATTGAGATCCGGTTATAGATCAGTGAGATCCGGGTATAGATCTGTGAGATGGGGGTATAGATCAGGGAGATCAAGGTATAGATCAATGAGATCCGGGTATAGATAAACGAGATCCGGCATTAGATCAGGGAGATCCAGGTATAGATCAATGAGATCCGTGTACAGATCAGCGAGATCCAGGTACAGATCAGCGAGATCCAGGTATACAATAATGAGATCCGGGTATAGATTTGGGAGATCCGTGTATAGATAAGCAAGATCCGGGTATAGATCAATGAGATCTGGGTATAGATTAGCGAGATCTGGGTATAGATCAGTGAGATCCAAGTATAGATCAGCGAGATCCGGGTATAGATCAGTGAGATCCGGGTATAGATCAGGGAGATACGGGTATAGATCAGTTAGATCCGGGTATAGATTAGCGAGATCCGGGTATAGATCAGTGAGATGTGGGTATAGATAAGGGAGATCCGGGTATAGATCAGTGAGATCCGGGTATAGATTAGGGAGATCCGAGTATAGATCAGTGAGATCCGGGTATAGATTAGGGAGATCCGAGTATAGATCAGTGAGATCCAGATACAGATCAGTGATATCCGGGTATAGATCACAAAGGTCCAGGTATAGATAAGTGAGCTCCGGTATAGATCAGTGAGATCCGGGTATAGGTCAGCGAGATCCGGATATAGATCAGCGAGATCCGGGTATAGATCAGGGAGATCCGGGTATAGATCAGTTAGATCCGGGTATAGATTAGCGAGATCCGGATATAGATCAGCGAGATCCGGGTATAGATCAGGGAGATCCAGGTATAGATCAGTTAGATCCGGGTATAGATCAGCGAGATCCGGATATAGATCAGCGAGATCCGGGTATAGATCAGGGAGATCCGGGTATAGATCAGTTAGATCCGGGTATAGATTAGCGAGATCCGGGTATAGATCAGTGAGATGCGGGTATAGATCAGTGATACGTGGGTATAGATCAGGGAGATCCTGGTATAGATCAGTTAGATCTGGGTACAGATTAGATTAGGGTATAGGTTAGTGAGATCCGGGCACACACAGATCCGGTGATATGTGTGCCTCTTGCCATCATTCGATCATTCGATGGTCACCGACCATTAAATGATGTGGGTGGATCCTTTAGGGAGGGGAATGGATGTTAAGTCCTTCAAGTGAATCGCACTTGGGAATGGGTTGCGCCAGCCAACCATTCACAAGATGAAGTTTGGTGGACTCGCAAGGGTGCGAATCAACCAGAATAACCTACTTTGTCCCTGTCCCTGCTGTCACTCTTCCTGTCCCTGCTGTCAGTTACCCTGTCACTGCTGTCACTCTCTCTGTTCCTGTCCCTGCTGTCACTCACTCTTTCCCTGCTGTCAGTCTCTTTTGTCCTTGCTGTCACTCTCTCTGTCATGCTCCCTGTCCCTGCTGTCACTTTCTGTTTCTGTCCCTGCATGTCACTGTCTCTGACCCTGCTGTCACTCACTCTTTCTCTGCTGTCAGTCTCTTTTGTCCCTGCTGTCACTCTCTCTGTCATGCTCCCTGTCCCTGCTGTCACTTTCTGTTTCTGTCCCTGCATGTCACTGTCTCTGACCCTGCTGTCACTCACTCTTTCTCTGCTGTCAGTCTCTTTTGTCCCTGCTGTCACTCTCTCTGTTCCTATGTTCCTGCTGTCACTCTCTCTGTTCCTATGTTCCTGCTGTCAATCACTGTGTCCCTGCTGTCAATCACGGTGTCCCTGCTGTTGCGCCCCCTGTCCTTATGTCCCAGCAGTTACTTTTATTGTTCCAAGGGGCCCGATTTAAACTTGCTCGCTAGGCTGTGTATATTTGCAGCCTGGTGAGCAGGTTAACTCCACCCCAACATATGCACTACCTCCCCTGCTGCCACCCAAATCCCCTTGCTTTGCTGTACAAATTGATCATTTGGAAATACAATGCTTCATATGAAAAGCAACTGACAGACTCATACAACAATCTTATTTCTTGGTCCATTTGTCACTTTCTCCTTCTAGACAGAGATGTTGAAGAAACTGGCATCTTTCCTGTATGTGCCAATATATCTGGCCGGCGATTATGACAAAAGACCTGCTTGCAGTTTAGAAGCTCTGCATGAGACACCCCTCAACTACACCAAAGAGGGAGACCTAATTATAGCCGGAATCTTACAGACGTCTCTATTGGGAACAAAGATAAATGCTGTACCCAGAGACCGAAAACCTGCCAGAGATCAGTGCATCCAGTAAGTAGCGGTATCTGTGCATCCAGTAACTAGCGGTATCCATGCATCCAGTAAGTAGCGAGAACCATGCATCCAGTGAGTAACGGTATCTGTGCATCCAGTATAGTGGGAACCGTGCATCCAGTAAGTAGCGGGAACCATGTATCCAGTGAGTAACGGTATCTCTGCATCCAGTATAGTGGGAACCGTGCATCCAGTAAGTAGCGGGAACCGTGCATCCAGTAAGTAGCGGGAACCGTGCATCCAGTAAGTAGCGGGAACCATGTATCCAGTGAGTAACGGTATCTGTGCATCCAGTAAGTAGCGGGATCCGTGCATCCAGTGAGTAACGGTATCTGTGCATCCAGTAAGTAGTGGGAACCGTGCATCCAGTAAGTAGCGGGAACCGTGCATCCAGTAAGTAGCGGGAACCGTGCATCCAGTAAGTAGCTGGAACTGCATCCAGTAAGTAGCGGGAACCGTGCATCCAGTAAGTAGCAAGAACCGTGCATCCAGTAAGTAGCGGGATCCGTGCATCCAGTAAGTAGCGGTATCTGTGCATCCAGTAAGTAGCGGGATCCGTGCATCCAGTAAGTAGCGGGAACCGTGCATCCAGTAAGTAGCGGGAACCGTGCATCCAGTAAGTAGCAAGAACCGTGCATCCAGTAAATAGCGGGAACCGTGCATCCAGTAAATAGCGGGAACCGTACATCTAGTAAGTAGCGATATCTGTGCATCCAGTAAGTAGCGGTGTCCGTGCATCCAGTAAGTAGCGGTATCTGTGCATCCAGTAAGTAGTGGTATCCGTGCATCCAGTAAGTAGCGGTATCCGTGCATCCAGTATGTAGCGGGATCTGTGCATCCAGTAAGTAGCGGGATCTGTGCATCCAGTAAGTAGCGGGAACCGTGCATCCAGTAAGTAGCAAGAACCGTGCATCCAGTAAGTAGCGGGATCCGTGCATCCAGTAAGTAGCGGGATCCGTACATCCAGTAAGTAGCGGTATCTGTGCATCCAGTAAGTAGCAGGATCCGTGCATCCAGTAAGTAGCGGGAACCGTGCATCCAGTAAGTAGCGGGAACCGTGCATCCAGTAAGTAGCAAGAACCGTGCATCCAGTAAGTAGCGGGAACCGTGCATCCAGTAAATAGCGGGAACCGTGCATCCAGTAAATAGCGGGAACCGTACATCTAGTAAGTAGCGATATCTGTGCATCCAGTAAGTAGCGGTGTCCGTGCATCCAGTAAGTAGCGGTATCTGTGCATCCAGTAAGTAGTGGTATCCGTGCATCCAGTAAGTAGCGGTATCCGTGCATCCAGTATGTAGCGGGATCTGTGCATCCAGTAAGTAGCGGGATCTGTGCATCCAGTAAGTAGTGGTATCTCTGCATCCAGTAAGTAGCGGTATCCGTGCATCCAGTAAGTAACAGGATCCATGCATCTAGTAAGCAGCGGTATCTGTGCATCCAGTAAGTAGCAGTATCCATGCATCCAGTAAGTAGTGGTATCTGTGCATCCAGTAAGTAGCGGTATCTGTGCATCCAGTAAGTAGCGGTATCCGTGCATCCAGTAAGTAACAGGATCCATGCATCTAGTAAGCAGCGGTATCTGTGCATCCAGTAAGTAGCGGTATCCGTGCATCCAGTAAGTAGTGGTATCTGTGCATCCAGTAAGTAGCGGTATCTGTGCATCCAGTAAGTAGTGGTATCTGTGCATCCAGTAAGTAGCGGTATCCGTGCATCCAGTAAGTAACAGGATCCATGCATCTAGTAAGCAGCGGTATCTGTGCATCCAGTAAGTAGCGGTATCCATGCATCCAGTAAGTAGTGGTATCTGTGCATCCAGTAAGTAGTGGTATCTGTGCATTCCAGTAAGTAGCGGTATCTGTGCATCCAGTAAGTAGCGGGATCTGTACATCCAGTAAGTAGCGGGATTTGTGCATCCAGTAAGTAGTGGTATCCGTGCATCCAGTAAGTAACAGGATCCATGCATCTAGTAAGCAGCGAAATCCGTGCACCCAGTAAGTAGCTGGATCCATGCATCCAGTAAGTCGTGGGATTCATGTGTTAGCCGCCGCGCCGGGAAGCCAAGGACGGGCGGCGGGTGTTAGGCAGTCAGCGTTAGCCACCGTGCCGGGAAGCCAGGGATGGGCGGCGAAAGTGATGCACTCAGGAAGCCTCAGGGATGTTGCCAAGCGACGCCCTGGGCTTCAGACTCGTCATCTCCTTTGGCCGGGCGTCATTGCGTTGCTCGGCAACGTTCCCCGAACTTCCGCCCGGCGGCTCCCTCCGTTCGGCTGACGACATCAGCCAGGAGGGCAGCAGATTGAAATAAATACGCCAGTTATAGCATCCTGATCCTGCACTTGCAAATTGGTGGTGTGTTCCTGGTTCTCAGAGCCTGCCTATCAGCGTTCCGGTATCCTGTCTGGTCTGCTCTGGCCTGTGTTCTCGGCTTTCCTGCAGAACACCTGTGTCTGTTGGTTCCTGTACTTCCACTGCAGTTAAGAAGACGTCATCTGTGGTTCTGTCATCTCCCAGATAAGTCAGGGGTTAAAAAGAACAATAGGAACAGCGCTGTGCTGAATATATAAAGTATTTATTAAAAATATATTAAACACAATATTTATGATATTTCTCCTGAGGAAGCCGCTGAGGGACACTAAGGTGGGGAAACACGTTGAGAGGGGACACAAAGGCTGTCAAACTATATAGCTGATGGATTGATCTCAGATATGACCGCAGTGCTAACGGTCGGAGAAATTCGCCGCTGATTACAAGCCGCTGACATGGCCCCTGGATTACAACAAGTATTACCACAATATATATATGTGCACACGTTTGTGGGGACTTGAACTCTGATTACTAATCCTGCTAACTGGCTCTGTTAATGAGCAAGGAAAATCCGCAATTGCATGCCTAAACAAACTAACCAGTTCTAACATTGAGGGGGAGTTCTTGTTGTATGTCTGTATGTATTGTGTGTCTATATTGGGCAAAATATTGTGTTTAATATATTTTTTATAAATACTTTATATATTCAGCACAGCCCTGTTCCTATTTTTCTTTTTGGTTTCTGTGAATTTAAAAAGGGGTTTTGGTAATCCCCCTACAGGTTCAGCAGCAGTGCAGAATATACAATCAGCGCTCAATATCACTCTGTGAAGTCAGGGGTTACCCTGCAGTACCTTCTATCTGCCTTGGTATTCTATGTTTATTACATCCCTGTGCATTGTTGCATTAGTATGGTTCATTACTCCATTCCTACGCATTGTTGCATACATATTTTAGTATATATCATCACTGTGCATTGTTGCATTCATAGCCTGCCATTCTGCTGTTTGGCACTCCTAGGGGGTATCCCAGCCAGCCCCATTCCCTTTAGTTAGTTCCTCTTTTGCAATCAGATCGCCTCCATGGATGCATTGTCTCCCATAAAGACCTGGCGGCATCAGGGTTGGAGCCGGCATAACCACCTGCTTCGAACGCAGCTGTTATAGGCGAAGCCTGGCATTAGCACATGTCCACGGACCACGGTTTGGGGCAACAGAGTTAGGGGGCAGGCTGGCGGTGCTACCTCAGGGTCTTACATCATGCATCCAAGGTGCATGATCCGTGAATCCAGTAAGTAGTGGGATCTGTGAACCCAGTAAGTAGCGGTATCTGTGCACCCAGTAAGTAGCGGCATCCATGCACCAAGTGAGTCCAGCGATTCATGCAACCAGTAAGTAGCATGATCCATGCATCCAGTAAATAGCAAGATCCTTGCACTCAGTAAGTAGCATGATTCATGCACCTAGTAAGTAGAAGAATACACACACCAAGAAGTAGTGGGATGTAATAAATGGATGGACAGTAATATCTAAGATTATTTTTATTATAATTATTAGTAATAATTATTTTTTCCTATGGGAGCAGTGGCTATTGAATGCCCATTTTGTAGTCTTTTCTTGAAATATGTAAAAAAATGGATGTTGGGCTGGAACCACCTCTTAGTAGAACAGTTTCATGGTGGATGCTTCTCTGAGGTCCTATCTCCTGGTACAGGGGACTATGAAGGCATTAGAGACAGAGGATGATTCTGTTAGCAGACCAGATGGTTCGTGTGGATCTCACCATACCATGCAAGCACTAAATACAATAATTATTCTTTAACCAAATCCAGTGTATTTACATGGACAGAGTTTATGTATTGACCGTTGCTTGAATGGACATGGGTCTATCTATGACATGGGTGTTTGTGAATGCAAGAATCTGTTACATGTTGTGTATGGAGGTCTACATTCCTTCTGTTCACATCAACTTAGACATGATCCTTCTTAGAGGTGCATTTGAGGATACGTCCACAACTTCTTAGACATAATCCTCCTTAGAGGTGCATCTGAGAATGTGTATACATCTACTTGTAGATAATCCTCCTTAGAGGTACATGTGAGGATATGTCTACAGCTATTTGTAGATAATCCTCCTTAGAGGAACATCTGAGGATGTGTCCACATCTACTTGTAGATAATCCTCCTTAGAGGTACATGCAAGGATATGTCTACAGCTACTTGTAGATAATCCTCCTTAGAGGTACATGTGAGGATGTGTCTACAGCTACTTGTAGATAATCCTCCTTAGAGGAACATCTGAGGATGTGTCCACATCTACTTGTAGATAATCCTCTTTAGAGGAACATTTGAGGATGTGTCCACATCTACTTGTAGATAATCCTCCTTAGAGGTACATCTGAGGATGTGTCCACATCTACTTGTAAACTTACCTTCTTAGAGGTGCATCTGAGGATATGTCTACTTCTACTTGTATTTAATCCTCCTTAGAGGTGCATCTGAGAATGTGTATACATCTACTTGTAGATAATCCTCCTTAGAGGTACATGTGAGGATGTGTCTACAGCTACTTGTAGATAATCCTCCTTAGAGGAACATCTGAGGATGTGTCCACATCTACTTGTAGATAATCCTCCTTAGAGGTACATGTGAGGATGTGTCTACAGCTACTTGTAGATAATCTTCCTTAGAGGTACATGTGAGGATGTGTCCACATCTACTTGTAGATAATCCTCCTTAGAGGAACATCTGAGGATGCGTCCACATCTACTTGTAGATAATCCTCCTTAGAGGAACATCTGAGGATGTGTCCACATCTACTTGTAGATAATCCTCCTTAGAGGAACATCTGAGGATGTGTCCACATCTACTTGTAGATAATCCTCCTTAGAGGTACATGCGAGGATATGTCTACAGCTACTTGTAGATAATCCTCCTTAGAGGTACATGTGAGGATGTGTCTACATCTACTTGTATTTAATCCTCCTTAGAGGTGCATCTGAGAATGTGTATACATCTACTTGTAGATAATCCTCCTTAGAGGTACATGTGAGGATGTGTCTACAGCTACTTGTAGATAATCCTCCTTAGAGGAACATCTGAGGATGTGTCCACATCTACTTGTAGATAATCCTCCTTAGAGGTACATGTGAGGATGTGTCTACAGCTACTTGTAGATAATCCTCCTTAGAGGTACATGTGAGGATGTGTCCACATCTACTTGTAGATAATCCTCCTTAGAGGAACATCTGAGGATGCGTCCACATCTACTTGTAGATAATCCTCCTTAGAGGAACATCTGAGGATGTGTCCACATCTACTTGTAGATAATCCTCCTTAGAGGTACATGGGAGGATGTGTCTACATCTACTTATAAGATTACGCTTTTCTTTTAGGCTCCTGGTTTATAGGGTGCTTGTCAATGATGCACAATAATGTAGAAATGTTTACATACAGAAACATCCATTTTTCAAATGAGCCCCTAGAGCATGTACAATATCTAGTGGCTGTCATGTATTGTCTTGTCTGGACTTGTGAGTTTACGAATGATCTCCAGAGTTGCAAAACACTTTTTTTTAATACTCACTTGGTGTTGTTTACTATATATTACTAATCCCTTACTAATACTGTTACGAATGAATGACATCTTTCTGTGCACCTGATTTGGCATCTGTTGTTTTTCTACAGGGAATCCCTCTCCTTCCTGAGGCATCTGCTGGTCTTCATGTTCGCTATTGAGGAAATAAATAATAACACGGACTTGTTACCAAATGTCACACTGGGATATCAACTTTATGACACCTGTGATAGAGATTATAAAACTCTGCAGAGTGCGATGAATATACTATCGGGGCTGGACGATGCCGTTCCTAACTACGACTGCCATGAGAAGAGTAAAGTGGTCGGGTTTGTCGGTCACCGGCTTACCGCTCCTTCCATCTCATTGGCTTCACTGACCGGGGTCTACCACTATCCTCAGGTAATGGGGGTGATGTTATTTTTATTTGTCTTGTGTTTATACTGTATTCTGTTCCTGTCATCACACCTTCTTTTACTCTATTTACAAAGCTTTTACTGTGCTGCAGATGTTTCTGATGCCTAACTCTCTCACTTCATGGCTCAACTATATAACAAACTTCTGTAGAGTTAATAAGCTTATCAAACCATAAGGTCACCAATACAGTAAAATCAAACTCTTTATAGTAAGTGCTTCAATAAACAAATCTTGACAAACCTGCACAGGTGACGCGGTGTATTTCTGGGCCTGGGTTGTGCGGACAACTATAACTCCAGATCTTCTGCTACCTCGTGTCTCACTGTAGATGCAATAAAACTTCTCTTCTGATCGCACGCCTTCCAGACGTCTGACTACCACAGCTCTCATCACCGGATGCAGTTAGTTTTGGTTTCTGCAGGGAACAAGATAGTTGTTCGCAAGGACTGAAAGCTTCAATGCTTATTTTCAGGAGATGCCTCATATGCAGCCAACCTCGAACAGCAGCCCTACTTTCATCTGAAATACTGTAGCACCTTTATGATTAAGTATATTTTGAAAAGTCTTGCACCCTCTAAAGGTCCTCCTTGTGGTTTTGTGTAAGAGACTTGAACTCTGGCACATCATCGGGTGGGTTACATGACAATGAGCTTCCTTGGGAGAACTGACTCGGAGGCGGCAGCAATAGGAGGAGGGATCCATATATTTATCTATTGCCTTCCTCTTCATGGTCTCCAATATACAATTTGAGGTTTCTTTCACCAAGCATATAGTCACATATGCCTCCTGTTTAAGGGGTCACTTCCTGGAGTTCCTAATCTGTGGAATAGTTGGCACAATGTACCAACAGCAACTTGGGCTTTTCATCTGCCAAGATATTATAAATTCCTTTCCTTACATTCAGATCCATTGGAAGTTCCATTAATACAGTATCCTCGAAGCTCGTCAATAGATAGATTCAACCATAGAAACATGTCTTTTATTACTGCAACCAAGGCAACCCCTGTAGAATCATGAGAATGATGCATTCCTAGGAAGAGTTCATGTATATCGAATGTTTGCAGATTAATGCTATTCGGCACTATTGCCAGCTACATCAGCAGTGTCATCGGTAAGTATGGCAAACCATGGTCACATTCCTCCTTCTGCCACTATACCATGGAGGGACCAAGTAGGTGACACAGTGGAACAGCCACTGTTTAAGGCCTGTGCTCTCTCCTCCAGTAACATCATTTAGTGCATAGTTATTTCATCTCCAGAGTACGGCAAGTAAGAGTGCTAATAATGGTCAACATAGCGTTTTGGGTATCTTCCGGTTCTATCAGTTGAGTACTCACAGGAACTACAGGAACTGTTTTCTGTTGAAGATGAACTCAGCACATTTCCTATGAAACTGGCTCCTCTGGTGAATGGAGAACTTGTTTGACGCTTTTTGCAAAAGCTTCAAACTAACAATTAAAAACACAGCTCTTCACCATGGTATCACGATCTGTCCTCTTTGGTAGCCATGTTGGAAGCTCGGGTGCAAGTGCATTACAATAGAGATGACCTCTCTGAATCATAGTGCGACCAACCAA
The DNA here is from genome assembly GCF_055691185.1 of Crinia signifera. Lineage (NCBI taxonomy): Eukaryota > Metazoa > Chordata > Amphibia > Anura > Myobatrachidae > Crinia > Crinia signifera. Next base: position 336,103,868 of record NC_139219.1, on the reverse strand, counting down.
CCATACTGCAAGAACCATTCATGGTTCCATGTTCTGTGGGAAGGTGAATCAACTTGAAGGCTGACAATTCTCTTGAAATGAAGGAACATTCTGAATCCCTCCTTATTTTGGAGCATCTACAATCTATCAATTAGGAAATATAAACTCTTTATCACTGGTAGTAACTCTTGTAAATGTGACGTGTGACATGCTGGGTCTACCCGGCAGAAAAAGGAAATCCTCTCATGTAAAGTGTACTGGGAACAAATGCATGACATTGGATATTTACAATGTATTATTGTCAATAAACTCTTTACATTGGAACATATTCATTTGTACTGAATTGTAAATGAAATGTGACAATAATTTTGAATGTATTAAACTTATAAAATTGGAAATTTACAATGTAAAAACTGTGGTGTGCAGCTCTGCTGTGACTGTGTCAGTGAAGGGCTGTGGAGTGCAGCTCTGCTGTGACTGTGTCAGTGAAGGGCTGTGGAGTGCAGCTCTGCTGTGACTGTGTCAGTGAAAGGCTGTGGTGTGCAGCTCTGCTGTGGCTGTGTCAGTGAAGGGCTGTGGAGTGCAGCTCTGCTGTGACTGTGTCAGTGAAAGGCTGTGGTGTGCAGCTCTGCTGTGGATGTGCCAGTGAAGGGCTGTGGTGTGCAGGTCTGCTGTGACTGTGTCAGTGAAGGGCTGTGGAGTGCAGCTCTGCTGTTACTGTGTCAGTGAAAGGCTGTGGTGTGCAGCTCTGCTGTGGCTGTGCCAGTGAAGGGCTGTGGAGTGCAGCTCTGATGTGACTTTGTCAGTGAAGGGCTGTGGTGTGCAGTTCTGCTGTTACTGTGTCCGAGAAGGGCGGTGGTGTGCAGCTCTGCTGTGACTGTGTCAGTGACGGGCTGTGGTGTGCAGCTCTGCTGTGACTTTGTCAGTGAAGGGCTGTGGAGTGCAGCTCTGCTGTGACTGTGTCAGTGAAGGGCTGTGGTGTGCAGCTCTGCTGTGGCTGTGCCAGTGAAGGGCTGTGGTGTGCAGCTCTGCTGTGACTGTGTCAGTGAAGGGCTGTGGTGTGCAGCTCTGCTGTGACTTTGTCAGTGAAGGGCTGTGGAGTGCAGCACTGCTGTGGCTGTGCCAGTGAAGGGCTGTGGTGTGCAGCTCTGCTGTGACTGTGCCAGTGAAGGGCTGTGGTGTGCAGCTCTGCTGTGACTTTGTCAGTGAAGGGCTGTGGTGTGCAGCTCTGCTGTGACTGTGTCAGTGAAGGGCTGTAGTGTGCAGCTCTGCTGTTACTGTGTCAGTGAAAGGCTGTGGTGTGCAGCTCTGCTGTGACTGTGTCAGTGAAAGGCTGTGGTGTGCAGCTCTGCTGTGGCTGTGCCAGTGAAGGGCTGTGGTGTGCAGCTCTGATGTGACTGTGTCAGTGAAGGGCTGTGGTGTGCAGTTCTGCTGTGACTGTGTCAGTGATGGGCTGTGGTGTGCAGCTCTGCTGTGACTTTATCAGTGAAGGGCTGTGGTGTGCAGCTCTGCTGTGACTGTGTCAGTGACGGGCTGTGGTGTGCAGCTCTGCTGTGACTTTGTCAGTGAAAGGCTGTGGTGTGCAGTTCTGCTGTGACTGTGTCAGTGAAGGGCTGTGGTGTGCAGCTCTGCTGTGACTTTGTCAGTGAAAGGCTGTGGTGTGCAGTTCTGCTGTGACTGTGTCAGTGAAGGGCTGTGGTGTGCAGCTCTGCTGTGACTGTCTCAGTGAAGGGCTGTGGTGTGCATAAACAATATAATGCAATATACAATCACAAACATTTCCAATGAAAGATTTCTATCAGATGTTCTGTGCGCCCAGGTTCTGAGGGTGGATAAGATTTACTAACCACAGATGGCTGTTTGGTGTTATATTACAGATCAGCTATGGAGCGATGGATCCGGTATTTAATGATGAGATCCTGTTTCCGTCCTTCTACCGCACGGTTCCAGATATTACCGTCCAGTATCGGGCAGTTGTCCTCCTATTACAACACTTTGGCTGGTCCTGGGTGGGCATTGTGTCTACAAATGATGAGACCAGTCAGCGAATCAGTAGTGGGCTGCAACGTGTGATGTCACAGAACGGGATCTGCGTTGAGTATTCCGTCATTATTACATTGAGTTATACAGATGTCCGTGATTTTGAAGCTAAAAATACAATTTTTCATTCAACTTCCAATGTAGTTATACTCTGTAGTAACTCAGAGTTTTTGGGTCTGCTCAATTATTTAAATGCGATTCCATCTTTAAGGAAAGTATTTATAATATTTGGAACTTTTCATTTGATTCCAAATCCGGCCACAATTGGTGTTAACGGGTCACTGTTGATCCATCTGCACAGAGGGGAGATTCCAGGCCTGAAGGAGTTTCTGCTCAGCTTGCGCCCGGAGAGTTACCCAGAAAATCGGATTTTAGTAAAAACGTGGTTGGCGCATTTTGACTGTTTACCTGAAAAACTTGCAAATGCCTCAATATTCCTAGAAAATCCCTGTAAAGAGACAGATAACCTCCGAGCTGTTAGTCCCTCTCTGTATGACGTGGACAATTTCCGCTTCACCTTCAGTGTGTACTCCGCAGTTTACGCTATGGTCCACGCCCTGGATGCGATGTACAGGAGAGGACAAGGTGCGGAGAGATGGCCGGCCTGGCAGGTACGGACAATACACACACATGTCCCTTACCAGCACTGCGCCACCAGCAGATTAATGATGTCTGCTCTTGCCATTGTATAGCACCATAGAACACAAGCATCAAATACTAAAGCAATGCATATAATGACATAAATGTGATATAAAATAACCTCACAGCTAATACGGGGCCTAATTCATGTTGTCCCACTAGCAGTAAAGACTCGCTGCTTAGCAAGCACTTTAAAGCTGCCCGCCGGGTGAGCGAATGCCCGCCTCCTAGGAATCTTTACTCTGCTATAGGAAAGGATGTGCACAATCACACAGCCATTCGATGCAAGCGTACGCGGGAGAAATCTTTCGATGTTCACCAACCATTTAATGATTTTTTCCGCCGTTCGCAAATATAATCAGTCTAAACTGACTTTCATTTGCTTCGGAATTTTCTGAGAACGGAGCAGGCGCTGATGTCATGTGACGTCAGAGAACGGAGCAGGCGCTCATGTCATGTGACGTCTGAGAACGGAGCAGGCACTGATGTCATGTGACGTCATAGAACGGAGCAGGCGCTGATGTCATGTGACGTCAGAGAACGGAGCAGGCGCTGATGTCATGTGATGTCTGAGAATGGAGCAGGCGCTGATGTCATGTGACGTCTGAGAACGGAGCAGGCGCTGATGTCATGTGACGTCTGAGAACGGAGCAGGCGCTGATGTCATGTGACGTCATAGAACGGAGCAGGCGCTGATGTCATGTGACGTCAGAGAACAGAGCAGGCGCTGATGTCATGTGACGTCTGAGAACGGAGCAGGCACTCATGTCATGTGACGTCAGAGAACGGAGCAGGCGCTGATGTCATGTGATGTCTGAGAACGGAGCAGGCGCTGATGTCATGTGACGTCTGAGAACGGAGCAGGCGCTGATGTCATGTGACGTCTGAGAACGGAGCAGGCGCTAATGTCATGTGACGTCATAGAACGAAGCAGGCGCTGATGTCATGTGACGTCAGAGAACGGAGCAGGAGCTGATGTCATGTGACGTCACAGAACGGAGCAGGCGCTGATGTCATGTGACGTCAGAGAACGGAGCAGGAGCTGATGTCATGTGACGTCAGAGAACGGAGCAGTAGCTGATGTCATGTGACGTCAGAGAACAGAGCAGGAGCTGATGTCATGTGACATCACAGAACGGAGCAGGCGCTGATGTCATGTGACTTCAGAGAACGGAGCAGGCGCTGATGTCATGTGACGTCAGAGAACGGAGCAGGCGCTCATGTCATGTGATGTCAGAGAACGGAGCAGGCGCTCATATCATGTGATGTCAGAGAACGGAGCAGGCGCTGATGTCATGTGATGTCAGAGAACGGAGCAGGCGCTGATGTCATGTGACGTCAGAGAACGGAGCAGGCGCTGATGTCATGTGACATCAGAGAACGGAGCAGGCGCTGATGTCATGTGACGTCAGAGAACGGAGCAGGCGCTGATGTCATGTGACGTCAGAGAACGGAGCAGGAGCTGATGTCATGTGACGTCAGAGAACGGAGCAGGAGCTGATGTCATGTTACGTCAGAGAACGGAGCAGGCGCTGATGTCATGTGATGTCAGAGAATAGAGCAGGCGCTGATGTCAGGTGACGTCAGGGAACGGAGCAGGCGCTCATGTCATGTGACGTCAGAGAACGGAGCAGGCGCTCATATCATGTGATGTCAGAGAACAGAGCAGGCGCTCATATCATGTGATGTCAGAGAACGGAGCAGGCGCTGATGTCATGTGATGTCAGAAAACGGAGCAGGCGCTGATGTCATGTGATGTCAGAGAACGGAGCAGGCGCTGATGTCAGGTGACGTCAGGGAACGGAGCAGGCGCTAATGTCATGTGATGTCAGAGAACGGAGCAGGCGCTCATGTCATGTGATGTCAGAGAACAGAGCAGGCGCTGATGTCAGGTGACGTCAGGGAACGGAGCAGGCGCTCATGTCATGTGATGTCAGAGAACGGAGCAGGCGCTCATGTCATGTGATGTCAGAGAACGGAGCAGGTGCTGATGTCATGTGACGTCAGAGAACGGAGCAGGTGCTGATGTCATGTGATGTCAGAGAACGGAGCAGGCGCTGATGTCAGGTGACTTCAGAGAACGGAGCAGACGCTGATGTCATGTGACCTCAGCGAACGGAGCAGGCGCTGATGTTATGTGACGTCAGAGAACAGAGCAGGCGCTTATGTCATGTGAAAGAAGGGGTTCCTCCACAAGGGGGGAATGTGGTATGGTGGCGCTGTGACTTGGGTTGTGTCACTAGCAGCTGCTGGTTAGTAGGGTTAGTTGGGCCCGAACTGGACAATGAGGAAAAAGCTGGGATATAGCAGCGCTGTAAACTATTAAAAATGTTTTGTAAAAAATAAGATAGTATAAATGAAGGATTGGACTGATTGTACAATTTAAAAACAATAATACATTTTATTAGTATAGTGACCAATGGTGCTGGTACGATAAAAAGTACGGGGGGAAGGGGAAATGATAAAATCACAATGCAAGACTGTCCATTCCTATTATGCCGAAGACCATATATTGTGCAAATGCAGAAATAATTGGATAGGGGTTACCGTCCACCTGTAGACACACCGGGGTGTAGCTTATGCTCCCTGGGACTCAAGGCCCGAGTTGGTATTAGGGCCGAGTCACCATCCAGAGTGGGGGAGACACCCGGAATTGGCACTCCCAAAGATGGTTCTGGGGTCCTTAGTGATGTTAGAGTGTCCACGGTTAGGTAAATCCAACGGGGTCCAAGGCTGGTCTGGAACAGTCCAAAGATAAAAGTGGAGAGACACTGACGCGTTTCGCCGGCTCAGCGGCTTTATCAAAGGTGATGGAGTGATGTGGCTGGGGGTTTTTATACCAGACTTTGACAGGAAGTTGATTTGGTCACATGATACACAGTAAAAACACATAATCGGTCCAATCCATAAAAAACATAATAAAGGATATGTGGAGGAGGCAGAAAAGAACACATATATAGTTGGTAATTGTTACTGACTGATTAGTTACAGCGTACTGCTATTTTGCATGATTTTATATAAAAATACACAAAATAAACAAAACATTTGATTGGTGAATAGTGGTCATGTGCCACTGTAGTAAGATGAGTCGTGATTGGTTGGATAGGTGGCCTGAATTACTATGGTGACCCCGTATTGGTCTGGGCATGTAAATCAGGAAGAAGGGCGGAAGTAAAATAACAGTAAGGGCAGAAGTGGGGCGTACCTTTTGTATAACTAGTAAGTAAAAAGCGTATGTAATGTTAGCTATATTTAATCGCATGGCCGCGATGGAGAACGATACATAGGTGTATATATGGACATGGTTTTAAACGTCCACATAGTCCTTTCCGTATGTAGAGTGCTTAGAACTACGGAGATGTGCGTGTTCGGTCATGTGACCACCGGAGGCGCTGACATGATGACGTCACGCATCAGTGTGCGTGTGGTTGGCGGCTTCCCCAATGTGTGACAGGGTGGTTGGCGGCTGGCTAGGGATCCGGTAACGTGGTCGAGATGGAGGGTTGGCATCCTCCCAGGTAGTAATCACGTGATCGGGATCCCGTTGCCATGGTTAAGTATAACGCTTATGCGGACACATGGTGGGGGCACTTTTTCATGTGAATAATATCTACAAGGGGGATATATATTAACTTATATATAAATTCATTGGTAAAATGTATGGTTTGGAATGGATATAGAGGGGAAATCCTCTTCCAATGTATAGCTGGGAATTAACAAATATTCTGGAGTCCGGGCACGTGATCAAGGGGGGGGCCCTGCATTTTTTTCAGGCCGTGGTCACGTGACCGGACTAATTCATATAGGTTGCCATGGTAGTGTGTGATGCTTATGTAGTTCTGGGATGGAGGCAATATAGCGCATATTTAAATCTATCGAATTTACCACTTTGAGCATACATCCTTGTCAGAAAAAAGGTATAGAGTATAGTATATAAAGAATTATTTTTTTTATTTTTTTATTTTTTAGAAATGGCAGATATATATGATATTGGGTATAGGGAAACCAATATATGGAGAACAAAAGTACATAGATTTCTATTGTCACAACAATAAAAAATAAATAATATGGAGGAGATAGAGAGTAACAATATTATAATAGATAGACTTGGAGATGGAACATGCCTTTCCTAAGAAACTTTATTTTAAGTATATGAATCCACTAGCCCTAATTATATACAATCTTGGGAAAAGAGAGGGGTACAGCAAATATTAGCGTATAACAGGATTCCAATAATTTCTTACATCTATAGAATGTAATAGATGTATAGGTTTTGGAAGAATACCATTTGTCAAATGTATATCTCTATATAAAAGAAAGAGGTTTTAGATCCGCCTGGGTGGAATCTATGGGGGAACCGAGGTGAGCAGTGTTGGAGATTCTATGGTGACACAAGGGTGTACCTAGATCAAGATGTTAAGCTCAACGGCTTCGTTTAGACCTTCTGGATGGATTGATCCAAACTGGTGCATCCAAAAGACTTCTTGGCGGCATAGGTTTCTATAGAGAAAGAAGAAAAAAAAGTGTCCTTTTGTGGGTGCACCACAGAGAATGAATCATACAATAAAAATTAACTCTTATTATTATACCTTTAAAAGGCTGCAAAAATTAGTTAAAAGACATATATAACGTACAGGGGTGGGATAACACACTTTTATTAAAACAAAGGTGGCAGGCAGGTGTGGCTGTACACTTGTAATGAGTAACGTGTAGTGATTCACAGTGTGTAGATGCCTCAGTTCGAGCCGTGAATCTACGATGTCCACAACGAACAGTAGTATTGGGCTACCAGGGGAGCTGGGTCAACTGACCTCTAATAACTCCACTCTTATGGCATAAATTAATATACACACATGTGTGCCGTCTCTGACAGTAAATTGACTGGTGCTATCTGTATATTATAGCACAAAAGCCACAAAGCTGTATGTGACAAAGATCAGCTACTGGGGTGTTCTGTCTGTCATAAATAGCAGAGAGAACTCTTCCCCAGGGTGCCTGATATTGTCGTCTGTGGCAGACGCGAGTGAGGGTTCTGAGGTGGGATGTGCCCCTATAAAAATGGGGAGGCAACGTCACCACTAATAATTCACTCTCTTGCCTATTAGGACCCAAATGCTGTAATAGGTCAACTGGCACAGGTACCAAACACCTCTTACCCTGGAGTCTCAAATGGGGTGTCACATCTGTGTAAATGACAGAGAGACCTCAACCCCAGAGAACCCCTAGATATAAGGGGAGGGTAAGTTAGTTATGGGTATGGCTTGAGAGGTGAACTGTGTCCCTGTCCATGGACCAGGGGAAACACAGTCACCACTATTGGCTCTCAAATGGAGAGGGGTCAGAGAGAGTGAGAACTCCCAAGGTGGGGTGTATCTCACTACAGCACAGGTGTGAGTTGTAGCCCTTACGGCACGTGCTTCGCAGTGTAGCTTCTTCAGGGCCCTAAAGAAGCTACACTGCGAAGTGCGTGCCGGCTAGTGGTGCACAGGCAGTTGTGTGCTGTTTTGTTATTTTCTTTGTAAATTGCATTTTGATTTATGTATTACAGTGTGTTGCCTTGTAAGCCCTTGTAAGGGCTACAACTCACACCTGTGCTGTAGTGAGATACACCCCACCTTATGAGTTCTCACTCTCTCTGACCCCTCTCCATTTGAGAGCCAATAGTGGTGACTGTGTTTCCACTGGTCCATGGACAGGGACACAGTTCACCTCTCAAGCCGTACCCATAACTAACTTACCCCCCCTTATATCTAGGGGTTCTCTGGGGTTGAGGTCTCTCTGTCATTTACACAGATGTGACACCCCATTTAAGACTCCAGGGTAAGAGGTGTTTGGTACCTGTGCCAGTTGACCTATTACAGCATTTGGGTCCTAATAGGCAAGAGAGTGAATTATTAGTGGTGACGTTGCCTCCCCATTTTTATAGGGGCACATCCCACCTCAGAACCCTCACTCGCGTCTGCCACAGACGACAATATCAGGCACCCTGGGGAAGAGTTCTCTCTGCTATTTATGACAGACAGGACACCCCCAGTAGCTGATCTTTGTCACATACAGCTTTGTGGCTTTTGTGCTATAATATACAGATAGCACCAGTCAATTTACTGTCAGAGACGGCACACATGTGTGTATATTAATTTATGCCATAAGAGTGGAGTTATTAGAGGTCAGTTGACCCAGCTCCCCTGGCAGCCCAATACTACTGTTCGTTGTGGACATCGTAGACCCACGGCTCGAACTGAGGCATCTACACACTGTGAATCACTACACGTTACTCATTACAAGTGTACAGCCACACCTGCCTGCCACCTTTGTTTTAATAAAAGTGTGTTATCCCACCCCTGTACGTTATATATGTGTTTTAACTAATTTTCGCAGCCTTTTAAAGGTATAATAATAAAAGTTAATTTTTATTGTATGATTCATTCTCTGTGGTGCACCCACACAAGGACACTCTTTTTTCTTCTTTCTCTATGCTCTCAAACCTAGTGTCCAGAGGTAGCACACCCCTGCTTATATAGGTTTAACCTTATACACATTATTCTAGGGGTCCAAACATATTTAGTCTTGTGCGACTGACCAAAATCTCCTATCTCTGGCATAGGTTTCTATACCTATCGCCTCCTCTAGGGGTCGCATCAATATGTTCTATCCCCAGAATTTTTAGAGTCTGGGGATCTTTATTGTGGTAGATGGCAAAATCCTTGGACACACTGTGGGTTATCAGACCGTTGATGACATTACGTCTATGCTCTAAAAACCTTGTTCTTAATTTGCGGGTGGTCCTGCCTACATAAAAGATGTTGAAGCTGCAGGTCAGGACATAAATGACATATTTTGTGTCACAATTGATAAATTGATTTATGGTGTATAGTTTTTTTGTTGTTGGGATTACATAAGTTTTCATTTTGAGGATATATGAAAAGGTTGTGCATCTATTTCCATTACAGTTGTAGCACCCTTTGGGTTTCTGAGGTAGCCACGTATTAATGGCATAGGTAGTTGGTTTTTCTTCTTTTAAGAAGCTTGGGGCCAGAATTTGTTTCAACGAGTTACTTCTTTTAAAAATAAATATCAGTTCATTGGGTAAAGATTTAGCTAGAAGGGGGTCTTGTTTTAAGATTGAGAAATTCTTCTTTATAATATTCTTCACATCTTTGCTGGAACTATTAAAGGAGGAGATGTATGCAACATCTCTATTCGATATTTCTTTCTGTTTATCAGTGTAGGCCAGGAGATCTTTTCTCTGGATGCTTAGGACTTCTTTATAGGCTTTTTTCACCATATGTTGGGGATATCCTCTTTGTAGGAATGCAGATGACATGTCCTGTGCTTGTTCGATGAAATCATCGATATTCGAACAATTTCGCCTTAGTCTAGTGAACTGGCTTTTTGGGATTGACCGTTTCCAAGGGAAATAGTGCTGGCTCTTGAAGTGGAGATATGCATTCTTTCCTACTTCTTTTATGTAGTTTCTTGTAATTAGTTTATTGTCAATAATTTCCAGTGAAATGTCCAAAAACGTGGTTTTAGTCGCATGAAGTTGGTGGGTGAAGGTGAGATTGAATTCATTATGATTTAGGTGGTCAACAAAAGATTGTGCAGAAAGCGCATCACCATCCCAAACAATAAAAAGGTCATCAATGTACCGACCATAGAGGACCAGGTTCGCGCCAAAGTCACTTCCCCAGATTAGCTGTTCTTCTACTTGTCCCATATATAGGTTGGCATAACCTGGCGCAAACCTGGTCCCCATGGCGGTACCCATGACTTGCAGATAGAAGGTGCCAAGAAATAAAAAGTAATTGTGTTCCAAAATAAACCGTATAGAATCCCGAATAAAGTGTTGGTGTTCCACCCTCAGGTCATTGTCTTTAGCCAATCTATCTGTAATTGCTTGAATACCTGTATGGTGTGGAATGTTCGAATAAAGACTTTGTATGTCCAAGGTTAGAAATTGATAAGAACTTTTCCAAGCAAAGTCTGTGACCAAATTTAAAAAAGAAGTTGTATCCTTGATAAATGACCTGAGGGTGGGCACTCTGGTTGTAAAAAATTATCAACATAAAAAGAAAGATTAGAGGTGAGTGAATTAATCCCTGAAATAATAGGTCTCCCGGGGGGTGAAGTGAGTGATTTGTGCACTTTGGGCAAATGATAATAAATAGGCACCACAGGGTGTTCTCTGTAGAGGAAGCGAAATTCATCATTTGAAATGATTCCTTTGATCTTTGCGTGCTCTAAAAGGGTGTGGAGTTCCGTGAGAAAGAGATTGGTTGGATTATTAGACAGTTTTCTGTAGAATGAGGTATCTTCCAGTTGTCTGTAGGCCTCGAACACGTAGTCTTCTCGGTTCTGAATCACGAGTCCTCCACCTTTATCGGCTTCTTCGATTATAATCGTGGTGTCTGCGGTCAATTTTTTGATAGCTTGTTTCTCAAGTTTTGACAAATTGGATTTATTCTGAATGCAGTGGTTATTTGGGGATGATTTATTGCATAGTGCCCGAAAAACCGATAATGTGGCTTTATAAAAGGTTTCAATAGTAGGGCCTTTAAATTTAATAGGAAAAAACTCAGATTTTAATTTAAATTTTCCTCTGGTGATGTTGAAGATCTTCTCCACTGTTGGTTCTATTTCAGCTGTGAAATTTGTCTGTTGTAGTTCTTCTAAGATATTTAGTGCTTGTTGGTCATCCATGTCTAGAGTAATGGGGAGTCCTTGCTCTTGATTGTTCTGAAGATTCTTATTCGCGAAAAAGCGGTTACGACAGAGACTACGTATATATCTGTTTAGTTCCACAAAAAGTGTGAAGATGTTAGTAGAAGAAGATGGGGCAAATTTCAGACCACGGCTTAGGAGGGATATTTCAGGTTTTGTGAGGATTTTATTGGACAGATTGATGATGTTAATTGTCTCTTTCTCATTTCGTTTTCTTATTTGTTTCTTGAGTGCCATTCTTCTTCCTCCTCTACATCCTCTATGCTGAATCTTCTTTTTTTGGGGGGGTCCGGCATCCTTTCGGATCTTGAGATTCTCCTTTGGCTCTGTTCTAAAAAATTCTGAGACTCATTTGGTCTGGCTACATCGGAATATAATCTCTCTTTCCTCTTTGGTCTGGCTCCAAGTCTGTCGGGGGTATCGTTGGTATATGTCGTTGATTCTAATCTCTGTCTATAGGATGATGTTGAGTGATCGGGTTTTACTGGAAAGGTATTCCTTCTTGGGGGTTGGGGATCTGCATATACATTTTGTTGGAATCTGTCTCGATATTGTTTGGGACGTTCATCTTCGATTCTTCTTCCCTCATATTCGTTTCGATTATACTCTCTTGGATTACTTTGATAGTTTGTTCTTCTTCTATTCAGGTTATTTCTGTTTACGAGTTTGTATGTGCGTTCTTTTCCTCTCTTGTAATCCTCTAGATCTCTTTTAAATTTGGAGCATTTGTTATTTAGGAGTAGTTGTTCAAATTTTTCGACTTTTTCTGTGACTACTTTATCTCTCTCTTTAAATTCCTTATTATTACTAAAAGGTTCCATTGAGACTTTAAGATTTTCAATCTCTTTTGCTAGGGACTCGGCCTGTTCTTTTCTATATTTTATTACAACCTCCATTATTGAAAAAGAGCAGCGGTCGAGGATATTGTTCCACTCCTCTTGGAAGATGGTTCCATCCTGAAATACAGAGGGCTTAAAAAGTCTAAGCCCTCTGGGTACCATTTTCTTAAACAAATAAGAAAACAAAATGAGAAAGAGACAATTAACATCATCAATCTGTCCAATAAAATCCTCACAAAACCTGAAATATCCCTCCTAAGCCGTGGTCTGAAATTTGCCCCATCTTCTTTTACTAACATCTTCACACTTTTTGTGGAACTAAACAGATATATACATAGTCTCTGTCGTAACCGCTTTTTCGCGAATAAGAATCTTCAGAACAATCAAGAGCAAGGACTCCCCATTACTCTAGACATGGACGACCAACAAGCACTAAATATCTTAGAAGAACTACAACAGACAAATTTCACAGCTGAAATAGAACCAACAGTGGAGAAGATCTTCGACATCACCAGAGGAAAATTTAAATTTAAATCTGAGTTTTTTTCCTATTAAATTTAAAGGCCCTACTATTGAAACCTTTTATAAAGCCACATTATCGGAATTTCGGGCACTATGCAATAAACCATCCCCAAATAACCACTGCATTCAGAATAAATCCAATTTGTCAAAACTTGAGAAACAAGCTATCAAAAAATTGACTGCAGACACCACGATTATAATCAAAGAAGCCGATAAAGGCGGAGGACTCGTGATTCAGAACCGAGAAGACTACGTGTTCGAGGCCTACAGACAACTGGAAGATACCTCATTTTACAGAAAACTGTCTAATAATCCAACCAATCTCTTTCTCACGGAACTCCACACCCTTTTAGAGCACGCAAAGATCGAAGGAATCATTTCAAATGATGAATTTCGCTTCCTCTACACAGAACACCCTGTGGTGCCTATTTATTATCATTTGCCCAAAGTGCACAAATCACTCACTTCACCCCCCGGGAGACCTATTATTTCAGGGATTAATTCACTCACCTCTAATCTTTCTTTTTATGTTGATAGTTTTTTACAACCAAGAGTGCCCACCCTCAGGTCATTTATCAAGGATACAACTTCCTTTTAAAATTTAGTCACAGACTTTGCTTGGAAAAGTTCTTATCAATTTCTCACCTTGGACATACAAAGTCTTTATTCTGACATTCCACACCATACAGGTATTCAAGCAATTACAGATAGATTGGCTAAAGACAATGACCTGAGGGTGGAACACCAACACTTTATTCGGGATTCTATACGGTTTATTTTGGAACACAATTACTTTTTATTTCTTGGCACCTTCTATCTGCAAGTCATGGGTACCGCCATGGGGACCAGGTTTGCGCCAGGTTACGCCAACCTATATATGGGACAAGTAGAAGAACAGCTAATCTGGGGAAGTGACTTTGGCGCAAACCTGGTCCTCTATGGTCAGTAGATTGATGAACTTTTTATTGTTTGGGATGGGGATGCGCTTTCTGCACAATCTTTTGTTGACCACCTAAATCGTAATGAATTCAATCTCACCTTCACCCACCAACTTCATGCGACTAAAACCACGTTTTTGGACATTTCACTGGAAATTATTGACAATAAACTAACTACATAAAAGAAGTAGGAAAGAATGCATATCTCCACTTCAAGAGCCAGCACTATTTCCCTTGGAAACGGTCAATCCCGAAAAGCCAGTTCACTAGACTAAGGCGAAATTGTTCGAATATCGATGATTTCATCGAACAAGCACAAGACATGTCATCTGCATTCCTACAAAGAGGATATCCCCAACATATGGTGAAAAAAGCCTATAAAGAAGTCCTAAGCGGCCAGAGAAAAGATCTCCTGGCCTACACTGATAAACAGAAAGAAATATCGAATAGAGATGTTGCATACATCTCCTCCTTTAATAATTCCAGCAAAGATGTGAAGAATATTATAAAGAAGAATTTCTCAATCTTAAAACAAGACCCCCTCCTAGCTAAATCTTTACCCAATGAACCGATATTTATTTTTAAAAGAAGTAACTCGTTGAAACAAATTCTGGCCCCAAGCTTCTTAAAAGAAGAAAAACCAACTACCTATGCCATTAATACGTGGCTACCTCAGAAACCCAAAGGGTGCTACAACTGTAATGGAATTAGATGCACAACCTGTTCACATATCCTCAAAATGAAAACTTATGTAATCCCAACAACAAAAAAACTATACACCATAAAACAATTTATCAATTGTGACACAAAATATGTCATTTATGTCCTGACCTGCAGCTGCAACATCTTTTATGTAGGCAGGACCACCCGCAAATTAAGAACAAGGTTTTTAGAGCATAGACGTAATGTCATCAACGGTCTGATAACCCACAGTGTGTCCAAGCATTTTGCCATCTACCACAATAAAGATCCCCAGACTCTAAAAATTCTGGGGATAGAACATATTGATGCGACCCCTAGAGGAGGCGATAGGTATAGAAACCTATGCCGCCAAGAAGTCTTTTGGATGCACCAGTTTGGATCAATCCATCCAGAAAGTCTAAACGAAGCCGTTGAGCTTAACATCTTGATCTAGGTGCACCCTTGTGTCACCATAGAATCTCCAACACTGCTCTCCTCGGTTCTCCCATAGATTCCACCCAGGCGGATCTAAAACCTCTTTCTTTTATATAGAGATATACATTTGACAAATGGTATTCTTCCAAAACCTATACATCTATTACATTCTATAGATGTAAGAAATTATTGGAATCCTGTTATACGCTAATATTTGCTGTACCCCTCTCTTTTCCCAAGATTGTATATAATTAGGGCTAGTGGATTCATATACTTAAAATAAAGTTTCTTAGGAAAGGCATGTTCCATCTCCAAGTATATCTGTTGAGTGAACTATCTATTATAATATTGTTACTCTCTATCTCCTCCATATTATTTATTTTTATTGTTGTGACAATAGAAATCTATGTACTTTTGTTCTCCATATATTGGTTTCCCTATACCCAATATCATATATATCTGCCATTTCTAAAAAAAAAAAAAAAAAAAAATTCTTTATATACTATACTCTATACCTTTTTTCTGACAAGGATGTATGCTCAAAGTGGTAAATTCGATAGATTTAAATATGTGCTATATTGCCTCCATCCCAGAACTACATAAGCATCACACACTACCATGGCAACCTATATGAATTAGTCCGGTCACGTGACCACGGCCTGAATAAATGCAGGCCCCTTCCCCCCCCCCCCCCCTGATCACGTGCCCGGATTCCAGAATATTTGTTAATTCCCAGCTATACATTGGAAGAGGATTTCCCCTCTATATCCATTCCAAACCATAAATTTTACCAATGAATTTATATATAAGTTAATATATATCCCCCTTGTAGATATTATTCACATGAAAAAGTGCCCCCACCATGTGTCCGCATAAGCGTTATACTTAACCATGGCAACGGGATCCCGATCACGTGATTACTACCTGGGAGGATGCCAACCCTCCATCTCGACCACGTTACCGGATCCCTAGCCAGCCGCCAACCACCCTGTCACACATTGGGGAAGCCGCCAACCACACGCACACTGATGCGTGACGTCATCATGTCAGCGCCTCCGGTGGTCACATGACCGGACACGCACATCTCCGTAGTTCTAAGCACTCCACATACGGAAAGGACTATGTGGACGTTTAAAACCATGTCCATATATACACCTATGTATCGTTCTCCATCGCGGCCATGCGATTAAATATAGCTAACATTACATACGCTTTTTACTTACTAGTTATACAAAAGGTACGCCCCACTTCTGCCCTTACTGTTATTTTACTTCCGCCCTTCTTCCTGATTTACATGCCCAGACCAATACGGGGTCACCAGTGTTCGCGAAAACCACCCAAAAAAGTGGGTCCCGGGGACCCTTCACTTCTAAATATTGGGGTCCTTCCTGACCTTTTCTGGGTCCCAACGGAATAAAGCCTCCTCTCCCCAGCATGGCACATGTGGGTCGGGGGGGGAGTATCAATTGGCCCACTCGCATAAAGAAACATATATACTAGAAACTATATAAACCTGAAAACTAAACAAGTCACAAGCACACACAAACACAACACAGAATCAGAAATAAAATGAATGAAATAATGTCCAAATAATGTCCATATCAATCCACACAGCTGTAGTACAGAAAGCTTCATTATACACCTTCAGTTCTCTCTCAACACAAAAGTACTAGAAAACCATAAGCACACAGCAGGTTACACACAGTAGGACAAGCTCTTTACACTCCCAGCATATATAACATACATTGCCCAATTGTCTGCCATAGCCCCACTATACAACACATGGTACCCGGTGGTCTGCCATAGTCCCACTACACAGCCCATTTTAGCCTGAGGTCTTCCATAGCCCCATTACATAGCCCCCACTACCCTGAGGTCTGACATAACCCAAGTAAAGAGCCCACATTAACGTCAGGTCGGCTATAGACCCATTACACAGCACAAAATACTCTATGGTCTGCCAGGGCCCCATTACACAGCCCATGTTACCCTGCAGTCTTCCAAAGCCCGTTACACCCCACTACATATCATACGGTACCTCGTGGTCTACCATAGTCCTACTACACAGCCCACATTACCCTGACGTCTGCCATAGCCCCATTACAAAGCCCACATTGGAACAAGGTCTATCATAGCCCCATAACGCAGCCCACAATACCCTGAGGTCTGCCATAGCCCCATTATACTACCCAAGTTACCCTTCATTTTACCAAAACCTCATTAGCCTGCCCTTGTTACCCTGCAGTCTTCCATAGACTCATTACACAGCCCTCATTATCCTGCGGTATGTTATAGCCCCACTACACAGCACAAGATACCCCATGGTCTGCTATAGCCCCAGCACACATCTGCCATAGCCCCATTAAACAGGGCACATTACCCTAAGATCTCCCATAACCCCATTCCGAGGCCCTCATTAGTCCAAGGTCTGCCATAGCCCCATTACACCTCCGCCTCCCCATATAAAATGACACATGAAGTATTATGGGGGTAACCTGATAACTCCACTTCTAATCACATATAGCCCATGGCAGTGACCTATCAGGCTATCCCGCGCCCAGCCTGTAGAGCTCATTCATACAGCGCGGCCTCCCTCACACCCAGTAGTCCTCTCCCATCATTGCTGGTGCCCAGCCTCCTCTCTGCACGGGGCCTCTTGTTCCGTCCACCACCCCGCCCGTACACACAGCCGCAGCCCGGGCTGGATGTGAGACTCACCCATGTTGCTTGCGGTGCTGTGTAGCCGTTACGCGCTGTGTGCACGTCTCCGTGCTCTCCCTCTGTCTGTCTCACTGACACAGCCCCGGGATGCTGCCGTACGCGCTATGTCTACGGACAGCCAGAAGGAAGCTGCGACTTCTGCCCACACTCTGACGTCACAGTATGGGAGGGGTGCTCTGGCCTGAGGTGCTCGGCTCCTCGCTTCCAGAGTGGGAGGTTAGTGGGTGAGGTTCTTCAGCCCACACTGCAGCATCACAAGAGACGCAGTGACAGCCAGACACGGCGTCGGCTCACAGGTTCAGCACAGCGCGTCCTCGGGGACCCCTTTAGTTTTAAAAACTGAGTCCCCGGGGACCGGTTTAGGGTAAAATATGCGCTATAGCGCGTTTTTGCGAACCCTGGGTCACCATAGTAATTCAGGCCACCTATCCAACCAATCATGACTCATCTTACTACAGTGGCACATGACCACTATTCACCAATCAAATGTTTTGTGTATTTTGTGTATTTTTATATAAAATCATGTAACTAATCAGTCAGTAACAATTACCAACTATATATGTGTTCTTTTCTGCCTCCTCCACATATCCTTTATTATGTTTTTTATGGATTGGACCGATTATGTGTTTTTACTGTGTATCATGTGACCAAATCTACTTCCTGTCAAAGTCTGGTATAAAAAACCCAATCACTCCATCACCTTTGATAAAGCCGCTGAGCCGGCGAAACGCGTCAGTGTCTCTCCACTTTTATCTTTGGACTGTTCCAGACCAGCCTTGGACCCCGTTGGATTTACCTAACCGTGGACACTCTAACATCACTAAGGACCCCAGAACCATCTTTGGGAGTGCCAATTCCGGGTGTCTCCCCCACTCTGGACGGTGACTCGGCCCTAATACCAACTCGGGCCTTGAGTCCCAGGGAGCATAAGCTACACCCCGGTGTGTCTACAGGTGGACGGTAACCCCTATCCAATTATTTCTGCATTTGCACAATATATGGTCCTCGGCATAATAGGAATGGACAGTCTTACATTGTGATTTTATCATTTCCCCTTCCCCCCATACTTTTTATCGTACCAGCACCATTGGTCACTATACTAATAAAATGTATTATTGTTTTTAAATTGTACAATCAGTCCAATCCTTCATTTATACTATCTTATTTTTTACAAAACATTTTAATAGTTTACAGCGCTGCTATATCCCAGCTTTTTCCTCGCTGATGTCATGTGATGTCATGCGACATCACAGAACGGAGAAGGTGCTGATGTCATGTGACGTCACAGAATGGAGCAGGCGCTGATGTCATGTGACGTCACAGAACGGAGCAGGCGCTGTGTCACTATGCTGTATAAACACATCAAACACATGAAGTACGATCAAATATATTTTATTTGTTCAGAAAACAAGGTTTCAAAACATGAAACAAAATCTTTGTACTATTTCAGGCACTGAATTTCAATGCCAAGCAATCATTTTCTTGCACATATTTAGTGCCAGTTACATATCATGTCCTCAGTAGTGCTGTTACATATCATGTCCCCAGTAGTGCCAGTTACATATCATGTCCCCAGTAGTGCCAGTTACATATCATGTCCTCAGTAGTGCCAGTTACATATCATGTCCCCAGTAGTGCCAGTTACATATCATGTGCTCACTAGTGCCAGTTACATATCATGTCCCCCTGTAGTGCCACTTACATATCATGCCCCCAGTAGTGCCAGTTCTCATGTCCCCAGTAGTGCCTGTTACATATCATATCCCCAGTAGTGCCAGTTACATACTGTATCATGTCCCCAGTAGTGTCAGTTACATATCATGTCCTCAGTAGTGCCAGTTACATATCATGTCCCCAGTAGTGCCAGTTACATATCATGTCCTCAGTAGTGCCAGTTACATATCATGTCCTCAGTAGTGCCAGTTACATATCATGTCCTCAGTAGTGCTGTTACATATCATGTCCTCAGTAGTGCCAGTTACATATCATGTCCTCAGTAGTGCTGTTACATATCATGTGCTCAGTAGTGCTGTTACATATCATGTCCTCAGTAGTGCCAGTTACATATCATGTCCTCAGTAGTGCTGTTACATATCATGTCCTCAGTAGTGCCAGTTACATATCATGTCCTCAGTAGTGCCAGTTACATATCATGTCCTCAGTAGTGCTGTTACATATCATGTCCTCAGTAGTGCCATTTACTTATCATGTCCCCAGTAGTGCCAGTTACATATCATGTCCTCAGTAGTGCCAGTTACATATCATGTCCTCAGTAGTGCCAGTTACATATCATGTCCTCAGTAGTGCCAGTTACATATCATGTCCTCAGTAGTGCTGTTACATATCATGTCCTCAGTAGTGCCAGTTACATATCATGTCCTCAGTAGTGCTGTTACATATCATGTCCTCAGTAGTGCCAGTTACATATCATGTCCTCAGAGGTGCTGTTACATATCATGTCCCCAGTAGTGCCAGTTACATATCATGTCCTCAGAGGTGCTGTTACATATCATGTCCTCAGTAGTGCCAGCATGGCCCTCCATGCTTCGGTGCCATATTAGACAATGGGCGTTTGGCGCCAAATTCTAATTTACATGTTTTTGATGTTGTGGATTCCCCCAGTCTTTACCCCAAAAACAGAATGCTTTCCCAGATAGCCTCCAAGCTGGGAGCTGCAAGGAAGGTAGCAGGGAACATCAGCTTTCCAACAAGCTGAATGGTTCCCTCGAGCTGCATGGGGCTCTCCATCAGCGGGCAGGAGTCCCGGGCAGGGGATCAGGGCTGCCCATCTCTGAAACTCACGCCTGGGCTAGAGGTGTTCAGCTAGTCCCCTGGCAGGCTCCTGGAGTATGTTTTGGAGGGAAACCTTCCCCCTCGCCAGACAGACCGGCACCTGGGTGGTACCTGGCCCCCCAGGTGGGCTGTGGCTCAGAGGAGTAACCACTCCCCTCTGTCCATAGTGGTCAATGCTGACCGTGCATGTGCCCAGTGCATGCACATCTTATGCACTTAAGATGGTTGATTGGAGACCACAGGGTGGGCGTACCCCCTGTGGTGATGTGTGTTGGAGTAGCATAAAAGGAGGGCTCAGCCCTGAGTTATTGGTACAATCTGCCTGATCTGAATGCTGTAACATCACTTGTATGCTGTACCTCCTAGCGATAGGAGAAGAGATCTTTTTTTAGATCTATGAGCAAATAAACATCTTCCTGCCTCAAGACGACCGGCAGGCATTCGGTCACACATATCATGCCCCCAGTAGTTCCAGTTAAATATCATGTCCTTAGTAGTGCCAGTTACATATCATGCCCCCAGTAGTGCCAGTTACAGATGTCCCAGTAGTGCCAGTTACATATCATGCCCCCAGTAGTGCCAGTTACAGATGTCTTAGTAGTTTCAGTTTCATATCATGTCCTCAGTAGTGCCAGTTACATATCATGTCCTCAGTAGCGCCAGTTATTATCATAACCCCAGTAGTGCCAGTTACAGATGTCCCAGTAGTGCCAGTTACATATCATGCCCCCAGAAGTGCCAGTTACATATCATGTCCCCAGTAGTACTAGTTACATATCATGCCCCCAGTAGTGCCAGTTACAGATGTCTTAGTAGTGCCAGTTTCATATCATGTCCTCAGTAGTGCCAGTTACATATCATGTCCTCAGTAGTGCCAGTTACATATCATGTCCTCAGTAGCGCCAGTTATTATCATGCCCCCAGTAATGCCAGTTACAGATGTCCCAGTAGCGCCAGTTACATATCATGCCCCCAGTAATGCCAGTTACAGATGTCCCAGTAGCGCCAGTTACATATCATGCCCCCAGTAGTGCCGTTACAGATGTCCCAGTAGCGCCAGTTATTATCATAACCCCAGTAGTGCCAGTTACAGATGTCCCAGTAGTGCCAGTTACATATCATGCCCCCAGAAGTACCAGTTACATATCATGTCCCCAGTAGTGCTAGTTACATATCATGCCCCCAGTAGTGCTGTTACAAATGTCCCAGTAGCGCCAGTTACATATCATGTCCTCAGTAGTGCCAGTTACATATCATGCCCCCAGTAGTTCCAGTTAAATATCATGTCCTTAGTAGTGCCAGTTACATATCATGCCCCCAGTAGTGCCAGTTACACATCATGTCCTCAATAGTGCCAGTTCCATATCATGCCCCAAGTAGTGCCAGTTACATATCATGCCCTCAGTAGTGCCAGTTACATATCATGTCCCCAGTAGTGCCAGTTACAGATGTCCCAGTAGTGCCAGTTACATATCATGTCGCAAGTAGTGCCAGTTACAGATGTCCCAGTAGTGCTTTTAGCAAGATTCCTTTTTTTTTACAAATTGGATAACGGATGTTTGGATAAGGGATGTTTGGATAAGGGATGTTTGGAGAAGGGATGTTTGGATAAGGGATGTTTGGAGAAGGGATGTTTGGATAAGGGATGTTTGGAGAAGGCATGTTTGGAGAAGGGCTGTTCGGAGAAGGGCTGTTCGGAGAAGGGATGTTCGGAGAAGGGATGTTCGGAGAAGGGATGTTCGGAGAAGGGATGTTCGGAGAAGGGATGTTCGGATAAGGGATGTTCGGATAAGGGATGTTCGGATAAGGGATGTTCGGATAAGGGATGTTCGGATAAGGGATGTTCGGAGAAGGGATGTTTGGAGAAGGGATGTTTGGATAAGGGATGTTTGGGGAAGGGATGTTTGGATAAGGGATGTTTGGATAAGGGATGTTTGGATAAGGGATGTTTGGATAAGGGATGTTTGGAGAAGGGATGTTTGGAGAAGGGATGCTTGGATAAGGGATGTTTGGATAACGGATGCTTGGATAAGGGATGTTTGGAGAAGGGATGTTTGGATAAGGGATGTTTGGAGAAGGGATGTTTGGAGAAGGGATGTTTGGAGAAGGGATGTTTGGAGAAGGGATGTTTGGATAAGGGATGTTTGGATAAGGGATTGTCATGAACCCCGGTTCTCGCACCCCTCGCATGCGCCCCTTACCGGCACGCTGGGGTAGTGTCCTCCGTAGATCAGCTGCCGGCACAGTCGGCAATCCCTGGCGTGATGTCTTTTTCTTCCAAGTCGCCCCTGCGTCACTGTGAGCTCCAGGTGTATTCCCTAATCAGACTGCGGGTCACATGATCCAGGTAAGCTCCAACTTACTTCCTGGTCTGTGTGCTGCTGCTGCGGCTAATCCCTTCACCTGCGTCTGATTCCCTAATCACCTGGAGGGATAAAAGCCTAGCTCACAGTCTCCTCCTTGTCTTAAACAACTCGTCAGTTTACCTGTGAGTTCTCCAGCGTTAAGCTCCTGTCAAGACTCCCCACTTGCTCCAGAGATCCGGTTACCTGAGTCCGCTGTCACCTGTGCTACTCTCAGCGTCCTGGTTATTCCACTCCTGCCAGAAGTCTCCACGTGTTCCATCTGCCGTGTGATCCTGTCTTCTCGTGCAGTCCAGGTTATCTGCTCAGCGTCCGGATATCAGTGGGTTCCGTGCCCGTCTCCCCTCGGCTCTCAGGCCGCTCCAGCGATCCCCAGTGATCTCCAGTATCGGCTCCCTAGCCGCTCCAGCGATCCCCAGTGATCTCCAGTATCGGCTCCCTAGCCGCTCCAGTGATCCCCAGTGATCTCCAGTATCGGCTCCCTAGCCGCTCCAGTGATCCTCAGTGTCTCCTGCGTCTCCCTGTGCTACCCTTGTGTCATCCCCGGCTTCCAGGCCGCATCTCTCATTTCTCAAGTACCCTCCGTGTTGCTGTATAGCATTCAGTGCCATCGATCACCATCGATGGTTTAAGTACCCCTCTAAAGACTCTTGTTATCCAAACCCTGCCAAAGCCACAGGGGAACCTGGGCAGAGGGCCGCGACCTGGTCGGCAGTTGCAGCGAAGTCCATATCCCCTTGCGGGGGTCCCTGGTGAATACCACTGTCGGCTTAGACCCCGCGCCTCTGCTTTAGGTCTCAGCCAATCCTCTGTGTCCCCGGCAGATCATCTCCCTCCAGCCTCCGTGCATGAGCTCCAGCTACCTCAAGCCTCCTCGCTTCCAGTTCCCTGCGCCCTCCACTGGCGCACCCAGGTCAGTGCCGGGAACACAGACAGTCCAGGCTGTGACAGGGATGTTTGGATAAGGGATGTTCGGAGAAGGGATGTTTGGAGAAGGGATGTTTGGAGAAGGGATGTTTGGAGAAGGGATGTTTGGATAAGGGATGTTTGGAGAAGGGATGTTTGGAGAAGGGATGTTTGGAGAAGGGATGCTTGGATAAGGGATGTTTGGATAACGGATGCTTGGATAAGGGATGTTTGGATAAGGGATGTTTGGAGAAGGGATGTTTGGAGAAGGGATGTTTGGTTAAGGGATGCTTGGATAAAAGATGTTTGGATAACGGATGCTTGGATAAGGGATGTTTGGATAAGGGATGTTTGGATAAGGGATGTTTGGATAAGGGATGTTCGGATAAGGGATGTTCAGAGAAGGGATGTTCGGAGAAGGGATGTTTGGAGAAGGGATGTTTGGAGAAGGGATGCTTGGATAAGGGATGTTTGGATAAGGGATGCTTGGATAAGGGATGTTTGGATAAGGGATGTTTGGAGAAGGGATGTTTGGAGAAGGGATGTTTGGAGAAGGGATGTTTGGAGAAGGGATGTTTGGAGAAGGGATGTTTGGATAAGGGATGCTTGGATAAGGGATGTTTGGATAACGGATGCTTGGATAAGGGATGTTTGGATAAGGGATGTTTGGATAAGGGATGTTTGGATAAGGGATGTTTGGAGAAGGGATGTTTGGAGAAGGGATGTTTGGATAAGGGATGTTTGGATAAGGGATGTTTGGATAAGGGATGCTTGGATAAGGGATGTTTGGATAAGGGATATTTGGATAAGGGATGTTTGGAGAAGGGATGTTTGGAGAAGGGATGTTTGGAGAAGGGATGTTTGGATAAGGGATGTTTGGATAAGGGATGCTTGGATAAGGGATGTTTGGATAAGGGATGCTTGGATAAGGGATTCTCAACCTGTAGTACATTTATTCCTGGTGAAATTATGGCTTGAAAACACAGACATTCGATACAGAAAGTGAGTTAACTAGGAATTAGTTACTGAAAGAAAAACCTCACTGTCAGCACATTTGGCTGTTTTCTAACAAATCATCATCATCGTCATCATCATCAGCTTACAGTTCAGTACAGCATGTTTTCAGGTCCATATGGCCAAAGGTTGCATTCATATCCCACTAGGCACAAGAACAACGCATTTCACCACCTTGGTCTTTGTTGGGAACAATGCACCATATCATCTTCATCTCAGCATAGCTGCATTATGTGCATTATACGGCTTCTGACACTGTCCCACATCGCAAACTGTTAAATAAACTTGAGAGCTTGGGATTGGATTCTAAGATAGTTGAATGGATAAGATCTTGGTTGCAGGACAGAAAACAGAGAGTTGTAGTAAACGGAGTACAGTCACAGGAGGGAAAGGTTACAAGTGGAGTACCCCAGGGATCTGTACTTGGATCGGTGCTTTTTAATATCTTTATTGGTGATATTGCAAATGGAATTGAGGGTAAAATGTGCCTTTTTGCAGAGGACACAAAGGTATGCAGCAGGGTAGACACACCAGGAGGGGTAAAACAAATGATTGAGGATCTAGGCAGATTAGAGGAATGGTCAAGAACATGGCAACTACAGTTTAATGCCAAAAAATGCAAAATCATGCACTTGGGTCTCAGAAATCCAAAGACTAAATATAGTATAAATGGCAATATTATGGAAACTACTGAGAAAGAGAGGGATCTAGGTGTCACTATTTCAGGGGACTTAAAAGCAGGTAGGCAATGTAACAAAGCAATGAATAAGGCAAGTCAGATGCTTGGTTGTACAGGGAGAGGAATCAGCAGTAGAAAGAAAGAAGTAATAATGCCACTGTATAGGTCATTGGTACAACCTCATCTAGAGGGGATGCAGTCAAAATCCTGTCGGTCAAAATCCTGATGGTCAAAATACCCACAACCATTGACCGACGGTCAAAATCCCGACAAGGTCAAAATACCGACATTTAAATTCCCAACAAGATCAAAATCCCGACAAGTTCAAAGTACCGACATTTAAAATCCTGACAAGGTCAAAATACCGACATATAGCATGTAGACAGGTGAAAAAGTCTACATGACTTTCGGTCGACAGGTCGCGAGGTCGACATATGTTTTTTCACTGTTTTTTGTCGGTATTACTGTCGGTATTTTGACCTTGTCGGGATTTTAAATGTCGGTATTTTGACCATGTCTGGATTTTGACCTTGTCGGAATTTTAACCGTTGGTCAATGGTTGTCGGGATTTTGACTGTTTGGATTTCGACCGTTGGTATTTCATACCGAATCTCATCTAGAGTACTGTGTTCAGTTCTGGAGGCCATATCTCCAGAAGGATATAAATACATTAGAGACTGTACAAAGAAGGGCAACTAAAATGGTGCATGGCCTACATCACAAAACGTACCAGGAAAGACTAAAAGATCTTAATATGTATACTTTAGAGCAGAGAAGGGAAAGGGGGGACATGATAGAAATTTTCAAATATTTCAAGGGCTTTAACAAGGTGCAGGTTGGAGACATTCTTCACAGGAAGAGGAGCAGCAGAACATGAGGACATGCACTGACACTAGAGGGAGGAAGATACAGGTGGGAGACATTAGTCACAGGAAGAGGAGCAGCTGAACACGAGGACACGCACTGACACTAGGGGGAGGAAGGTACAGGTGGGAGACATTCTTCACAGGAAGAGGAGCAGCAGAACACAAGGACATGCACTGACACTGGGGGAGGAAGGTACAGGTGGGAGACATTCTTCACAGGAAGAGGAGCAGCAGAACACAAGGACATGCACTGACACTAGGGGAGGAAGATTCAGGGGAAATGTGAGGAAGAATTACTTCGCAGAAAGAGTAGTGGTTAGGGAGGTATCGGTGGCCCCGCTCCCTAACTCTATTGCCCTGGCCTAGTGTCCACGGATAAGTGCTGAGCTAGGCTTCGCCTGTACCCGTCCCAGCTGCAAGTGCCAATTAGGTCTGCCAAGACTCCGTTACAGGCAGGACTTATGTGGGGAAAACGTATTCGTGGAAACAGACTACAAGAGGACTGGCTAACTAAACAGGACCATAGCGGGGCACCGATCCCCCGACAGACTGGAGAGCCTGACGTGGAACCAGAAGGTAGCAGTACTTTGGGCAGTGCAGGTGTAAGGGGTCTTATAAGCAATACCAGTGTAACAATTCACAGAGGATATTATGAGCAATACCAGTGTAAAAATACACAGAGGATGTTATAAGCAAGAAACAGGAATTGGCAGTAATGAAACGGTGGGTGAGTACCCAACTTATCTGCTAGGTGGAAGTACTGCAGGGAAGTAGGAACACCACAGCACTGACAGGCAGGATAACACCAGAATAGGAACACTGGAATACAGGGATGACACTTCTGGGTACACGGAGAACCAGGCTGGATAGAGAGGCAACAGCAAGCCACCAGGGACCGGGAACACTCTGGACACACTGACACAGAACTATAACTGGCGTCTGACCGGCCTGCCCAGGAAGATTAAACAGGGCAGCTATCCAATGGGCTGCTGCTGCTAATTATAAAGATGGTGCAGCTGAGCGCTGCACCTCTTCCTCCCCGCAGCCGCCTGGCGTCCCCCGCCGCCTAGGCAACCGATGCGGCAGGGGAGGAAGAGGCCACGCACAGCATCCCGGGCGCTTAGTAACTGCCTAGCAACAGCTGGGACACGCTGCTTAGAGGCCGCCTGGGGCGAGCGCCAGAGGTGCTTACGCAGCCTCTAACAGTAGATAAGTGGAATAGCCTCCCATCAGAGGTGGTAGAGGCAAATAAAGTAATACAATGTAAACATGCTTGGGATAGGCATATTGATATCCTTACAGAGAAATAAGGATCAAATATGGTTTGAGGTAACATGTTTAATAGAGGGGCCGACTAGATGGGCCAAGTGGTTCTTATCTGCCGCCATATTCTATGTTTTAGAGGACACTAACGGTACTATTTCACTGATTTTCAGGTTACCAGATACCTGAGAAAAGTGCACTTTACTACACCCGGAGGGGAGGAAATACGTTTTGATAAAGGAGAAACTCCAGTCAAGTTTGATTTATTGAATGTCATCTTTCTGTCCGAAGAAAATTTGCAAAGCAACATGGTCGGATATTTCTATAATGATGGCCGGGATTATCAATGGGACATAGACGTTGACGCCATTCAGTGGATGCCAGCATTTGCTCAGGTATTAGGACAGTCAACTTTTAGCACAATTTAATATAACAATAACAATAGCCTTTTTTTCACAAGCATTTAATTCCAGAAACAAATAATATATGTAACCTCTCGTGTAACCATGGCTAAATGTTTCCAGAATATGTTTATCAACAGCTGGGACTTTTCCTCCTACACTTGCCATGTACACTATGTAGACTGTCTTTGTTGTGGTCTTGACAAAGGTCCTTGTGGGGACCGAAAAGCCAACTTTATGTAATGACCGATTTATGTAGACAAAAGGGCTTGGAGACTAACTGCGGACAGATCAATGAGATGTTAATAATGTCAGTACTATGTAGGAAGACCATACTGCAGATGCCTTCTTAGCAAACTGTCCACAAGTACCCGGTCAACAGCAGGTGGTGTGTTTTTCCATTCTGCCCCATGTACAGTGACCAACTGTGACACTGAGCAAGGTTGTCAGCCTAGAATGCACCTATCACTCCAATTCTTTCCAGAGGTTCTCAGTGGGGTTAAGATCTGGACTCTGAGCTGGCCATGTACAAGAAGATGACAGGAGATACGTGGCGCAATGCTGCCTAAAAAATCACAATCCCTGAAGATACACCCTTACTTCAACAATATAGACATTTGGAAGAAAAAATGGGATATAGATAAAAAAGGCGCAAAGATGGAGATACTTGAGAATCTGGGTTCGGATTCCTTCCTTTTCAGGGCGAAGTTGTTCTCTCAAGCCAGGTATGGGTTAGTAAACCATGATGAGACGTGAAACAAAAAATAAAAATACACAAAATTACAATAAATCTATTATAAACCCCCTATAGGGGGTTTAAAATAAGTGACACTTACACCAAGATTTATTGTAATTTTGTGTATTTTTATTTTTTGTTTCACGTCTCATCATGGTTTACTAACCCATACCTGGCTTGAGAGAACAACTTCGCCCTGAAAAGGAAGGAATCCGAACCCAGATTCTCTGAGCTGGCCAGTCCATCTGGGCTACAATTTTTTTTGAATACCAGCCCAATGTATCCCCAGAAACAAGACATATGTCATTGTCATTCTCACATCCTAAATCATTTTTAGTTTCTGTAGAACTGTCATAACCTAGGGAGGACAGCGTTATGGAGAACATCTCTACACTTCTCTGAGCTACTGTGAGCATGAATTACACCTAAAAGACCTATTCCACACCAGATGACACCGCCCCTTAGCATAACACCACCACCTGCTTGCTTTCCAGTCGGTACTTTACACTTTGGCTTCAGATGTTCTCCAGGCAATTACCAAACATGTCCAACTTTTGTTGGCCCATATGAAGTTGATGATAGGATACATGATATTAGCAGGTGGTCTAATGTAGTTGGTTGTGGATTTTGTGAGCTGAGAGGTTGGCATCCTGTTGCCCCCAGGTGCTTGGACTTACCCTGCCAGTGTTCTACTGTGGTGCTGGATGTGGTCACAAACCTCTGTGTGTCCTCTTTTTTTCCTATGCCTGCTGCAGCCCGATGTTGCTGGTGCGCCAGCCTGCATATCTGGGTGGCAGCACCACTGGCCACGCAACTCCCGGGAACCAGCGCTTTCGCAAAATGACACTGTTCCCCAGTGATCAGGCAGCACTGCCAACCGCTCTACTCTGCCAGCTGGTATTTTCACCCAGTGTTATTGTAGTTATAGAGGATAAAAAAGGGGCAGACTAGATGGGCCAAATGGTTCTTATCTGCCGTCAAATTCTATGTTTCTATGAGTATAACTCACTTTTTGAGGTTCCAGGGTTATGAGGACTCCTCAAGACAGGTGAAACCTTAAAACGAATTTGTAAAGAACTGGGTAGTATAATGTTGCGTCAAACATTAATTATAAAAATACACATTAAAATAGTAAAAATGGACATATACAATATAAAAGTTATATAAAGGTTTGTCTGATTAACTGTATCAACAGTGAAGATGTAGCTGCAGGTGCCCAATGTGTTTCATCCCTGTATTTGATTTATGGGACTTCTTCAGGGGTCATTATTGTTGCACGCCGTCCGGTATCCCTGCACCCGGACGGACGGCGAGTGCAGCGTCATCTGACGCTGCGGACGCAGCGTCATCTGACGCGGCGGGGGACGTTGCCGGGCAGCGTCCCAAGCCTCCCTCTGAGGCTAAGCGTCGGGGCGTTGCTAGGCAACGTCCCCGAGCTTCCGCCCGGCGGCCAGGTACGCGCGCGCCTGACGACAGTCAGGCGGCGCGAGATTTGAATAAATAGCCGGCGTCTGCTGGGCACAGACGCCGGTTATAGCTTTATCTGCTCCAGGGCATATTGCTTGTTATCTCCGGTCCCCTGGGTCCTTGGTCCCAGTTTCCCTGGCTGTGGATCTCTATTGCAGCCTTCCTGGTCTCCCTGACTGTCAGCTTGTCTGTCAGTGGATCCCTTGATTCCAGCACTTCCCCGGACTCCTCTGCTGAATTCCATCCTCAGCCTGTGAGCCTGCAGCGGACCCACTGTCTCCATCTTCCGTGGGTCACGTAAGTGCTCCAGTGGAGCTCTGGTCTTTTTCTTCTTTGGTTCTCTGGCCCTCCGTGGCTAAGCCCCTCCGTGGGATAATCCCTGGTTATCTTCTTTTGCCTCCTTGTCCCCGTCTTTTGGTATTTTTTCCCTGGCCCCCGTCTGTCATTAGTGTTCTGTTTAGGCAGGAGTGTCACCGTTCATCCGGATCCCTGCTTTGGGAGTCACGGCCCCTTTGGAGTATTCTTGGGGACTCCCTTCTATCCGCTGGTGTCTGCGACTAGGTCGCACTCCCCGTCTTGGCCTGGTGCCGGCAGGTAGGGGCCAGTATCCAGTTAGGTCCGTTAGTCAGCTTATCCTCTTGAGTATTCCCCGTGGCGATTGCTTACCCCTTGTCACCACATAAGACCTGGCTGCATCGGGGTCGGAGCGGGCTTAACTCGCTCCTTCGAACGCGGCGGCCACAGGTGAAGCCTAGCTCCGCAGGGGTTTGCCATCTGCCTCGGGGACTCAACAGAGAGAGTGTAGGACCCGCTGTGGCCGTCCTAACCGGCGGTCCCGGCTGTGGGCTCACGCCTTATTATCTCACCGTCTGGAACCCGTATTGTCCCAGGTGCCCAGGCCAGGGCATCGTAACAATTATATTGTTTAAAGCAATATTACACACTTGGGATCTTATTTCATTTTAAGGTTTCAACTGAATTTTTGAGGCATCCTCATAATCATGGAACTTCAACAAGTGAGTTATACTGTATAAATACTCACAATAACACTGGGTGCAAATAAATAGCTTTAACCACTTGGCATAATCAGGTGCATATTGCTATCTAGCCACAAGGTGGCAGAAGAGGTCAATAGAGGGCTATATTTTGGGACACAATGGCATTGAAGCACTTTCTTTGAAGTTTATGTAAAAACACTTAAGTCACTATATTACAAAGTACGGTGATGAATTGTTCCCATACTCTGGGTCAGATAAAGTATGGGTCTTTATTTTTCATAGCAGATAAGCATACCAAGCATAAGCACAGTAATGTTGGTTACAGTGTGTGCAGCATACAGGTCACAGCATGATACAAGCACTTCACTAAGCTCCAGTAGTTACACCATAGCCCACACCCCAGCCTATTGCTTGCGCAGATAATCCACCAACAAGAGCTTTTTCCTTCTGAACCGGAAACACTTATATCAGGAGAGCACAGGTGCTGCTGATTACACAAGCTAGATGCTGCTACTGCTCCACAACCTGGTCTGGATCCTCCACATTACTCTCCTGTGGAGAGATGCTGTTTCTGCCACACTCCTCCCCACTTAGCTACAACCACCCTGGTGAAGCTACACAATTTTCAGGCAAGCCACCTCGCCCACCTCTACTTGTGTCACCTGCCTGGGTACACAGCCCTCTACCACTTTCCAGAGGTCGCACATCTCACCCTCTTCCTCCTCCCCTAGCTTCACCATAGGGTTGCTTGTAGGATCAGGACCTACAAACTTCCTGGAAAGGACATCGGCATTGAGGTGCTGCTTCCCTGGATCATGACACATGTCACGATCCAAGCAGGTGATGGATTGAATAAAGAATTCCTCCTGTTATTATTATGTGTGAGATGAATGTATTTCTGGTACTGTTTGTGAAATCATGTCTTCTACTATTATTATGTGTGAGATAAGGGCATGTCTTGTACTATGCATGTAAACTTAATGTGACCTGAAGGGGGGCTGCCTGCCATTTTCCCTCAGAGTGACCAACTGTATAGTTCTCTGAAGTTAGGTTCAGAGACCTAAATCATATGGGGGGTTAGATCAGCATGGTCCACATCAGGCCAAAGGTGCTCTGCCCCCTCCACTAAAGATCTCTTATCGGACTTGGGGAATGTCTTGCATCTCAATGGATAAGGAATGTGTAAAAATCACTCTGAAAACAGCAGACTAATTCTTCATGTAGAAGATCAATTATCTAGGGACATTCACTAGTGTCCAGCAGGGAAAGGGTCAAAATCCCAAGGGTGGGAGGGATGAGGGGTACTGCAGATATAACTGCACTCTCTCCCTATAGCAAATTGGTACTTCTTGGGGGAACAGCCAGCTGGCTGGAAGCGACCCGATGTTTCATGTGGAAATCCCCCCAATACAGGATCCGTACTTGTGTGTAAGATACAGTTCTGTCTTTTTATTTCCCTTTTACTTTGTTTGAGTTGTATTTCTTCTGTGTGTACTTTTAAAATCTTTGTAATCATCTCGTAACCATTTTTATCAATAAAGCTCTGTAGTATTTCTTGGAATAAATCATTTATAATTACAGTTCTGAATTTTGTGTTCTAAAGACTTAAGCCAAAGAAGAGCGGTCAACGTTACAACCTGTTTTATATATTGTATTGGGTATCCTGACATATGCAAGCGTCCGTTCTTGAACTTGCATGGGTGGCGGTGTACCTCATAGAGGGGACTTGTTTGTCCAAGGTGAACCCCAGTCACGGCTGGAGCTGCTCAGATTTACATATCGGAGCAGGCGACCGGTGGGTCCGTGACATTTGGCGGCAAGGGGTGGGATTGAGAATTAATTTTCTTTTTATGAACTTACAGTAAGTGAGTGTGGGTAGAATTTTGTGAGAAATACCCACATCACCAGAATCAGAACTCAGAGCTTTACTATAATTTTAAAAGTCACACAATGGATGCAATCTCTGTTCCCCCCTTCTCTTGTTTTCTTTCCTATCATTTTTATTTGACAAGTGTAAGACTCAGGATGGCTGATTACCAGCAGATGAGGAGAGATGACCTGGTGGTCCTATGTATTCAGAGGAATATCCCTTGGTCTGGCCAGAGTAAGGAACGTTTGATTCGGGCACTCGTGGATGCCAATCAGACTCTAGCTGCTGGAGGAAACCAGTCCATGGAAAATCCTGCTTCACAGGGAGGATGGGGAAAATACACCTAGGTACCCACCAGGAAGATACAGGTCACGTAACACCCCTGAGACAGCCCGCATGCAGTGGCACACTGGGGGAAGTACAGGTAACCAGGTGGGAGGTGGGTGAGATGCAGAGCCTAGAGGTGATACATGAGTCCTGGAGTGCGCTGGTTGAGGCTAGGGTGAGTGATGGGTAGCAGGGGGCATAGAGTGGGGTGACTGGAGTTGGGTTGTGTGATTAGGAGCAGAGGGTATAGAGTGGGGTGGCTGGGGCTGGGGTGTGTGATGGGGAGTAGAGTGTATAGAGTGGGGTGGCTGGGGTGGAATGTGATAGAGAGCAGGGGGTATAGAGTAGGGTGGCTGGGGGTGTGTGATGGGAGTAGGGGCATAGAGTGGGTACATGCTTTTGTCCATTAGAATTTGCTCTTACGAGTGAACCAGAATTAGGACCTTAATGAAGATGGAGGTGACCTTAGTGGGGAATATTTTCCCCATGGACAACTTCATGTGGACCTTTCATGTGTTACTGTATATAAAAAAATTGTGTTCACACATCTGATGGAAAAACAAATACATATTTATATATGTCACATACAACAGTGTCAACAGCGGCCAGCATTAAATGGAATTCATTCCATATGTACAAACAAACAAAATTCAAATGAGTTTAAACATTTTTAAAAATATTTATTTAAAAGAATACAGATTGGACGACTCCTCGTGGCTGGAGTAAGTCTTGTTGTTAACAGTTTGTAATCACAGATTTAGAATATCCAATGCGCTTCGTCTTAACAAAATACGGTACTTGTTTCCTAGCACGGCCACACCGATTTACATCGGGGTGGTCGTGTCGGAAAAATCGCGTCGATCGCATCGCATGCGATTTTTTGATTGAATGAAATGTAAATCGGGTCCCTGGGACCCGATTTTACATTGGATTCAATGTGAAATATTCCCTAGACCCCCAAATTTGACGACGTAAACCCCACCCCACGATAGACGCCAACCCGAAGCGTGGCAAGCGCAGCGAGCCCACGAGGGGCGGCGGTGCGCGTCCTCCGACCTTTTCATTCCTCTACTATCCACGTCGGCGTGGAGTTGAGAATAGAATAGTGTGGCGAGCGCAGCGAGCCACCGAGCCCGAAGCGTGGCGAGCGCAGCGAGCCCCGCGAGGGGACGCGTATACCTGTGAAGTTATACGCGTCCCCTCGCAGTGCTCACTGCGCTCGCCACGCTTCGGGCTCTTTGGCTCGCTGCGCTCGCCACACTATTCTATTCTCAACTCCATGCCGACGTGGATAGTAGGGGAATGAAAAGGTCAGAGGACGTGCACCGCCGCCCCTCGCGGGCTCGCTGCGCTCGCCACGCTTCGGGTTGGCGTCTATCGTGGGGTGACGACGGGGACATCTATAATGTGAAATGGGTCATATTGGCCCATTTCACATTTTTCACATTTTTTTAAAGGTGAGATGGACTTAATCAAGTCCATCTCATCTTGTGCCATTATAATGGCACAAGACCGACGCGATCCTCACAATTTCAATGTTAAAAAATATTTTAACATTGAAGCCTATGGCAAAATCGGGGGCATCGCGTCGGTCGCGTCGGGACCAATGTTAATGGTCCCGACCGACGCGATGCCCCCGATTTTGTACCTTTGCCAGCAAAATGGACCTGATTTCAAAGGAAATCGGGTCCATCGTGCTGATCGTGTACCTTAACTTAAAGGTACACGATCCACACGATTGTGGCCGTGCTAGGAAACAAGTACCCAAAATACTTCATCAGGGGAAAAATGATCTCTTGAATACGTGAGAATACCTGAGAGATCAGGGGATTATTTCCTGATGACTTCCTAACTGAGAACTTGTAAAGACTTTAATTCTGGATACCAATCTTTGATATTTTACAAGGATTTCCCTTGGTGAGTTGCCATCAGATATTTCTGGAGGCTTTCAGCTAATTAATAATTAGTGGGCAATTGAAGATAATAAAAATTCTGTTTTGATGGGAAAACAAGTGTATACTGTATCTACCTCCATTAGATCGTATATGGGAATGGGATGGAAATGGTTCCTAGTTCTAATCAAACGAATGTGTCATCAGGATATAATCCCCTGTATTGGTCTATATAGAAGATCAAAATACCCTGATCTCAGATAGACGTATTCAAGAGATCATTTTTACCCCTGATGAAGTCTTTTGTTAAGACGAAATGCACTGGGTATGCTACATCAGTCATTACAAACAACTTTTAACACCAAGGCTTACTCCAGCCACAAGGAGTCGTCGAATCTGTATTATTTTAAGTAAGTATTTTTAAAAATGTTTTTGTCTGTTTGTACATATGAATTAAATTCCATTTAATGCTGGGCGCTGTTGACACTGTTGTATTGGAGATCGGTGATTAAAGTTTTGACTAGTAGGGAATTTAGTGTTGACAGCGACCAATATTGGAATAATCCTATAAGTTTCAGCTCAATTCTGGAGTTGTTGTTACACACACACACACACACACACACACACACACACACACACACACACACACACACATATACAGTCAGGGGCCCCTAAGGAAGACTGTGAATATCAGTTGAAACGGCTGTTGGGCCGTGTCTGTATACCATCTCATGCCTTAAAATAAATCTACATTGGACTTCTACAAGTGTGTGCCGGTTCTTCCCTAAACCTTCTGCAAGGAGGGTGAGTGCTTATATATATATATATATATATATATATATATATATATATATATATATATAAAAAAGATGAAGGATATAAGCGCTCTAGATCTCAGTCCAGCAAAAGGACCCTTACTGGGGTCACCAAAGTTCACTAAGTCCCAACAATCCGGACTGCTGCACCCTCAACAAATTGACTCCTGGGATTCTCAGAAGTAGTGGACATCTGTATCAAATAGAAGAGGAGAGGGGCGCTCCATAGTGCATAAAATACCGTTTTAATAAAAACAGTTAAAAACAATACAAGCAAAGGTGTACTGCTCGTACCAATAGTTACATCTGCAGTGGGCTGGATACCACAAGATTTTATATACAGAGTTTACCAGGCCTGGACAGCTGACACCAATCCGGGGCACCTTCAGGGACCAAACAGCCCACGCTGCTTCCCTCAGGAGGTAACAGCGCGCCGGGTCCTTCCGGGAACAGATGGTTCAGGAGCAGCCTGGATGACAACAGCAGCGAGCGTCACCGTAGCCACGCCCCTACGCGTTTCGTGGTAACACTTCGTCAGAGAGCACGCCCTCTGACGAAGTGTTACCATGAAACGCGTAGGGGCGTGGCTACGGTGACGCTCGCTGCTGTTGTCATCCAGGCTGCTCCTGAACCATCTGTTCCCGGAAGGACCCGGCGCGCTGTTACCTCCTGAGGGAAGCAGCGTGGGCTGTTTGGTCCCTGAAGGTGCCCCGGATTGGTGTCAGCTGTCCAGGCCTGGTAAACTCTGTATATAAAATCTTGTGGTATCCAGCCCACTGCAGATGTAACTATTGGTACGAGCAGTACACCTTTGCTTGTATTGTTTTTAACTGTTTTTATTAAAACGGTATTTTATGCACTATGGAGCGCCCCTCTCCTCTTCTATTTGATACAGATATATATATATATATATATATATATATATATATATATATATATATATATATATATATATATATATAGTATTAAAAAGGTGGATTTCTCTTTCAATGCTTCAGGGTACACTATGTATGATATAAAATTAACCATACAGTAAGTGAGTTTGAATAATAACCTACATATAATGTCTCGGTCTCCCCAGACGCCCCGCTCTGTGTGCATTGAGAGCTGCCTGCCTGGATATCACACACTTCCTGACAGAAGGCGACAGGTTTGCTGCCATTACTGTGTCCCATGTCCGGAGGGGGAGATCACCAACACAACCGGTCAGAGACCTGCAGATTAATTACAGTCTGAGCTTCCTTTGTCCTTCACTGCGGCCTGGGAGCACAAACGCAGCTAAGAGGATATATTTATTTATTGGTTATTTCATTACATATTTATTGACTATGTAGAGGATATATTCAAAATCTCATAATATAGAATATACAGGGGAGGGCCCAAGACTGCTCACCCTAACACACGCATTACAGGAATATACAGGGGAGGGGCCAAGACTGCTCACCCTAAAACACGCATTACAGGAATATATAGGGGAGGGGCCAAGACTGCTCACCCTAACACATGCATTACAGGAATATACAGGGGAGGGGCCAAGACTGCTCACCCTAACACACGCATTACAGGAATATATAGGGGAGGGGCCAAGACTGCTCACCCTAACACACGCATTACAGGAATATACAGGGGAGGGGCCAAGACTGCTCACCCTAACACACGCATTACAGGAATATACAGGGGAGGGGCCAAGACTGCTCACCCTAAAACACGCATTACAGGAATATATAGGGGAGGGGCCAAGACTGCTCACCCTAACACATGCATTACAGGAATATACAGGGGAGGGGCCAAGACTGCTCACCCTAACACACGCATTACAGGAATATATAGGGGAGGGGCCAAGACTGCTCACCCTAACACACGCATTACAGGAATATACAGGGGAGGGGCCAAGACTGCTCACCCTAACACACGCATTACAGGAATATACAGGGGAGGGGCCAAGACTGCTCACCCTAACACACGCATTACAGGAATATACAGGAGAGGGGCCAAGACTGCTCACCCTAACACACGCATTACAGGAATGTACAGGGGAGGGGCCAAGACTGCTCACCCTAACACACGCATTACAGGAATATACAGGGCAGGGGCCAAGACTGCTCACCCTAACACACGCATTACAGGAATATACAGAGGAGGGGCCATGACTGCTCACCCTAACACACGCATTACAGGAATATAGAGGGGAGGGCCCGAGACGGCTCACCCTAACACACGCATTACAGGAATATACAGGGCAGGGGCCAAGACTGCTCACCCTAACACACGCATTACAGGAATATACAGGGGAGGGGCCAAGACTGCTCACCCTAACACACGCATTACAGGAATATACAGGGGAGGGGCCAAGACTGCTCACCCTAACACACGCATTACAGGAATGTACAGGGGAGGGGCCAAGACTGCTCACCCTAACACACGCATTACAGGAATGTACAGGGGAGGGGCCAAGACTGCTCACCCTAACACACGCATTGCAGGAATATACAGGGGAGGGGCCAAGACTGCTCACCCTAACACACGCATTACAGGAATGTACAGGGGAGGGGCCGAGACTGCTCACACTAACACACGCATTACAGGGATATACAGGGGAGGGGCCAAGACTGCTCACCCTAACACACGCATTACAGGAATATACAGGGGAGGGGCCAAGACTGCTCACCCTAACACACGCATTACAGGAATATACAGGGGAGGGGCCAAGACTGCTCACCCTAACACACGCATTACAGGAATATACAGGGCAGGGGCCAAGACTGCTCACCCTAACACACGCATTACAGGAATGTACAGGGGAGGGGCCGAGATGTCTCACACTAACACACGCATTACAGGGATATACAGGGGAGGGGCCAAGACTGCTCACCCTGACACACGCATTACAGGAATATACAGGGGAGGGGCCAAGACTGCTCACCCTGACACACGCATTACAGGAATATACAGGGGAGGGGCCAAGACTGCTCACCCTAACACACGCATTACAGGAATATACAGGGGAGGGGCCAAGACTGCTCACCCTAACACACGCATTACAGGAATATACAGGGGAGGGGCCATGACTGCTCACCCTAACACACACATTACAGGAATATAGAGGGGAGGGGCCAAGACTGCTCACCCTAACACACGCATTACAGGAATATACAGGGGAGGGGCCGAGACTGCTCACCCTGACACACGCATTACAGGAATATACAAGGGAGGGGCCGAGACTGCTCACCCTAACCCACGCATTACAGGAATATACAGGGGGGTGGCCAAGACTGCTCACCCTAACACACGCATTACAGGAATATACAGGGGAGGGGCCAAGACTGCTCACCCTAACACACGCATTACAGGAATATACAGGGGAGGGGCCAAGACTGCTCACCCTAACACACGCATTACAGGAATATACAGGGGAGGGGCCAAGACTGCTCACCCTAACACACGAATTACAGGAATATTCAGTGGAGGGGCCATGACTGCTCTCCCTAACACACGCATTACAGGAATATACAGTGGAGGGGCCAAGACTGCTCACCCTAACACACGCATTACAGGGATATACAGGGGAGGGGCCAAGACTGCTCACCCTAACACACGCATTACAGGAATATACAGGGGAGGGGCCAAGACTGCTCACCCTAATGCACGCATTACAGGAATATACAGGGGAGGGGCCGAAACTGCTCACCCTAACACACGCATTACAGGAATATACAGGGGAGGGGCCAAGACTGCTCACCCTAACACACGCATTACAGGAATATACAGGGGAGGGGCCAAGACTGCTCACCCTAACACACGTATTACAGGAATGTACAGGGGAGGGGCCATGACTGCTCACCCTAACACACGCATTACAGGAATATACAGGGGAGAGACCGAGACTGCTCACCCTAACACACGCATTACAGGAATATACAGGGGAGGGGCCAAGACTGCTCACCCTAACACACGCATTACAGGAATATACAGGGGAGGGGCCAAGACTGCTCACCCTAACACACGTATTACAGGAATGTACAGGGGAGGGGCCATGACTGCTCACCCTAACACACGCATTACAGGAATATACAGGGGAGGGGCCATGACTGCTCACCCTAACACACGCATTACAGGAATATAGAGGGGAGGGCCCGAGACGGCTCACTCTAACACACGCATTACAGGAATATACAGGGCAGGGGCCAAGACTGCTCACCCTAACACACGCATTACAGGAATGTACAGGGGAGGGGCCGAGACTGCTCACACTAACACACGCATTACAGGGATATACAGGGGAGAGGCCAAGACTGCTCACCCTAACACACGCATTACAGGAATATACAGGGGAGGGGCCGAGACTGCTCACCCTAACACACGCATTACAGGAATATACAGGGGAGGGGCCAAGACTGCTCACCCTAACACACGCATTACAGGGATATACAGGGGAGGGGCCAAGACTGCTCACCCTAACACACACATTACAGGAATATACAGTGGAGGGGCCATGACTGCTCACCCTAACACACGCATTACAGGAATATACAGGGGAGGGGCCAAGACTGCTCACCCTAACACACGCATTACAGGAATATACAGGGGAGGGGCCGAGACTGCTCACCCTGACACACGCATTACAGGAATATACAAGGGAGGGGCCGAGACTGCTCACCCTAACACACGCATTACAGGAATATACAGGGGGGTGGCCAAGACTGCTCACCCTAACACACGCATTACAGGAATATATAGGGGAGTGGCCAAGACTGCTCACCCTAACACACGCATTACAGGAATATACAGGGGAGGGGCCAAGACTGCTCACCCTAACACACGCATTACAGGAATATACAGGGGAGGGGCCAAGACTGCTCACCCTAACACACGCATTACAGGAATATACAGGGGAGGGACCAAGACTGCTCACCCTAACACACGCATTACAGGAATATACAGGGGAGGGGCCAAGACTGCTCACCCTAACACACGCATTACAGGAATATACAGGGGAGGGGCCAAGACTGCTCACCCTAACACACGCATTACAGGAATATACAGGGGAGGGGCCAAGACTGCTCACCCTAACACACGCATTACAGGAATGTACAGGGGACGGGCCCAAGACTGCTCACCCTAACACACGCATCACAGGAATATAGAGGGGAGGGCCCGAGACGGCTCACCCTAACCCACGCATTACAGGAATATAGAGGGGAGGGCCCGAGACGGCTCACCCTAACACACGCATTACAGGAATATACAGGGGAGGAGCCAAGACTGCTCACCCTAACACACGCATTACAGGAATATAGAGGGGAGGGGCCAAGACTGCTCACCCTAACACACGCATTATAGTAATATAGAGGGGAGGAGCCGAGACTGCTCACCCTAACACACGCATTACAGGAATATATAGGGGAGGGGCCAAGACTGCTCACCTTAACACACACATTACAGGAATATATAGGGGAGGGGCCAAGACTGCTCACCCTAACACACGCATTACAGGAATATAGAGGGGAGGGGCCAAGACTGTGCACCCTAACACACGCATAAGGGGCCAAGACTGCGCACCTTAACACACCCCCTTTATAGTAATGCATAGGGGAGGGGCCCTACACTTCTCACCCTAACCCACACATTACCATAATTTGCAATAATTTATTAACATTAAACTCGGCAGTTATGGTATAAAAGGTCAAAAGTGTTTGGGTTCTAGATGGTGATAAGCTGCCTGAAGAGGTAAATGTCAGGAAATGCTTCTCTGAAGTTTGGAGGAGTACATGCGAGGGGATACCACAGAGTGGCTGCAGCCAGAAGAAAGTCCTGCACTCGTGAGTGGGAGTGTTGAGTGTGGATGATAAAGTCAGACAATTAGCCCTCACAACACTCCAGGTCCAAGTCTTCTCACCTAATTAATTCCACTAGAAGCGACCAAACTACATTACTGCATTACACTGATCAATCTGAGGTGTGACATTTGTCCATCGTTGCATGACTGGATCTGAATCTGTCTAGAAAGGCTTCTGAGGTGATTGGCCACAGAATGTTCTCCTGTTCATTTCCACCGTGCCCCATCTGTGTCTTTGTGTGTGTTCTGTATCTTGTAAAGTTAAAGTCTCAGCCTTGTACGTGTGGCTCACTGATGGGCGTTCAACGTGTCTGCAGGAGGCATCATGATAACCTTCTGGAGACACATCTGTAATATTTTATACTATTAAGTAAAATTAAAATACGACAGATATGATAATAAGATCAGACCAAAATAAAATTATTTATGAATGACTCATGTCAGAATTTTCCCTATTTCAGATCTGGGGAAATGTTTGAAGTGTCCCGATCATCAGTGGTCAAATGAGAGAAGAGACGCCTGCATAGAGAGGACAGCCGAGTTCTTATCATACGGAGAAATATTAGGAGCATCTCTTATTTCCATCGCTCTATTATTTTGTGGTCTCACAGCTGTAATATTGGGCACATTTATCAAATACAGAGATTCGGCTATTGTGAAAGCCAACAACCAGAACCTAAGCTTCATCCTCCTCCTCTCACTCATTTTAGCCTTCCTGTGTCCTCTGTTATTTGTTGGACGCCCCACGAAGATGTCCTGTCTCCTCAGACAAGTGGCTTTTGCAAACATTTTCACTGTTGCTTTATCATCACTCTTGGCCAAAACAGTCACCGTTATCCTCGCCTTCAAAGCCACCAAACCAGACCAGAGAACGATGAGGTGGCTGACCAAACAGTCATCGATATTCATACTTGTCATCAGCTTCTGTGTTGAGGCTGTGATCTGTGCCCTCTGGCTAGTCTTATCTCCACCATTCCAAGACTATGACACCCAGGTAGAGGTTGGGAAGATGATATTACAGTGTAATGAAGGATCTGTCACTGCTTTCTACATGGTGATTGGCTACATGGGAGGTCTGGCTGCCTTATGCTTTATTGTGGCATCTTTAGCCAGGAAGCTGCCAGACACATTCAATGAGGCTCAGTACATCACATTCAGCATGGTGGTATTCTGCAGCGTTTGGCTGGCCTTCATCCCGGCCTACCTCAGTGCCAAGGGCAGATACGTTGTGGCTGTTGAGGTATTTGCCATTTTGGCTTCCAGCGCTGGACTCCTGGGCTGCATCTTCCTCCCTAAATGTTATATTATCCTTATCAGGCCAGAGTTAAACAACAAGCCAATTTTATCTGCAAAAAGATAGGTACTTGTGTAGTTTCACGGCGGCAGGCTACGCTACATTTTCAGTATAGGCTAAGCTACGTTGTCAGCGTAGCCCTATGATTGCCTAGCACAGCTAGCGTAGTGACTCCACGGCAGCCCTGCGTAGTCAGCGTAGTGTCCGCATCAGGCAGCCAGTCACCGTACTCTCCCTGGGAGCTGCAGCTCTGTCCCCGGCGTCCTTGGCAAGCCTAGTGAGCGCCTCTCACACAGCGCCGGTAACCGCCAGATCCCTTGCGCTGGCAGAGAGGGGATCATGCGGGCACCGGCGGAGAGGCACTCCATCTGTCTGAGATGCAGGACTCCTGTGTCTCAGTAATTATTGTGGCAGGGTAGGACGCATTTGCCAGTGCTCCATGTTACATACTGGCAAATGCCTCCATTTCAAACCCCCACTATCCATGCCAGCCCGAAGCGTGGCGAGCGTAGCGAGCCCTGCGAGGGGAAGTGGTACGCGTCCTCCCGACCTTATCATACCCCCACTATCTATGTTGCCATGAATTTTATTTTATAAAGTGTGGGAAGTGCAGCAAGCCACCAAGCCAGAAGCTTGGGGAGCGCAGGGACATGGATTATGGCCTCAAGTAACCCATGTTCCCTCGTGGGGCTCGCTATGATCGCCACACTTTGGGCTTGGTGGCTCGCTACGCTCGCCACACTTTATAGAATCCACTCTACGCTGACGTGGATAGTGGGGGTATGAACAGGTCGGGAGGATGCGTACCGCCGCCCCTCGCAGGGCTCGCTTTGCTCGCCACGCTTCAGACTGGTGTGGATAGAGGGGGTGTTTCAGGAACACATTCACACCTGTCATGTCAGGCAGGTTGAAATGGTCAATGGTTCCCACACAATGTAATAAGCGCTGACTGACTACTCTAACTGCATAACGCTGACTGACTCTGCTGACTACGTAAGCTCCAGCTAGCCATCAACAGGCGGGAACATGACTCTGATACTGACAGGGATGCTGACTACGCCTGCTGCAGGAACACTACGCTGATTCTGACAGAGACACTACACTAACTATGTAAATGCCGCCGTGAAACTAAACAAATACCAAAAGATTTATAGAATAAAAAATATAGCTTTATCATAAAACAT
This sequence comes from Crinia signifera, assembly GCF_055691185.1. Taxonomy (NCBI): domain Eukaryota; kingdom Metazoa; phylum Chordata; class Amphibia; order Anura; family Myobatrachidae; genus Crinia; species Crinia signifera. Next base: position 336,059,649 of record NC_139219.1, on the reverse strand, counting down.
TCACAACATTATAAATGGATTGTAAAGTTTGTGTGTGTGTGTGTATTGTGAAGTTAGAAATACTCAGAGCAGCCATTTTGTTTTGCTGCCATGTTTGAAAGTTGATATTCTAGTTTATTCAAATGCACTAATGATTATTAGAGACAACAGAGGAATGAGATGTTGTTAAAAATGTAACTAGATGAGAATGTACCCAATTATATAGACTAGGATTTTGCATCCAGTATGATAAGACTTAAGGATGAAGAATGTAGACCAGTGGTTCCTACCCTGGGGTAGGGGTACGCTGCAGAGCAGTTGGGTGTAATTGAAAATAATATTTGTAATGGCAAAAGAGGAGCAAGAAGTCTCCCGATGGCAGAAGAAGATGAACTACATTGCGTCACTTCCTGTTCTATCTGCAGCGCCATCAACATCCTTTTGCCCAACCAGTAATCCACTGGGAGCTACCCTCGCTGCCCTCAGACATCAGCGATCATCTGCCCCACGTGACACGGGTGAAGGAAGCAGGGACAGTAATCCTACAGGCGTTACTGGGAATTCCAGACACAGTAAACAGCCAGCAACCAGACACAGAGGGATCCGATTCCTGACTGCACCTTACTCCTGCACTACTCCTCAATATAAGGACATGCATACCACACTTTTACTCCACTCGTAAGTACTGTGGATATTTCAAATTGAGAAGAGGTAGTACTCATAAATTGAAAGCCTAAACAAGGGGTACAGGAGAGAAAAAAGGTTGGGAACTGCTGAAGTAGACCAATTATATCCACAGGTGTAATTAATATATATATATATATGCAGCAAATGTAAGACAAGGGGCGAAAACTCATGGACAAGTGCCAGCTGAAAAATATAAGAGACTATCACAGAGGACTCTGTAGCAATTACAGCAAGTGTCAGCGCACCCAATCATTCTGTGTGTTTTTTATATATATATATATATATATATATATATATATATATACATACATACTGTACATGTCAAATGGATTAACGCGCTTGCTAAACCCCATGTGGACTATCCAATGAATTTAGCAGTAGAACCAGATCTGGCAGTAGCACCTGAGTTGGGCTTGTGGTAAAATACTTACTCTGAGATCATAACTGTAAAAAATAAAATCATTTTCTGGTTTCATGTGTGTGATTTGTGTGAAATCCATTACCCAACGTCCTGGTCTGACATTGTCTTGTGGGGATCTCAAGTGTATATTGCCTGTAATCCTCATTACCAGGAGCTTCATCTTCATAGTTTCATAAGGAATTAATATATAAAATTATATGCTCTGAATAAATGTAATTAATTGTATATGTATATATATATGAGAGAGAGCACCAAACAACTGGAGAATTATAAATATCCCAAAAAATTAATTTATTTTTATATGAGATTTAATTCATAAAAATATGCATAAAACGATTCACATATATAAAACATTTGGTAAATACATCAACTCCTATGAGGAAAAAATATATATTATTTGTTAGCAATATTTAACTTGGCCAACTCCGGAGTGATAACTAAAGTCTCCACCTTCAAAATAAGGTATAAATAAATAAAAAGTCTCAAATGAATCTGGACTTATGAGAAATTGATGTTATTGTTGTGCAATAGTTCCATTCAGGGCAGTATTCAATGTAAAAAATTGCGGTGTGCAGCGAATCCTGTTTTGGATTCGCTGCACACTCGCTGTGTTCCGGAGGGCTGGCTGCCACTCGCTCTCCCAGTATTCAACGTCGCAGGGGCTCGTTGCCCCTCGCGGCGAATCTTAACCCCTGCAGTGGACGAGCGTCCGTGGCAGGGAGCCGTGGGACGGTGGCAGGCAGGGAGATTGAAGTTTCCCTGACTGCCCCAGAACATATGTGGAGGGAAGGAGGGCTCCCCGGGACCCAGGCAGCACAAGCTGCCCCCCCAGAGCCAGCAGGGGACCGGGTATATTCACTGCTTCCGATCCTGCATATGTAATGATCGGGAGCAGTGAATATATGAATATCTAATGAGCGGCTCCCGGCTCCGGCCCCGTGCTGGCTGTTATGTGTAAAAAAAAAAAAAAAAAAAAAAATTGTTTAAATGAAATATATATTCATGTGCTATAAGCACATGAATAAAAATAGCATGCCCCTTCACAGAATAAAATTCCTGATTTTTTGACACCAAAATTAAAACAAAAAACCTTTTATTTAAAAGTTCACATTCCAGTTCTCCATGAAAAGATGGAGAATTGCTACACGGAGAGACATCGCGAAAAGCACTCAGAAAGACGGCGAGAAGTGCACGTTGAATAGGGTTGCTCGCTTTTTGAGACCAAAATTCTCCAACGCGAAAAAATAAAACATGGCAAATTTTCCTCAATGAATACTGCCCTAAGTCCCAACAATGGAGAAGTGTGGGTATAGTAACTGCTGTAAGGCACTGAAAAGCTTTTAATTTGATCTGACCACAGTGATATTTGTACCGAGTGCTGACTATCTTCCATACTGTAATGTATCATGGTCACCAGCCTGTGATTTTGGGGTCAGCACAACATGCTCCATGTAAAAGCCAGGATCAGATTGGTGTCCTCCCAGGTTTCCTCTCCCCTGAATACAATGAGAATATAGGCGACCTGCAATGCCTTCATCATCCTCAGAGGGCGAGCAGAGAAGTATTAGCCACAACTTTTTGTTTCTTTTTCTTTTTTTCCACTTTATTGATTTCCATGTAGTGAATTAATAAAACAACCATTGAAAAGAAATGAAAACATATATTTTCTCAAGTAATAAAATGACCCAATAAACGTATGTATGTAATATAAATTATAGGGAAAAATAATGTACACAAAGTTTTAATAACAATATTTTTATTAAAATTTAGATGAAAATAAATTAGTTCCATTTTCTCACAATTTCCACATTTTCTTTTCCTGATGCTGTTATCCATCATCCAGAGCACAGTAACTATCAAAGATCAAACAAAAAATACCACATACTAACAATAAACTATACTATAGATTGTAAGCAGGGCCCTCATACCTCTGACTGTCTGTAAATATGTAGGGTGAAATGTAATAGGATGAGAGATTCAGAGAGTGAGATTTGGTAAGAAATCTCCAGTTTATTTAAAGCGGTAATCATTTACACTGCAAAACCAGTTTCAATTTCCAACCAGAATTAACAATATCCTGGATCTCTTGATAAGCAACAACGGGGACATTGTTACTAACATAACCATAGGGGAGACATTGGGGAACATTGATCACAATATGATCACATTTTATTTAGATTTTAAAAAAATAATTATATTGGAGCAACTAGGTCCTTACATTTCAGAAAATAAAAATTTGGTAAAATTGAGGAGTCCTTAAAGTCTATAAATTGGGAGGAATTATTTAGAGGTATGGATACTGTTAAAAGGTGGCAAACTTTAACAAAACTACTTCTGGAGGGCACTGATAAATGTATTCGTAGGGTAAATAAAAAAACAAATGTCAAAAGGAAACCGATGTGGCCTAACAGCAAAGTCAAATGAGAAATAGCTAAAAAAAAGGAGGGCATTCAGAACATTTAAACAAGATGGGACACCAAATCATTTGCCGCATATAAAGAATGGAATAAGAAATGTAAAAATACAATCAAGATGGCTAAATTACAGACTGAACATAAAATAGTCGCAGATAGCAAATCTATTACCAAAAGATTCTACAGTTATATAAACGGGAAACGGTTAAAGAAGGAAATTATTGGCCCACTTATAAATAATAAGCAGGGTCCCCTGGTAATAGAAGGAAAAGAGAAAGCAGAATTGTTCAATGAATTTTTTGCTTCGGCATTTACAAGGGAAGAACCTTCAGAAGATCTCCCACAGATTAAATGCTCGGCTCCTGATTGCTCCCAAACTGCATGTTTGAGTGAGGAAATAGTCAAAAATAGATTACAGAACCCAACCTCCTGGCCCAGATGAAATACACACTAGGATACTAAAAGAATTGAGTTCTGTCTTAGCTCTAGCATTATATTTGATATTTGGGGAATCAATAAACTTAAGGACATACCAAGGGACTGGCACATAGCTTATTTAGTACCAATATGGAAGAAAGGCAGCAAAACTAACCCTGAAAATTATAGACCGGTCAGCCTTACATCCATTGTGGGGGAAATATTAGAAGGAATAATAAGAGATAGTATCCAAAATTTCTTAGAACAGGAGAAAGTGATAATAGTTATTATAGGGAATTCTGCTGTAGAGAAGGACTTGGGGGTCATCACAGAAGAATAATTGGGCAATAGTGCTCACTGCTCAAGTGCAGCAGCAAAAGTAAACCGGACACTGGCATGCATTAAAAGGGGTATGGTGCCAATGTGATAGTGCCTCTTTACAAGGCATTGGTGAGACCACACTTGGAATACTGTGTTCAGTTCTGGGCACCGCACCTTAAAAAGGACATAAATTAACTGGAACAGGTACAGAGAAGGGCGACTAAGCTAGTAAAAGGTCTTGAATCACTAGAATACAAAGATAGGTTAACCAGGCTGAATATGTTCTCACTGGAGAAACGGAGGCTGAGAGGTGATATGATTGGTATGTTCACATACAGGATTGGGAATCATATGGAACTGGGAGATGATTGGTCAGTAACAGGCCTATACTTAGGACACGTGGGCATGTATTGAGGCTCGAAGAAAAGAGATTCCGTACTGAATTAAGAAGATTGTTCACCATTAGAGCAGTAAACTTCTGGAACTCATTGTCGGTGGGGACGTGGCCTCACAGTAGTACCACAAACAGTGGCGTAACTATCGTCCCGCAGCCCCCGCGGTGGCGGGGAGGCGCTGAGGGTATGTGGGCACCGGGGGGGCTGCGGGACGATAGTTACTCACTGGTTGCCTTCTGCCGCCGGTGGTTTTATTTGCACCGGGTCCCAGCTCTCCCGAGTCCTGGCAGCCGCAGCGCTTCTAATACAAAAAGGTGACACTTGGAAAATGGCTGCCCCCATACCGCAGACAGTTTTTCGTCTGCAGTATGGGGGCAGCCATTTTCCAAGTGTCACTATTTCATTAGCAGCAGTAAACGGGAGAGCCGCCCGGGACCCGGCGCAGACGGATGCGGCCACGCCGGCCAGAGGTAACACACACACACACACAAACACAACCCCCCCCGCCGTACCCCGCCTCCTGCATTGTCGGCAGGGGGGCTCAGAAAATCTAGTTACGCCGCTGACCACAATAGTAGGTCATGCCCCCTAGTTTTGGGTGCATTCCTTCGGCACACGCAGGTTTCCTTCTCCTCTACCTCCAGTGTTGGAATGTATGGATGCGGCATATTGGACATTGCAGTGTGTGGCATAATGTGTAAAGGGCATTTTTCGGTTATTATGCAGATTTTTTTTTTATGTTAGTAGCTCTTCAGGCAGGTTAATTTGTCTCTAATAGCTCACGCTGCTTCTACCACAACATAGAGTCAGCCCAGGGGTGCCGCTAAGTCTGTTGTATAAGCCCAGGGGTGCTGCTGTTATATAAGCCCAGAGGTGCCGCTTAGTCTGTTGTATAAGCCCTGAGGTGCTGCTAAGTCTGTCATATAAGCCCTGGGGGGCTCCTAGGTCTGTTGTATAAGCCCTGGAGTGCTCCTAAGTCTGTCGTATGAGCCCAGGGGTGCTGCTAAGTCTGTTGTATAAGCCCTGGGGTGCTTTGTATTGAAGTAAATGGAGAACAAACAATAAAAGATTAGTAAAGTGGCACAAGTGGGTGGCACAAACCGAGTTCTCTTTAAACTCCTCACCACCATCTACAAGGCTCTCTCCTCCTCCACCGCTCCTTACCTCTCTTCACTGATCTCTATCCAAACTCCCTCCCGTCCTCTTCGCTCCATTGCTGACCGCCGACTGACCTCTCACCTAATCACCTCCTCCCACTCCCGTGTCCAAGACTTCTCTCGCGCTGCCCCCTGCACTGGAACAACCTCCCGCCACCCATCAGGCTTTCTGATTCCCTTACCTCTTTCAAGTGCTCCCTCAAAACCCACTTTTTTCGACTAGCCTATCCCTCCTCCTAACCTCTTTTGATCCTCCTATCCTGCCTCCGTTCCTACTTATCCTGTTGTTTTTCGTTCATCCACCCACCTATTTTTAGTATGTTAACTGTTATGAGTAGGGTCCTCCTGCCTCACGTACTCACCCTACCTCATTACCTCACCTGTGCTCCTGTCCTGTTCTTCCCTTCCTCTACTTCATCTTCAGTCTCCTTGACAATTTTGACACCTACTTCTGAACTGATGCTGATTTTATTTCTACCAGCTATACCCCTATTTATGCTGTATTTTATCAACACACCCTGTACGTTACCTTGTCATTTGTTTTTTGTTTGCTATGTACGGCGCTGCGGACACTTTGCGGCGCCTTATAAATAAACGTACTACTACTACAAACACATGGCACATGTAGCAGTGGCACTGCAGTGACAAACAGGAAGGCAGTTTTCAAAAACTAGGTCCTGAGCAGCATGTGGTGGACACGACAAGAGAAGAAGCGTAGAGCATGTGTGGAGAGCCGGGAGAACCGCATCAACATGTAGTCAGCATCTGCACAGTGGTACGATAGGAGGGATAATGTTTTCATTGAAGTTTGTTTTGAAGACGGAAAAAGATTAACTTTTAGTTTTCTAGGACGACCTGATAGTATTAAACACATAAATGAAGTTGACCTGTATCAGTCTATTGACCCCAAATTAATCCAAACATAAATGGTTATAATGTAAAGTTTCCATCTTAAAAATATGCCTTCTGTACCTGAAACACTGGAAGGTAGCATTAAGACATTAATGAGGAGTTGTGTCACTGCAGTGTGTAGGTGCACACAGCTTTGCGGATCTGACTTTGCCCCCACCCTGCTGATTTGAGTGTGGGGGGGAAAGTCGTCTAATATTTTCTTTATTCTGTCACATTCACATTTCAGTATACAGAATGGAGGACAAACAATAAAAGATCTGAAAACAACTACTACTACTAGTGCTGATGCTACTGGCACCAGTCATGACACTGAAGTGCAAGTCCATCAACATTGTCTGCTCAGGCCGATGCACAATGTCATAGAGGAAAGGTAAAATCCAACAACCTAAACATAATAGTAATATAACCCAAAGCAATTTTATCTTATCTAAAGAGAAATACTAACTTGGCAACATGCTAGTGGCAAGGAAGTGGCAAGGAAAGGCTAAGGCCTTGACCTATGTCATGACTGGTGGTTCAGCTTCTCATGGAGATGGAATCCCTCCTCCCTCTATAACAATGAAATAAATAAAGCTTGTTAAAGCACAGGAACTAACTGTGCATTCAGATATCACAAATCCCCTAAGCAGAGTCCAACGGTGTCCACGGTTTGAGATGTCTAGGCCTGACCCTACTAATACTGTACAGTAACTACACTTGGCTGGTGGGAAAATAATTAATTATGTCTTTGAAACATTGAGTGAGGTGGCGAGATGACATCCAAGATTAAATGGCAGAAAAGCATTCAGAGACTCGGAGCAATACTGATGGTGGCAATTCAGGGGAGGATGGATACATTTTCCACATCCTCTGTAAGTGTTGGGAGGAGTAGCACCAGTGAACATACTGAGTTGAGATTGAGTGTATCACTGTGGAAGTGCACCAGCATGAGGAGGATATTGGAATAGCTGGTGCTAAGAGAATGTTGACATTGAGGATTCTGATGATGGGGATGTAAGTTAGTTTAATTTATAGAGTGCATATCCTTCAACGGGAGTCAGGGTGCTTTACAGACATGAAAACAATGCACACAATACATAGGATTTGGGTAGTACAGCAATAGGTAGGTCACAGAGACCTAAGAGAGAACATTGAGAGTAAGCTAAATGCAGGATTGGTGCAGGCATTTTTTTATAATAACTTCCACCAGTTATGTATTCCTCACTAACAAGGTACCAGGTGAGGCAGCCATCTTGGGCGCACTGCTTAGGATTAACCTGGGTAGAATAGGTTACCCCTAGAAGAAATGACACAACATGGGGTGATTGCATTGTAGAATAAGATAGAGATGATGTAATTTGTTTAAATAAGGCAACATCGGAGACAGTTGTTGCCCATAGGATAAAAACACCCCAAAATCCACCTCTTCTATCTGGAATTATTTATTGAATTTCTACCCAAATCAAGCCATATGTAGCCTTTACAAAGCCATAGTAAGAAGGGGTAAGGATGTCAACCACCAAGAAAGTAACATCCTCTCCCCTTTTATGTTACTTACAGGGCATTCATCAAAACTCAAAATGGATTGTCAAATTCAGAAACTTTGGCTTATAGCGTAATCAGTCCAATGACACCTAGGTCCCTTTTTTCCTTTCTCCATTGTTCTAATTGTATTCAATTATCTTCTTGTCATCTCCATTCTTCTAACTGGATTAAACTATCTTCACGTCATCTCCATATTTCAAACAGAACTCAATTATCATCACTTCTTCTCCGTTCTTCAAACCTGGACCTAAGCATCTTTGTCATCAATCCTCGTCTTCTTCAGTTCCTTCATCCAGATCCAGTTATCACCACCATTACAACTTCCTAAACCCTATGCAAGCACTTGTTGCTTACATTTTTTGTTAACTTATTGACTTTCTCAAAGACGATATTTGGCATTAGCCTGTTTTGTTTTTTCCATTGATGAAAAAGTCATAAGTCATAAGTAAACCTGCCTGCTAGCAATTTGTAGTCTGAGTGTAGTTCCTGAACATCACACAAACTCATCCAAATCAACACCTGTGACACTGTGAGTGTCCACCTACTCAGGGGCGGATTGGTAAAGAGATCCGGACCAGGAACAATCTGTAAGCAGCCGGGGGGTGCTCGCTCTACCGCTACTGCCAGGGGGGTCCGCCTGGGGGGTGGGGGCGGCATCCGCTACTCACCGATGCCGAGTCCTGCCACACAGGATCTCCGTGTTCCGGGCAGCTCCAGGTCCCCGCTGATGCAGGAGTCAGGTGATGTCATCCTATGTGGCCGCAGCATAGCCGCATTATTTAAGTTTTAACAGTACTAAATATTCTTACAAAGCGATTTTCATGCAGTATCTAGTAAAAATGAATAATAACATATATAGATATAGACAACAATATTAGGATTTTTTTTTAAAACATCACAATATTGCAATATTGACATGTTTTTGCATTTTTTAATGAAGAAATGTTTAATACATAAGTATGATCTAATGGGTAACCTAAAAAAAATTCTGTTTATTTTATTAGGCCAAATAGGAAAAAAGCAGGCAAAAAGGAAAAAAAAAATTACTATTAGGAAAGGAAACAAAGGGAGGTGGATTTCTGAATAATCCGTTGTTGAGCTAATTAAACATTAATCAGCTCAATATTGTCATTGAGGCCTGTAGGAAATAAGGTGCCTAGGGAAAGAATCCAAAAAGCTTCTCGAGCACATAACCTGGCAAAATGATCCCCACCTCTGAATGTTGGAACTATATGTTCAATCCCTTGGATGCTTAGCACTTTAGGATCTCCTTTGTGTTTTATTTGTATGTGTTTGGACAGCAAATGACTCAGAACACCTTTAATTAATAAAAATGTGGTGTTTAAAGTTCTAATAGTACGACCAACATATTGTAATCCACAGACACAAGTGATTAGATATATCACATATTTGGTTTGACAATTGATATAACTTCTAAAGCCATAGGAGGTCCCTAAATTAATTGATTGGAATTTGCTATTAGATTCATTAATATAGTCGTATGTCATACATTTAGCTTTTTTGCACTTGTAACATCCTTTTTTATCCATAGGAACTGTTGTCTCTATAGGATTCACATTTATGTAGTGACTCAGTGACAAAATGTATTTTAATGTCCTATTTTTTTTAAAGATAATCCTAGGTTCCTCTTCCAGATGAGGGGCTAATATATTGTCGCACCTCAAAATCTTGTAATTGTGTTTTATAATTTCTCTCAATTCTTCTGAATATGTATTAAACTTGGATATTAAAAGGGGATTGTCTGTAAAAGGGGATTTTGAGTCTATTTTAGGTTTCAAAATGCTCATTCTGTCAATTTTAGAACTTTCAATTAGTGCTCTATCCAAAAGCTGTTTGGGGTAGCCTTGCCCCAAAAAGGCCACTGTCATTTCATTTGCTTGTATTTTAAACTATGTGTCTTCTGTACAATTTCCTTTGACCCTACAATACTGATTTCTAGGGATATTATTTAACCAAGGATTATAATGTCAGCTGTGATAGTTCAAGTATCTACCACTGTCCACATCTTTTTTATATGTGGCGGTGGTAATGCAATTATCCTTAATAGTGATGGCTATGTCTAGAAATAATCATAAGTGGAAGTGAATTTCAAACCATACGTGTTATTATTAAGTGATAACAGAAATTCTTGTGCTAAAGTGATACCCCTTTCCAAATGAAAAATAAATCGTCTATGTACCTACCATAGCACACCAGGTTCACCCCATATTGACCGTTCCAACATGTTGTTCTTCAAAGTGGCCCATATAGGTTGGCAAAACTTGGGGTGAACCTGGTGCCCATGGCGGTACCGAGTAACTGTAAATAATAAACCATCAAATAAACCATCAAAAGTGAAATAACTGTGAGTGAGAATAAAGTGCACTGATTATAGTAGGAATAAGTTCCTCTCCTCCCTTAGATTAAAATTTGTATGCAAATAGTGCTCTAATGCTAGTATCCCTTTGTCGTGTGGAATGTTCGACTACAGAGATTCAACATCGCATGTCATGTAATTATTTCTATTTTTATTATTTATTTTTATTATTACTTTTGTATATAAAACTTATTTCCAATTCAATTAATTTCCTTTAAACTAAATTAGATATTAAAATTCTTTACAATTTTTTATTATACCCATTTACTGAATCCCTCTTGCGGTTAAGATGGGAAATGCACTGCGTCCTATTAGCTTTTCCTAGTATTGTTTATATGTCACCATGACAACCTATATAGTATCTATGAGAACGCAAGTATGTTGCCCAATATGATAAGATATGTATTCTTAAATCTCATCACTTCGTAGTACCTTCTGCTGTATCACAGATAGATATATAAGATGCATGTTACAAACTCTATTATCAGTAGTGATATTATCTCTATATAATTGCAGACCACTAAGCCAGAAACCGGAAGTTCCCGTTTTCCGGGTTGCGTTCCAAGATCCGGAATTGACAGCGGGAGCGCACTTCAGTATAACGGCGGAGACACAGATAGCGCCATCTCTTTACACCTGATTTCTTTACCAAGGGTGCACTCCTCTACAAACCTCCTATTATAAACATGGTATATTAGTAACTTGCGCCTCACAAGTTGGACGCAGATTTATTGATCTTATTTATGTGTTTATTCATGAAAATGTAATTCAATTTTGACTGCCTCCTATAATATTCATACCTACACAACTTGCTAAAGGCTGTGTTAGATAAATATAGGTGTTTTTTTAAGAATGATCAATTGGGTAATTGATTGAATGTCAAATGATGCACTTCCTGTTTAATTGTATATAAACCCTGACCAGTTCTACAGTGGTACACCTTTGACAAAGTTGTCTGAGGATGACGAAACGAATCAGGCCACACTCCTTTGTTGGACATTGGACCCCATATTTGCTGTCCCACTTGGACCAACTCCCCTCCACCAACTTCCATCTTGGATCACCACTTTTGCTGCTCACCAACTAACTGGACACTGTTATTGGGACACCACCACCTGCTCAAATTTGGAGCCTATCCCGATTGTGAGATAACACTATTCTACTCCTCATGAGTGGAAGCAAGATACAAGGCATCCAGCCAGGTGTATGGATACCCACCATACCAGTTTACTAGGAACAAGCGGGGCATACCCTATGTATAATTTCCATTGTCCTTCCAACAACATTATACAACTGATTGCATTTTTATTGTATTTTTTACTACTTTTTATTAAGTTTCTAAATTACAATTTCTATATGTTTATTATATGTTAGATTCAAATAAATTATTTTATGTGAAACCCAATTGATCACGTTACTTGTATTGCAGTGAATTTGAGCGCTCCACCACTACTCTTCCTTTTTATTCCTAAACTGTTTTTGGGATTGACCCTCTCTGGGTGTGAGCAGCTAGCTCAACATCCTACCCCATATGCGCCTGTATTTTCACCTTGGTGAACTTTTTTTCTATACTGTCACAACCATGTATGTGCTAGAAGACAGAGACAGAGTCTGATGCGATTCTGACTTTACCCAGGAGGCAATATAACAAGGTTTGAGCTTCAATGTGGTCAAACACTTTCTTTCTATGATCAGATGGTAGAGGTGCACACTAGGTAAAGTCAGCAAGCTAAGGTCTGGTACACTTAAACAGAAAATCCACAGGGAAGTTGCAAAGAAGTCCCATTACTGAAGCAGTAGTCAGAACACTAGGAGGTCTCAGATAAGCCACTGGTAACAAGCCATGTCATACACTGAAGGACACGTTTAAATGACTAATATAAATGAGGTGGAGCAGGGCAGTGACATCAGTACTCTGGCTGCTTGCTGCCACCAGAAAACGGGATTCAATTGGCTAGCCGTATTTGACTCGCCCACTTAATGATGAGGACACACTGCCGTATAATGTATGTGTCTATTTACTAAGCCTTTGAGAGAGATAAAGTTGATGGAGAAAAAACACCAACCATTGGGGCAGATGTATTTAGCCTTAACAAGAGATAAACCTCCAGCCAATCAGCTCCTTACTGACATTTTTCAAACACAGCCTGTAACATGGCAGTTAGGATGTGATTGGCTGGATGTTTATCTATCTTTATCACCCTTGCATTTATCTCTTGTTGAGGCTTAATAAATCTGCACCAGTGTGCCCAAAACTGCCATGTTACAGACAGGGTTTGAGAAATGACATTTAAGGAGCCCATACACGTTACTTTTATTGTATACAATATTGTAAAGAATATTGCATCTCATCGCATCTCAGTTTTGGGATGAGATGATATGAGATCTAGTACAAAAAGAATGTGCTGCACACCTCATCTCATCGCAAAAGCGAGATGCGATATTGTATGCAATATTGTATACAATAATTGTAACATGTATGGGCACCTTAGGAATTAAATTGGTTATTTTTCAATTTCCTCTTTATTACTTTTCAAAGTTTAGTACAAATGGCCCCAGATTGGTTTTTAGCTGACATCGGAAGAGTGGACAGTGGATTTGAATAATTCTATATTACTATATGAATAAACCAAGTATTCATAACCTGTTTTTCTCTGTCAGAATACAAGCAACAATTAGACACCTAAAATAAATGCCATAATTTGTTATGATGTCAGTGACCTGTCTGGTCTACGTATTCCCCAGTCAGTCTGACAAGCTTCCAAGACACAAACAATAAGGTTTATAAAGAGATAGAAATCAGGGACGTGTCTAAGGCTATGGAAACTCCACAGATCACCTGCCGACGCTGCCAGAGACCCTTTACATGTAAGTAACATTTCATTGTCTACCTATGAGAGGAGCCAAGATAGGGAGGTCCTACACAGAGGTCCTACACAGAGGTCCCACACAGAGGTCCCACACAGAGGTCCCACACGGAGGTCCCACACGAAGATCCTACACAGAGGTCCTACACAGAGGTCCAACACAGAGGTCCTACACAGAGGTCCTACACAGAGGACCTACACAGAGGTCCAACACAGAGGTCCCACACGGAGGTCCCACACGGAGGTCCCACACAGAGGTCCTACACGGAGGTCCCACACGGAGGTCCCACACGGAGGTCCCACACAGTTGGTCCCACACAGAGGTCCTACACAGAGGTCCAACACAGAGTTCCTACACAGAGGTCCTACACAGAGGTCCTACACAGAGGTCCTACACAGATGTCCTACACGGAGGTCCTACACGGAGGTCCTACACAGATGTCCTACACAGAGGTCCTACAGACACTGCTTCTGTGTTATTTACTGTCATCTAGGGGGGCCTCATGGTCATGTTCCTTACAGACTGAAAAAATGAGCATGACTTGTATTATATAATATAGTACATTTGCTAAATAAAACCATAGAGTATATTGGGAAGCACAGCTGTGAGATACTCTGGTGGGAAATATGTCAGGTGCTTGTGTCATTCAGCAATACTAAACCCTGATATGGGAGAGTGTGATTCTATGCCAGGCAGCCGCATACCTCCCAACATGACCCTCTCCAGGAGGGACACAATGCTCTGCTCCCGGACTTTCCTCTTAATGTAAGATTGCCATCACCTGTGTTGAGTAGGGCGAATGAAATCTTTTAAATTGAGAAATTCAAAATCGGCTAGTGTGGGAAAGTTGTGACTTGACCTGAATAAGAAACGTGCAAAAGCATTTTGATCTGAGTCAACATCTTCTGTTCTGGCAAGAGAAATAAAGTTTCACTTTTTAGGTGAAAATAACGAAACCTATGAAGATGCTCCGATCTAGTTATAATTATGTCAGGACGTCTCAGATTGGTTCATTAAATACTTTAGCTTAATAAAAGAGAGTACGAGCTTGTCCTAGTGCAAAGTGACTGACTTTGGCGGGAGAAAAAATCCCTGAAAACTGACCCGTTTTCATGGTCACAATTGTGAATATTGTGTGTTTTCTCCTGAACGTGTTTATAATAGAAGAAGCACAAATAGTCTAAATGGAATTTCAGTGACACTGTGTGAAATATAACACTGCATAATGGCCCTTAATCAGACCTGATCGCAGTACAAATGTGTCCTCAAAATGGGCAAAAAAATGCTGTACTGCAGGTGGGGCAGATGTAACGTGCAGAGAGAGTAAAATTTAGGTAGGGTGTGTTGAAACTGAAATCTAAATTGCAGTGTAAAAATAATGCAGCCAGTATTTACCCTGAACAGAAACAAAATAACTCACACAAATCTAAAGGTGGACATACATCCTTGTCTTTGCTGGCGATCCGCCAGCAGCATGCTGGCGGATCGCCAGCAACACGGCGCCGTTATCGGACTGTGACGCGCGTGCGTCCCCCACACACGCGCGTCACAGTATCCGGGCAACGGGGAGGCGAGGCGGACGCATTACTGTCCGCCTCCCACTCGAGGGGCAGGGGGGGGGGACCCGAGGAGGCTACGGGGGGGTGCGGTCGCCCGGTGTGGGCACCGGGCGACTGAGGGCAGCACCGTCGGAAGGGGACGCGCGCGCACCTTGTGCGTGCGTGTCCCCTTCCGGCATACAGATGGCGGCGGGGCAGGGGATGGCGATGGCGACGCCATCGCCATCCCCTGCAAAGATGAATCCCGCTACATCTCTACATCTACAGAGCGATTGTCAGATCTGGCTGGTTGGAACAAATACCTGGTAATATCTGAATGACAGTTTTGGGCAGTTTTACAGCATTTCAAAGCAAATGGTCAACTGTCATTTGCTCTCATACATTACTAGGATTTTGTTCCAACCAGCCCAATCTGACAATAGATCTGTAGATGTACAGTATGGCCACCTTAACTCTCTCTGCACATGTTACATCTGCTCCACCTGCAGTGCAGCTTTTTTTTTGCCCATTTTGAGAACAAATTTGTACTGCGATCAGGTCTGATTAAGGGCCATTATGCAGTGTTATATTTCACACAGTGTCACTGAAATACATGAAATTGGATTTATGCTGCTCTCTTTGCAGTGCATATACAAAGTGCAGTGCATATACAAAGACAATCCTGTGTACATAAATAAGAAATAACTGTTGCAGTCTGTTATTGAAAAACAGTAACTGTTACAATAAGTATTACAAGTAACAGCGTAAACTGTCTAATGTATCATTTTACATATCACTTCTGTTTATTGAGGGAAAAACAGTTTTGCATCCCCTATACTGGGAACATGAATGGGCTGCATTACAGCATATAATTATGCCAAAGATAAGCCAATATATTAACAGCAAAACAAATAGCTAGTGTCTATACTTTAAAATAGAGATGTGCAGACTCGGATTCCAGAGATCCGAGCCCCAACGGACGTCATCATTCCGAGCCCGGTTCCGAGCAGCGCTCGGAGATTCCCGCCTGACTCTGGTCCGTCCGCGTGGTCAGAACATCATCTCCCGGCACTGGATTTCGCGAGGCTTTAAATAGCGGCTGCTGCGCCCGCCATCTTCACTCCAGTCTAGTAGTGGGTTGGGAGAGGGTGTGTTGGTGCTGCTGCTGTGGCTTAAACTTGAGCTTGACCTTGACCTTGAACGCAATATTTTTTATTCGCTGGTGCTGTCTCTCAGTGCTGCTGTGTAGTCTAACTGTGTACTTGTAGTACTACTGTCTCCTCTGTGCGGTCTACCTCTGGTGTGCTGTGCTGTAATTATTTTCTTCGCTGGGGCTGTCTCCCTTAGTGCTGCTGTGTACTCTGTTCTCCTCCCTGCTTAGGGTGCGCTCTCCCTAGCAAGGAGAACAGTCTAACTTTGTACCTGTAGAACTACTGTCTCCTCTGTGCTGGGGCCTACCTCTGGTGCTGTGCTGTAATATATATTATATGAATAATTAATTATATTATATATAGTCCACTGGTGCTGCCTGCACTGAATCTGCCAGTATTATTTAGTTACTCAGTCCACTGTTGCCACTGGCAGTGCTACTGCCTACCTAGTGTACCTACCTAGTACATACTAGGCTGCTATATCTAATTTAATTAAAAAAAATACTTGTGCTGTGTGGGACTGAAAAAATAATTCCATGCTGCTGGTGCTCTGGCGTGTGCCACTGAGTGCCACTGCCAAGCAGTACCTAATAATAAAATAAATTATTGTAAATCAGGGTTGCGGACCCTCCCAGAATTTGCGGGAGTCTCTCAAAAATCGGGTCCCCCCTCCCAGCCCCGGAAGGGCGGGCAACCCTCCCGGAATCAAAGGGACCCCCACTGAGCCCCCCCCCGCCCCCGATCGCGGCATTTAAATGCGGCAATCTGCGGGTGTCAGAGGAGGGGGCGGAGCTAAAATGGCACAATCATGTCATTTTAGCCCCGCACCCTCCATGGAGATAAGTTATTTTGGCTATTTGTCGAAATGGGGGCGGGGCTTAATGATGTCACCGTTAAGCCATGCCCCCCCCCCAACTTGTCATGAAAGATTCCTCTCCAGGCTTCTCCCAGAGAGGATGTTTTGCAAGTTGGCAACCCTGTGATAAATTCTGCTGGTGCACAATACTAGTATTGCTGACGTATCTACCTGTCTTGTGCCTAGTACTGTCTTATCTACCTGTCTCTACCTGTCTGGTGCCTAGTACTGCCGTATCTGCCTGTCTGGTGCCTAGTACTGCCGTATCTACCTGTCTGGTGCCTAACACTGCCGTATCTACCTGTCTGGTGCCTAGTACTGCCGTATCTACCGCTGCAGTGCCACTCTTACAGGAGCCAACTGTTTGTGCCGCACACTTGTGTGGCTTAGCATAGTTATCGAGCTACCTCGGTGCAACATTTTGCCCTCAAAACAATATTGTTAGGTGTGAGGTGTTCAGAATAGACTGGAAATGAGTGTAAATGAATGTTATTGAGGTTAATATAGCGTAGGAGCAAAAACAAATTCTGCGATTTTAGCAGCTTTTATGCTTTTTTAACAAAAAAATCAGAACCCAAAACCCAAAAAATCCAAACACAAAACACTTAGGAGGTGTTTTGCCAAAACCCATTAGAACCCAAAACCTCAAGGTAATCAGAACCCAAAACCCGAAAAGTGGCCGGTGTACATCCCTACTTTAAAATCACACCCACCAGTGCAACACTCTTAGCTTCCGAAAACATGGGCATGCGCTTCTTTTTTGGTGGCCCAGACCCACCAGCAGCAGCACCATCACCAGCATCACCCTCCTCCTCCCCTGGCACAAATGCATCCTCCATCTCCTCCATCCCCACCTCACTACCTTCACTATCACTATCAGACATCATAGCAAACAATAAACACACTCCTGCGCCTACACACACACACACACAAACACACACACACACAAACAAGTACTCACAAATATAGATGTCAGAATAAAAAAAACAACCACTATAATGAAGACAAACTTTTAACCCCTTCCTGACAGAGCTAGTTTTTGCGTTCCTGACAGAGCCATTTTTTTCAAATCTGACATGTCTCACTTAAGTGGGGATAACTTTTTTTTGCTTTTACTTATCCCAGTGATTTTGAGATTGTTTTTTCGTGACACATTGTACTTCAAATTAGTGGTAAATTTGGGTCGATACAGTCTGTGTTTTTTTGTGAAAAATACCAAAATGTCGTGAAAAAATGGAAAATTTAGCGATTTGCAAAATGTTAAATTTTCTGCTTGTGAGACAAATAATCTTACCACTCAAAATAGTTAATAACTAACATAGACCATATGTCTACTTTATGTTTCCATCATTATTTCAACTTCCTTTTAATTTTTTTGGACACTAGGAGGCTTACAATATGAATAGCAAATTCTCAAATTTTCAAGAAAATTTCAAACACTGATTTTTTTAGGGACCAGTTCAGTTCTGATGTGACTTTGAGGGACTTGTATGTGAGACACCCCCATAAATGATGCCATTTCAAAAACTGCACCCCTCACAGTATTCAAAACAGCATTTTGGAAGTTTGTTAACCCTTTAGGTGTTTCACAGGAATTAAAACAAAGTGTAGGTGAAATTTCAAAATTTCATTTTTTTTGCAGATTTGCAATTTTAATACATTTTTCT
Organism: Crinia signifera; assembly: GCF_055691185.1. Lineage (NCBI taxonomy): Eukaryota > Metazoa > Chordata > Amphibia > Anura > Myobatrachidae > Crinia > Crinia signifera. Next base: position 336,040,965 of record NC_139219.1, on the reverse strand, counting down.
AAGGAACACAGTACATTTTACTAGAGAAATGTGACTAAAAATTGATTCCCCCAAATCTTTTGTTTTCATAAATATCCTATATGTGGCCCTAGTGTGCACGTTGACCAAACCACAGGCTTCATAATAGAAGGAGCACCTACTTGATTTTGGAGCCTCCTTTTTATGAGATTATTTTTTAGGCACCATGTAGGTTTCTAGGCACCATAAGATGCTAAAATTTAGGAACCCCCCCACAAGTGACCCCATTTTGCAAACTACACCCCTCAGGGAATTCATCTAGGGGTATAGTGTACATTTCAAACCCCCAGGGGTTTCACCAATTGTGGTCCAACTGGGCAGTGAAAATGAAAAATTAAATTTTTTACACAAAAATGCAGTTCTGGCTCAAAATTTTTCATTTTCACAAGGAATGAAGGAGACAAAGCCCCCCAAAATCTGTGCCCCAATTTCTACCGAGTACGGCAATGCCTCACATGTGACCAAAAAATACCAGTTGGGTGCATGGCAGGACTCAGAAGGGAAGGAGTGATTTTTGGATTTTGCAGCTCAGATTCTGGTGGAATTTTGGTGGGTGCTATGTCGCATTAGCAAGACCCCCCAAGCACCAATACAGTGGAACCCCCCCACAAGTGACCCCATTTTGCAAACTACACCCCTCAGGGAATTCATCTAGGGGTATAGTGTACATTTTAAACCCCCAGGGGTTTCACCAATTTTGATACAAGTGGGCAGTGAAAATGAAAAATTACATTTTTTTACACAAAAATGCAGTTCTGGCTCAAAATTTTTCATTTTCAGAAGGTATGAAGGAGAAAAAGCACCCCAAAATCTGTGCCCCAATTTCTCCCGAGTACGGCAATGCCTCACATGTGACCAAAAAGTACCAGTTGGGTGCATGGCAGGACTCAGAAGGGAAGGAGTGATTTTTGGATTTTGCAGCACAGATTTTGGTGGAATGAATGGTGGGTGCTATGTTGCACCAATACAGTGGAACCCCCCACAAGTCACCCCATTTTGCAAACTACACCCCTCAGGGAATTCATCTAGGGGTATAGTGTACATTTCAAACCCCCAGGGGTTTCACCAATTTTGATACAAGTGGGCAGTGAACATGAAAAATTACATTTTTTTACACAAAAATGCAGTTCTGGCTCAATATTTTTCATTTTCACAAGGAATGAAGGAGAAAAAGCACCCCAAAATCTGTGCCCCAATTTCTCCCGAGTACGGCAATGCCTCACATGTGACCAAAAAATACCAGTTGGGTGCATGACAGGACTCAGAAGGGAAGGAGTGATTTTTGGATTTTGCAGCTCAGATTCTGGTGGAATTTTGGTGGGTGCTATGTCGCATTAGCAAGACCCCCCAAGCACCAATACAGTGGAACCCCCCCACAAGTGACCCCATTTTGCAAACTACACCCCTCAGGGAATTCATCTAGGGGTATAGTGTACATTTCAAACCCCCAGGGGTTTCACCAATTTTGATACAAGTGGGCAGTGAACATGAAAAATTACATTTTTTTACACAAAAATGCAGTTCTGGCTCAAAATTTTTCATTTTCACAAGGAATGAAGGAGAAAAAGCACCCCAAAATCTGTGCCCCAATTTCTCCCGAGTACGGCAATGCCTCACATGTGACCAAAAAATACCAGTTGGGTGCATGGCAGGACTCAGAAGGGAAGGAGTGATTTTTGGATTTTGCAGCTCAGATTCTGGTGGAATTTTGGTGGGTGCTATGTCGCATTAGCAAGACCCCCCAAGCACCAAGACAGTGGAACCCCCCCACAAGTGACCCCATTTTGCAAACTACACCCCTCAGGGAATTCATCTAGGGGTATAGTGTACATTTCAAACCCCCAGGGGTTTCACCAATTTTGATACAAGTGGGCAGTGAAAATGAAAAATTACATTTTTTTACACAAAAATGCAGTTCTGGCTCAAAATTTTTCATTTTCAGAAGGTATGAAGGAGAAAAAGCACCCCAAAATCTGTGCCCCAATTTCTCCCGAGTACGGCAATGCCTCACATGTGACCAAAAAGTACCAGTTGGGTGCATGGCAGGACTCAGAAGGGAAGGAGTGATTTTTGGATTTTGCAGCACAGATTTTGGTGGAATGAATGGTGGGTGCTATGTTGCACCAATACAGTGGAACCCCCCCACAAGTCACCCCATTTTGCAAACTACACCCCTCAGGGAATTCATCTAGGGGTATAGTGTACATTTCAAACCCCCAGGGGTTTCACCAATTTTGATACAAGTGGGCAGTGAACATGAAAAATTACATTTTTTTACACAAAAATGCAGTTCTGGCTCAATATTTTTCATTTTCACAAGGAATGAAGGAGAAAAAGCACCCCAAAATCTGTGCCCCAATTTCTCCCGAGTACGGCAATGCCTCACATGTGACCAAAAAATACCAGTTGGGTGCATGGCAGGACTCAGAAGGGAAGGAGTGATTTTTGGATTTTGCAGCTCAGATTCTGGTGGTATTTTGGTGGGTGCTATGTCGCATTAGCAAGACCCCCCAAGCACCAATACAGTGGAACCCCCCCACAAGTGACCCCATTTTGCAAACGACACCCCTCAGGGAATTCATCTAGGGGTATAGTGTACATTTCAAACCCCCAGGGGTTTCACCAATTTTGATACAAGTGGGCAGTGAACATGAAAAATTACATTTTTTTACACAAAAATGCAGTTCTGGCTCAAAATTTTTCATTTTCACAAGGAATGAAGGAGAAAAAGCACCCCAAAATCTGTGCCCCAATTTCTCCCGAGTACGGCAATGCCTCACATGTGACCAAAAAATACCAGTTGGGTGCATGGCAGGACTCAGAAGGGAAGGAGTGATTTTTGGATTTTACAGCTCAGATTCTGGTGGAATTTTGGTGGGTGCTATGTCGCATTAGCAAGACCCCCCCAAGCACCAAGACAGTGGAACCCCCCCACAAGTGACCCCATTTTGCAAACTACACCCCTCAGGGAATTCATCTAGGGGTATAGTGTACATTTCAAACCCCCAGGGGTTTCACCAATTTTGATACAAGTGGGCAGTGAACATGAAAAATTACATTTTTTTACACAAAAATGCAGTTCTGGCTCAAAATTTTTAATTTTCACAAGGTATGAAGGAGACAAAGCACCCCAAAATATGTGCCCCAATTTCTCCCAAGTACGGCAATGCCTCACATGTGACCAAAAAGTACCAGTTGGGTGCATGGCAGGACTCAGAAGGGAAGGAGTGATTTTTGGATTTTGCAGCACAGATTTTGGTGGAATGAATGGTGGGTGCTATGTTGCACCAATACAGTGGAACCCCCCCACAAGTCACCCCATTTTGCAAACTACACCCCTCAGGGAATTCATCTAGGGGTATAGTGTACATTTCAAACCCCCAGGGGTTTCACCAATTTTGATACAAGTGGGCAGTGAACATGAAAAATTACATTTTTTTACACAAAAATGCAGTTCTGGCTCAAAATTTTTCATTTTCACAAGGAATGAAGGAGAAAAAGCACCCCAAAATCTGTGCCCCAATTTCTCCCGAGTACGGCAATGCCTCATGTGTGACCAAAAAGTGGCAGGACTCAGAAGGGAAGGAGTGATATTTGGATTTTGCAGCACAAATTCTGGTGGAATGATGGTGGGTGCTATGTCGCATTAGCAAGACCCCCAAAGCACCAATACAGTGGAACCCCCCCACAAGTGACCCCATTTTGCAAACTACACCCCTCAGGGAATTCATCTAGGGGTATAGTGTACATTTCAAACCCCCAGGGGTTTCACCAATTTTGATACAAGTGGGCAGTGAACATGAAAAATTACATTTTTTTACACAAAAATGCAGTTCTGGCTCAAAATTTTTAATTTTCACAAGGTATGAAGGAGACAAAGCACCCCAAAATATGTGCCCCAATTTCTCCCAAGTACGGCAATGCCTCACATGTGACCAAAAAGTACCAGTTGGGTGCATGGCAGGACTCAGAAGGGAAGGAGTGATTTTTGGATTTTGCAGCACAGATTTTGGTGGAATGAATGGTGGGTGCTATGTTGCACCAATACAGTGGAACCCCCCCACAAGTCACCCCATTTTGCAAACTACACCCCTCAGGGAATTCATCTAGGGGTATAGTGTACATTTCAAACCCCCAGGGGTTTCACCAATTTTGATACAAGTGGGCAGTGAACATGAAAAATTACATTTTTTTACACAAAAATGCAGTTCTGGCTCAAAATTTTTCATTTTCACAAGGAATGAAGGAAAAAAAGCAGCCCAAAATCTGTGCCCCAATTTCTCCCAAGTACGGCAATGCCTCACATGTGACCAAAAAATACCAGTTGGGTGCATGGCAGGACTCAGAAGGGAAGGAGTGATTTTTGGATTTTGCGGCTCAGATTCTGGTGGAATGAATGGTGGGTGCTATGTGGCATTAGCAAGACCCCCGAAGCACGGTGAAATTATGAACCTAATATTCCATAGATGTGTGGTATATTTTAAAACACTCCTTTATACATAGGCCGGGTTTGTCGGGGCAAGTGTCACACTGGAAAATAGTTTGCTTTCTTATTCCCTTTTTATAGCAAACTTTGCACCTTTTTTGTGTCCTGCCCTTTTTTCCAGTGGAGGGGATTTCATCAGGAAAATGCTGCCCTGGTACAATACGGGGACCAGTACTAGAAGTACTGGGGCCCTCTGCCTGCTGGTTCCCAAATATTAGGCCCTTTATGACTTCCTCTTGAAAGTGCATAAATGTCCCCCTCTGGCCGGTAGAACGGAATAGCACGTAAGCGTTATACAGTGCCATCTGGATGATATACACGGCCACCTTCTTGTACCAGATTTTTGTTTTCCGCAGGGCACTGTACGGCTTCAGTACCTGATCTGAAAGATCAACTCCGCCCATGTACCTATTGTAATCCAGGATACAATTAGGTTTGGAGGTGTGGGTACTGGTACCTCGTACAGGGATGGAGGTGGTACTGTCTCCGTGAATTGTTGTCAGTATAAGGACATCCCTCTTGTCCTTATATTTGACCAACAACATATTTTCGTTGCATATTCCCCTGCTTTCACCCCTTCTCATTACTTGGGCAATGTGCGTTTTTGGGAGGCCTCTTTGGTTCTTGCGCACAGTACCGCAAGCTGCTGTACCTCTTGAACCAAGGGCCTTAAACAGGGGGATGCTGGTGTAAAAGTTATCCACATAGAGGTGATAACCTTTATCCAGGAAGGGGTGCACTAAATCCCAGACAATTTTCCCACTAACACCTACGAGGGAGGGGGGGCATTCTGGCGGTTCAATTCTTGAATCCTTCCCTTCATAAACCCTAAACCTGTGGGTGTACCCTGAGGTGCTTTCACACAGTTTATACATTTTTATGCCATACCTTGCCCTCTTACTGGGAAGGTACTGGCGGAATTTAACCCTTCCTTTAAAATGTATAAGGGACTCGTCGATACAAATAAATTTTTCAGGGATGTACACCTCTTCAAATTTGGCACTGAAATGATCAATGACCGGCCTGACTTTGAATAGCCGGTCAAAGGTGGGATCATCTCTGGGTGGGCACTGTGCATTATCGGTGTAATGTATAAATTTAAGAATTGTCTCAAATCGAGTCCGGGTCATGGCCATACGGTAAAATGAAGTACTGTACAGAACATCTGTACTCCAATATTGCCTAATTTCTGGCTTTTTTACTATGCCCATATGAAACACCAGACCCCAAAACGTCATCATCTCTACTGCATCTACAGGGGTTTACCTAGCAAATGATGACGTGGGGTTTTGAGCAATAAACTGCTGGGCATATAAATTAGTTTGGTCCACCATTAAATTTATAAAATCATCAGAGAAAAATAATTTGAAAAAGTCAATTTCTCTGAGACCTGTGGAATCAAATTGGATTCCTGGCATGGCCAAAAACTCAGGAACCTGGGGCTCAAAATTGTCTGGTGGTGGGGTCCATACGAGATCAATTATTGGGGGGGGGGTCTCAGCTGCTCTACGGGGGCGTCTTTGAGGGGGTCCCTCATCACCAGAGGAGGAAGAGGAGCTTAAGGCAAATCCTTCAAATTCCCCGCTTGCATCACTGGCTGTGTCAGAGTCAGAAGCAAGCATGGCATATGCCTCCTCCACTGAATACATTCTCCTGGATGACTGGGAGGACATTTGGGAGGACATTTGGGAGGACATTTGGGATGCCATTTTTATTTTTGTGTTACTGGTAGTGAAATGTTTCAACACGTGTATAGTGTAGGGGGGGGTACAAACTTTATTTCAATCCGGGGGGTATGTAGTGTGTAGTGTGTATGTGGTGCAGAAAAAAAAAAATACTTTATACCAATAAAAAAAAAAAAAATGAAGGGGTTAAAAATAAAAAATTTAAGGGGTTAAAAAAAAAAAAAAAGGTCCTGCGCCAAAAATTGAGCACAGATGTTGGTCAGTAACGTCTGTCACTGAACAGCGCTCAAAGGCAACAGGAATTTGATCAAAAAAAAAAAATAGATCAACCCTGTGCCGAAAAAGATGATCAGTGATGTACGTCACTGATCAGCGCACAGCGGCCACAGGACACCCACAAAATCACAGTGTGTGTAAAAAAAAAATTAAAAAAAGACCCCACAGCACACACACAAAAAAAAAAGGTGATCAGTGATGCGACACTGATTACCAGTGAGGTGCAGCAGGTGCACAACCTTTGGTGCAACTGACAGGTATATATAAAAAAAAAAAAACCTCTGTACCCCCAAAAAAGTTGCTGATCACCTCAGATATAGTGATCAGCACAAAAGGCGGGGGCAGCAGACACAAAATTTAGCACTCTCTATCACTCTCTGTCACTATCTCTCTCTATCTCTCTATCTCTCACTATCTATCACTCTATGACACTGCAGCAGCAGCACTGACAGGTATATCTATATATAAAAAAAAACCTGCGCCCCCAAAAAGTTGCTGATCAGTTAATTTATACTGATCAGCACAAAAGGAGGGGGCAGCAGTCAGTTATATAAAAAATATATAGCACAATCTGTCACTATCTCTCTCTATCTCTCTCTCTCTATCTCTCTCTATCTCTCTATAACTATCACACTGCAGCAGCACAAAATATAGCACTCTGTCACTAGGCCTCTCTATCTATCTCTCTCTCTCTATCTCTCTCTCTCTATCTATAACTATATCACACTGCAGCAGCACAAAATATAGCACTCTCTGACACTATCTCTCTCTCTATCTCTCTCTATCTCTCTCTATCTCTCTCTATCTCTCTCTATCTCTCTATCTCTCTATCTATCTCTCTATCTAGCTAGTACACTGCAGCAGCACAATTTCACAGGAAGGCACAAGTAGCAACAGGATCCAGGAAGCAGTGATGAAGCAGCGATCAGGTAAGTATGGAGCAAGTATGGAGCAAGGTTCTGGTCAGTATGGCGGCAGGGGGGACCGGAATGGCGTCTGCAGTGCAGTCACCGTTAGTTTAAATCCCCCTCCTTGGCTGTGATTGGTCCGTCGGTCCGACGGACCAATCACGGCCTTTGGGGGCGGGCGGGGTGAGGTGGGGTGACACCAGTGTCACCCTTACACCCCGCGGTGATTGGTGCTGTACTTTACAGCACCAATCACCTCTGATCCCGTGTCACCGGCGAACGTTATTCGCCGGTGACACAGGAAAACGCTGTGAATGGCTGTTCACACTGAACAGCCAATCACAGCGATCGCCGACGGGGGGGGCGGCATCGCAGCACCCCCTGGGCATGCACGGACATGTCTGCTGTCAGGGACAGCAGACATGTTTAAACTGTCACCGCGTCTATAGACGCGGTGACAGTTTAAATCCATGACGTACATTTACGCCATGTGTCGGGAAGTGCTTCCCGACCATGACGTAAATGTACGTCAAATGTCGGGAAGGGGCTAAATGTACACACAAACAAAAGACAAGACAACTTACTGTACAACACAATACACACTCGGTAATCAGATAATAGCACAAATCTCACTCACCAAACTCCAACCAACACCTCTCTCCTCCACTCATAGCCAGAAAAGGTGTGCACAATTGTGCTGTCTCAGAAATGCATATTCTCAAACTTCTTCTCAGTCAATGGGCAACTCCCACGGATTTAAAGAATTCATGAATATGGGAAGGAAAATAAGACAAGGAGAAAATGGTCAGTGAACGATTTCTGGATAATGAAATCACAGGAACTCCCAAACTTGATTACTGACCTTTCAACCTTGCCCTATTTGCACGTAAAGGTTTCTTTTATTCCATTCAGGTCACACGCTCATAGGTATCAGAAGCTCACCTTTTAAAAGTGCCCTATGTTCACAAAGCGGTATCTTTGTTGTGGACCATAAATCTTCACCAGCGGATATGGAATAAATGCGGAATACAATGTAAAACACAGCAGGATTTTATTTTCCACATTCACAATAAAAAGTTCCAAAAAAGATTTCCAAATAAGATTAAAATATCCAATGGTCACTGGGTCCTATAACACCAACACCAAGATGAGTGCCACACAGTTGGAAAGATGGCTGGGGACTTCAGGACACATGGACAGTTGTACTCCTCCTCACCAACGCATTTCGAGCCATTCTAAGTCGCCCTTTTATAAGGTATGGAGGAATATCTACCTGACGGGTATTTATACCCTGTCTAATTGTTTCATAAAAATGACAACATAAAAACATGGTCTGGAGTATTATACAATCCATTAAAACCTAAAGGTGCCCACAGACGCATCAATTTTACTGTGCTATGCGTTTTTGACTGTACAAAGGTTCTATACAATTTTTCTTCCAGCTTGCGATGCAATGTGCACTTGGATGCATGCGATGCGATTAACCCATGTTTGTACTGTTAATTTTCAGATGTAGTCTATAAAGTACGTGCAGCACGTACTGTTTTAGACATACAATATCGGGCTCCCGGGAACGCACATCGCATTGCATCGCACAAGCCCATAAATACCACCCGATAATTGTACATAAGATGCGTTTTGTACTTAAAAAGTACAAAACGCATTCAATAATTGATGCGTCTGTGGGCACCTTAATTAACAATTTAAAATGATACAATGTAGTCAGGAAACCACAATATAATCAAACACAGTACATACATACAAGGCAATCATTACAGTAAATGATTTTTATCCAGATGTTTTACCACATGTATACATTTTAATTGCAGGTTGTAAATAAGCTGATAGCGTCAGTTTTCCGGGCCGGGATTTCATAGTTACTTCAGCTTCAATGTGGTGCGTCTCTTCCGCATCAGCCGCCGTCATTTCTGTATTCGGATACCGGAAGCAGAAGTGACATCAATGCCCGGGATAACTGGAACGCATTCTGACATGGCTTCTGGGACCTTTGGAACGCAATATGAGCCGCGTCACGTGGTTCCTTTTAGCCAATGATTGCCCGATTTCAGAGTTCTAGTTGTATTCATGATTCCTCTCGTTTTTGCATATATATACAAATAAAACAAAAGCCATTAGATTCGGGCAAATACATATGAATACAATTTTAAAACATAGATGGATATATTTGAAGACACCAAAAATGCTGAAATTTACAAAAAACACTTGATTTCGAAGTCAATATTTAACCCCTTAGGCTCCAATTTCTTTAGTTCATATACAGTATTGATCTTATTTTTGTTTGTGACAATCTCAGATCTATATTGTTAATTCTCCAATGAGGCTTGACGGTTTTAATTCCACAAAAGGCTACCAGATGCGATATATTGCAATTGTGGATTTGCCAAAATTATCTGAGACATTGTGTGACTCCAAACCTTTTTTGACGTTCCTAACATGTTCAGCCAGCCTAATTTTTAGTGCACGTTTGGTATTACCAACATAATGTTTGGTACAATCATATTCCAATAGATATATGCAATATTTACTATTGCATGATGTCAGGATCCGATCAGGTGATGGATCGAATAAATCATGCCTCCAATTATTATGTGTCAGAAGAAGGCATTTCATGTAGTCGTGAAATCATGTCTTCTGTTATTATTATGTGTGAGATCAATGTATTTCTTCTGTACTGGTGAACTATTGGTGACCCAGGGGGGGGGGGTTTGTATTCCCTCAAAGTGACCATCTGTAGGATCCTCTGAAGTTAAATTGTCAGATAAGATCTGAGACCCCTCATAAACCATGGTCCAGAAGAGAGGTCAGAGATTGTCTCCCTCCTCCAGTACAGATCTCTTATCAGTGAAGCCTGTCTGTTATGCATATCACTGGATGAGGAATGGGTATCAATCACTTTGAAAACAGCAGACAAATTCTGCATGTAGAAGATACATTATCTAGGGACAAGGTCCAGCAGGGAAATGGTCAAAATCCCAAGACTGGGAGGGATGAGGGAGCCTGCAGGTATAACTGCTTCTCTTGTCAATATTTTAGTGTTACTTCTTGGGGGAACGGCAAGCTGGCTGGAAGCGACCCATTTGATTCAGCTGGAGACCCCCCACTACAGAATGAGTTCTTGGGTGTAGGATACAGTTCTGTCATTTTTTTAATTCCCTTTTATTTCTGTCTTGTACTTCTCTTGTGTGCACTTTTAAAATCATTGTAATATCTTGTAACCATTTTTATCACTAAAGCTCTGTAGTATTTTTAGGAATAAATAATACAGATTTCCAGTTCTGATTTTGTGTTCTTAGGACCTGTAAGCCAAAGAAGAGTGGTCAGCGTTACCTTTGTTTTATACTGTATTGTGTGGTCAGGTGCGAGCAAGGCGTACCTTGCACAAATTTGAAAGCGCTAAATCAAGCCTGCTGGTGGCAGTGTACCTAATAGAGGGGACTCGTGTCACACGCAGCCGCTGCGGTGCGCGGCGGGCTTACTACTCACCCGTTCGCGCCCGCCGTCGGCTAGCGTGTAGTGGTCTCCAGTTCAGCGGCAGCAGGCAGCGGCAGTCTGGTGGGCAGCAGGCAGCGGCAGTCTGGTGGGCAGCAGACAGCGTGGGACGCCGGCAAGTGTAGCGGTATGTGCTGTAGGGGCGCCCGGAGGCCGGTGCCGCCATCTTGGTTAAGGGCAAATAGCAGATTGGTCCTTGTCTGAGGTTTCCGCCCATACTGACCTGACAGCCAATGGCAGCCGCCCTCTAGGGATATAGGGGATCTGCCTAGGCCTGTTCAGTGTCAGTACAAAGAGTCTCCAGAGGCGTTCACAGCTCCCAGCTGACTCCGGCTCTCTGACTCACCTCTCCTGACTTGGTGCCTTGCTTCAGTGCTCTGTGTTGGTCTCGGTTCAGCTTAACCCCATCGCTGCCAGTTCTCTCCACAGTCTGGTCTCTGCCTGCATCCCTGAGCTTCCTGGCCTATAGCTCTTCAAGCCGTCTGCTTCCAAGCAACTTCCCATTCTTCTGTCATCATCCATCTTCTTTCAGTCTTCAAGGATCCCTCATTACCATCAAGTACATTCTCTTTCCGGATTTACTCATTTCTCAAGACCCCAGCCTGCCGTCCGCAGTGCTTGAACTGTCATTGTTTAAATGAACTTTTGCTTCTTTCAAAGTGCCGTGCTGGCTCAATTCTTATTACCACTAACTGCCACTTAAAGAAAGTATTTAAGTGTGTATTGTTTCATTTATGAATTCTATTATTAAACCTGCACGATTTAATCCTTCCTCCTCTGGTCCGTCTCCGGTTGCTACACACCACACGACTTCATCCAGCCCTTCAGTTGTGACAGTTTGTACTGACCCGATGGAGTCGGGTGAAGAACAGGCTTCCATGGCGGACGCACTCCACAGCATCATGGCTCGTCTGGAGCAAGTAGAGGCTACCCAACGTCAAGTGGCTCAATTTCTTCAGGCCTTGGCTCCGCCCCAGGCGGCTCCCTCAGTTTCTGTGGCTTCAGCACCAGAGGTTCCAGTCCCTGTCCCTACACCTGGACCCGTGGTTCCTCATCATATGCAATTACCAACCCCCAGCAAATATGATGGTTCACCAAGAGGATGCCGTGGGTTTTTGAACCAATGCGATGTTCATTTCACCTTGCAGTCTTCTCACTTTCCTACTTCCAAGGCAAAGGTGGCATATATTGTGTCTCTCCTGGCAGGGTCAGCTCTGGACTGGGTGTCCCCTCTTTGGGAACGCGCTGATCCCCTGCTCAATGACTATGAAGCTTTCATTACCTCTTTCCGTCGCATCTTCGACGAACCGGGCAGAGTGTCTTCTGCCGCTACTGAGATCCTGAGGATTCGCCAGGGCAGTCGTTCAGTGGGACAATATGTTGTGCAGTTCCAGACTCTGGCTTCGGAATTAAAATGGAACGAAGAGGCTCTCGTCTCCGCCTTCTGGAATGGCCTGGCAGGTCGTATTAAGGACGCATTAACTACCCGTGACTCTCCTGCTACTTTGGTTGAACTTATCTCCTTGTGCAACAAAGTAGATCTACGGATGCAGGAGCGTCAACTAGAGAGAAATCGCTCCGATCGTCTCCGCCCTCGTCTCACCACCAACGCTGTTCCTGTTCCAAGACCAAGTCCCTCCACAACTACACCACCAGATGAACCCATGCAGATCAACCGCTCTCGGCTTTCCTTTGAAGAGAAGTCTCGTAGACGTCGAGAGAATCTTTGCATGTACTGCGGTTCTTCCGCTCATCTGCTGTCTTCCTGTCCACTGCGTCCGGGAAACGACCGCTCCTAACCTCCCCGAGGGAGGTCAGGTTAGGAGTTCTGCTTTCATCTCCCTCTACTACTGTGCCCACCATTCCTGTTACCCTTGTGTGCCCTCAGGGGAAAATCAAGATCCAGGCTCTACTAGATTCCGGAGCGGCCGGGAACTTCCTTTCTTCTTCTTTCGTCCTTCAACATTCCTTGACGGTGCAACCTCTGGCCCATCCGTTGGTTCTCACTGCAGTAGATGGGAGTCGCATCAGCAGTGGGCAAATCACCCTTCAAACCAATCCAGTGACAGTTCTCGTGGGTGCTTTACATCAAGAGACTCTAGAATTTTTTGTCCTTCCTCAGTCCTCACACCAGGTAGTCCTGGGCCTACCATGGCTTACTAAGCATAATCCTCATATTGATTGGACCAGTATGGAGATCAAAGCCTGGGGTACGAACTGCCTAACTACTTGCATGCCTCGTGTCATTCCACTCCATCAAACTAATCCTCAAGAAGTAGGAGGTCCCAGTCTTTCGTCTTCTCCAGCTTCACCCTTGTCGTTGCCCGCACCATATCTTTCTTTCTCTGACGTCTTCAGCAAGGGAGGTGCCGATACCCTGCCACCTCATCGTCCCTGGGACTGTCCGATAGAATTGATACCTGGGAAGTTCCCACCACGGGGCCGCATCTACCCCTTGTCTCTGCCTGAGACCAAGGTCATGTCCGACTACATTCGTGAAAACTTGGAGAAAGGGTTCATCCGCCCATCTACTTCGCCAGCCGAAGCTGGGTTTTTCTTTGTAAAAAAAAAGACGGAACCCTCCGGCCGTGTATCGACTACAGGGGCCTGAACGATATCACAATCAAAAACCGCTATCCTTTACCCCTTATCACCGAATTATTTGACAAAATCCGAGGGGCTTCCATCTTTACTAAATTGGATCTAAGAGGGGCGTACAACTTGATCCGAATCCGATCTGGAGATGAGTGGAAGACGGCTTTCAACACCCGAGACGGCCACTACGAATACCTGGTGATGCCATTTGGTCTTTGCAACGCTCCAGCCGTCTTCCAACAATTTGTAAACGACATATTTCGAGATTTACTGTATCATTCCGTTGTGGTGTATCTCGATGACATCCTCATCTTCTCGTCTAACCTCCTTCTCCATCGGCAAACAGTAACTGAGGTCTTGCGGCGCCTTCGCCAAAACAAATTGTTCTGCAAGCTAGACAAGTGCGTCTTTGAGGTCACCTCCATTCCATTTCTTGGTCACATCCTCTCCAGCACTGGGATAGAGATGGATCCAGAAAAAGTAAAAGCCATCTTAGACTGGACAGCGCCCACCACGCTCAAAGGCATCCAGAGGTTCCTGGGCTTTTCAAACTATTATCGTCGTTTCATCCGGAACTTCTCCACCCTTGCTGCACCCCTTACTGCTCTCACCCGTAAGGGGTCTGATCCAAGTCAGTGGTCACCTGAAGCATCCCAAGCCTTCCAACAACTTAAGGATGCTTTTGTCTCCGCCCCAATTCTTCTCCAGCCAAACCTCAACAAACCCTTTATTCTTGAGGTGGACGCATCCTCAGTGGGGATAGGGGCAATCTTGTCGCAGAAAGGGGAGGACCAGGTGCTTCACCCCTGTGCCTTCTTCTCCAAGAAGTTTCTTCCAGCAGAGAAGAATTACCCCATTGGGGAGCAGGAGTTACTGGCAGTCAAATCTGCGTTGGAGGAGTGGCGGTACCTCCTGGAGGGGGCACGACATAAGATTACTGTATATTCCGACCATAAAAATCTCTCATTCCTCAAGCACGCCCAATGTCTTACAGCTCGTCAAGCCCGCTGGGCCATGTTTTTCGAACGCTTCGACTTTCAAATCAGATTCAGACCCGGGACGATGAATGCCAAGGCCGATGCTCTTTCACGCTCTTTTGAAACTTCAGCTGACCTAGAGACTCCTCCTCAACCCATCCTCGACCCTCTGGTCTTTGCTCAAGTAACAGTCCAGCCTTCACCTCCACCAGGCAAGACTTTCGTCCCCCTCAGTCTCCGTAAGAGAGTGCTGTCCTGGGCACACGCTTCCCGTTTCGCAGGGCATACCGGGGCACAGAAGACCTTAATGTTCCTGTTGCGTTCATACTGGTGGCCTACCATTCGTCGCGATGTAACCAGCTTTGTCGCCTCCTGTGTAAAGTGCGCTCAGCATAAGTCCTCCAGAACATCTCCTGTCGGTCCTCTTCTACCTCTAGCCATACCAACAGAACCATGGTCCCACCTCTCTATGGACTTTATCTGCGAACTTCCTCCCTCCAAAGGGCATACGGCAATTTGGGTGGTGGTTGACCGGTTTTCAAAGATGGTGCACTTCTTCCCCTTAAAAGGCCTTCCCTCTGCTCCAGTGTTGGCTCAGCTCTTCATTTCCACCATCTTCAAACTCCATGGATTGCCGAAAGAGATTATATCTGACCGTGGCGTGCAGTTCGTCGCAAAGTTTTGGAGGGCTCTCTGTTCCGCTGTACAAGTCAAGCTCAAGTTCTCCACTGCTTTCCACCCACAAACCAACGGGCAGACAGAACGAGTCAACCAGGACTTGGAAGCCTTTATTCGTTTGTTCGTCTCTTCCTCTCAAGACGACTGGGTAGACCTTCTGCCCTGGGCGGAATTTGCGCACAACAATTCTTATCATTCTTCCTCCGGCACCACTCCCTTTTTCACTGTCTTTGGCAAGCATCCCCGATCTCCGGAGTTCTCAGATCTATCGTTGTCCGAAGTCCCTGCAGCTGCTTCTTCTCTACAACGGTTTGCAAAGATCTGGTCTGACGTTCATACCGCTCTCCTCAAAGCATCCGCTCGATATAAAAGGATGGCGGACAGGAAAAGAAGAGCGGCTCCTAAGTTGAAGGTTGGAGATCGAGTATGGCTGTCTACCCGCCATATACGCCTTCGGTTACCGTCCATGAAGCTGGCCCCTCGGTTCATCGGGCCGTACCCAATCACTCAGGTGATTAATCCAGTGGCCTACAGACTACAGCTCCCTTCTTCCTTAAAGATATCAAATTCTTTCCATGTGTCTCTTCTGAAACCTTTGCGATTGAACTTATACCAGAAAAAGGTGCCTAAACCCCCCAAGATTGGCTCAGAGAGAGAGACAGAGTTCGAGGTGAGGCGCATTATCGACTCACGTTGCTGCAATACCCATCTTCAATATCTGGTAGAGTGGCTTGGATTCGGTCCTGAAGAGAATTCCTGGGTTGATGCTGCAGATCTCCATGCTCCCCGTCTGGTGAGACAATTCTTTCAAAGGAATCCACACAAGGTGCGTAGGTGCCCTGGGGTCACCCAGAAAGGGGGGGGTACTGTCACACGCAGCCAGCGGCAGTCTGGTGGGCAGCAGGCAGCGGCAGTCTGGTGGGCAGCAGACAGCGTGGGACGCCGGCAAGTGTAGCGGTATGTGCTGTAGGGGCGCTGGGAGGCCGGCGCCGCCATCTTGGTTAAGGGCAAATAGCAGATTGGTCCTTGTCTGAGGTTTCCGCCCATACTGACCTGACAGCCAATGGCAGCCGCCCTCTAGGGATATAGGGGATCTGCCTAGGCCTGTTCAGTGTCAGTACAAAGAGTCTCCAGAGGCGTTCACAGCTCCCAGATGACTCCGGCTCTCTGACTCACCTCTCCTGACTTGGTGCCTTGCTTCAGTGCTCTGTGTTGGTCTCGGTTCAGCTTAACCCCATCGCTGCCAGTTCTCTCCACAGTCTGGTCTCTGCCTGCATCCCTGAGCTTCCTGGCCTATAGCTCTTCAAGCCGTCTGCTTCCAAGCAACTTCCCATTCTTCTGTCATCATCCATCTTCTTTCAGTCTTCAAGGATCCCTCATTACCATCAAGTACATTCTCTTTCCGGATTTACTCATTTCTCAAGACCCCAGCCTGCCGTCCGCAGTGCTTGAACTGTCATTGTTTAAATGAACTTTTGCTTCTTTCAAAGTGCCGTGCTGGCTCAATTCTTATTACCACTAACTGCCACTTAAAGAAAGTATTTAAGTGTGTATTGTTTCATTTATGAATTCTATTATTAAACCTGCACGATTTAATCCTTCCTCCTCTGGTCCGTCTCCGGTTGCTACACACCACACGACTTCATCCAGCCCTTCAGTTGTGACAACTCGTGTGTCCAAAGTGAACCCCAGTCACGGCCGGAGCACGTATCTGTAGGAGCGACCAGGTGGGTCCGTGACATATGAATGGAAATCTTCTATGCTATGGATTTTACCAGTTACTACAGACATATAATTATGTATGACCGAAGTGGGACTTTTGCAAGCTCGACACATGCTGCACGTTCCACATCGGTAAACATTTTTTGATTTTATATGGTTTAGTGGTGATAGTGTGTTAATGGCACTATTCACGAGAATGTCCTTCAAGTTTATTGCCCTTCTATGCATGAATTTAGGTTTAGATTTTACATGATCGTTCAATAAGGGGTCATTAGTCAGGATCGACCAATGTTTTTTAAATATACTCTCAAATTGCATGTGCTGGTACGTAATCTGAGTAATAAAGGCAACCTCTGTGTTTTCAGTTTTATGTCTCTTTTCAACTATTTCTTGGTTTTTATTTGAGATTAGGGGGGAAATTTACTAAAGGAAATTTGTAAAAAAAAATAGGTGTATTTGTATCCAGAAATACACTTATTTTTGGCGTTTACTATCCAGAAAATACGGCAATTCGTATTGATGTGCTATCAATACGAATACGAATTGCCGTATTTTCGGGATAGTAAACGCCAAAAATAAGTGTATTTCTGGATACAAATACACCTATTTTTTTACAAATTTCCTTTAGTAAATTTCCCCCTAGATCTCTACCCTTATTCTTTGCTTTATCAATGATAGCTTTTTTGTACCCTTTACTCTGAAATAGTTTTTCCAGATTGGTCGCCTGATCTTCATACACCAATACATCAGTGCAATTGCGACTGATGCGTTGGAATTGGCTATTGGGCACACTGTTTAGCCAATTAAGATGATGATTACTATCTGCACTTATAAAAGAATTGCAGTCAGTGGCCTTAATATAATTTTTAGTTTTTAATTCTCCTGCTTCAACATAAAAGGTGACATCCAGAAAATCAACTGTTTCCTTACTGACATTAAATTATAATCCAATATTATATTCATTCCGATTAAGATGTTCACAAAATTACTCCAATTCCACATGATTGCCTTGCCATACAAAGATGACATCGTGATGTATCGACGCCAAAGCACCAGGCTGGCACCATATGGATGACCAAACCATACGGAAAGGTCCTCCCACCATGCCAAAAACAAGTTGGCATAGCTAGGTGCCAGCCTTGTGCCCATCGCCGTGCCCATTAATTGTAAATAATAAGAACCATCGTACCAAAAATAGTTATTGGTTAGAATTAGCATAATACCTTCTAGAATAAAATGATTTTAATCCTCTGACATCTTCGTTATCTAAGAAATAGGACACCGCTTTTATCCCTAAATCTAGACTAATAAAGTCTGAGGATGGTATACAAAGATGTAACATCTGATGTTACTTAAACATAATCAGATTCCCATTTTATATTTTTCATGGTGTCTAGCGTAGCTATTGTGTCCTTCAGATATGCTCTACTTTTCTGAGCTAGGGGTTGCAGCAGGCTGTCCAAATAGTGCGACAGGTTTGACAAAATAGAATTAGTGCCGGCCACAATTGGCCGGCCTGGAGGGTGGTTTTGATTTTTATGCATTTTTGGTAATACATATATTACCGGTATTAACGGCTGATCTATGTTTGCGTAGTCCCTGATGTTTTCATTAATTACTCCTTTGCTGGTATATAGATTTAGAAACGTCTCTAATTTCTTAGTGATGGACTCAGTGGGATTACATCTTAATATTTTATACGTTACAGTATCCCCTAACTGATGTATTATTTCTGCATTATAATCCTCCACATCTAAGGTAACAATGCTTCCCCCCTTATCAGCGGGTTTAACCACTACTGTATTTCCTTATTTTCCTGCAGGGACTTTTTGGTTAGATTGGCCGTTTTGCTGGGTTTAAATTCTGTCTTCTCCAAATCCTCTCTGACAAATCACTTAAAAGTTTCTATAAAGCATCTTTTTTTATGTTTTTGGAAAAATCCTCCACTCACCTAACTAAACCCAAAATAATTCTGGGCGATTAGGGGCTGTTTATATATGAGAGTGCCCTCCCAAGTTTGAGAAGTGCACCAATCACTAAGGGCCTTATTCTGGTCTGTGCGTACTTTCCCGAATTCTTACGGATGGCGTTTTTTAGCCGTCTGCGCATGCGTGGGGAACGCTATGCGCATGTGCCACGCACGTACTTGTACTCACTAATACCGTACAGAAATGTACACCGCAATCACTCGTGAAATATGGGCGTATTATGGGCGTCATTCGGAAATACACAGGGGCGTAGTTTCAAAGTGGGCTAAACTGGGCGGAAACATGGGCGGACACGGGGGAGTGCACTTATTTTGGTAGGCATGCATTCGGACAGCACGCCGAATGCACGCGAACAAAAAGGCAAGAAATATGCGGTGTCCATAAGCAAGTATTGCTTTGCGGACACCACTCGGTCATGCGCTAGGCAATCGGAACGCCTAATCACTGAAACCATTGTCAGCTGAACACAATACAATCCACTCCTTTACTCATTACTTGTTAATTACACGCTTGTCACTGCTTCAATTGGAACCATTGCAGCTTAAATGGAAAATTACTAAACACACACATATATGCTGCACTTTTCACACACTTTTACACTGCAAATAATGAACACAACTTAATATTAATAATACAAATACACATGTCACTTCTACATGTATCAATTAAACCACACATTTGGGGGAAACAAAAAAACATTTATTAAATAAACATATAAAATAAATTAGAAACTGTCACAAATTAAATGGTACCATTGCAGGAATAAAAGTAAATAATATATAATAAATACATGTATTGTAGACATACATAGCCACAGCAGAATCATTAGGAACACATCAGGTGGCTTCACAACAAAAGTATAGCACCAACACTTCAAGTACAGCAGACAGTAATGCTAGCCGAAACAGGGCAACAGGGGAACCAAACATGACATTCGAAACGAGGGCAAATGTGGGTACCCTCTGCACGGAATTGGACACAGGAAGCTGACACACACAGCTCAATGAAAGATTTGGGAAGACATAAGGGTGGAGATTAATGCGGACACAAGTTCATTTGCGGGCACGTTTGCCCCTGGCAGGCTCCTTGCCACGTGCAGCAGCTCTTCGGCCACGGTCAGATGGTGGCCCAGGTGGAGCAGATGCTGGTGAGGGGGTGGATGGTCTTCCCCATCTGGCAGCAGGGAGTGCTGATGGTGGGAATGCACCAGAAACGGATGACATTAGGACCCTATTGCTGGCAACTAGCTCCACCATAAGCTCATTATGGTGGAGGAGGAGGTCATTTTGCCGCAGGGCTTGATCAGACAGCACCTGCAGGCTAGCAGCAATTGATTGCTGGGTGGCAGCCATAGCCTGCAGGCTCCCAGCGATACTCTGGTGGCTGCTGACCAAACCCTGCAAGACCTCCTCGGTCCTACGCACCCACTCTGATGCCTACTCTCCCTGCTGCTGAATATGGGAAAGCACCTGCACCCACCTGGTCAATTCAGCCTCGGTCAGTGGCTGCTGCACGGGCCTGGTACTGGTGGCAGGTGGCACAGACTCCTCAACCTCCTCAAGAGATTCTTGACCAAGCGGTTAGGATGCTGGTGAAAGAGAACATTACAATTACAACACATTCCATGCAAAATTAGAACCAGCTACTTATGGCATGGCAAATAATTACCTTCAAGCAAAGAAGCCATGACTTCCGCTGGGGCCTCGCTGTCCATGGTGCTCACCCCCCGGACCTCCTCGACTGCAATGCAGCACTCTGCCATCACTTCCAGGGGGGTGAGCTTCAGCTTTGATGGCATGGGGCCAGCCCCAGAGGTGTGGCTGTGTTCCCACCGCTGGGTCAATTTCTTCTTGAGGTTCCCTTTGAAGTCGTGCCACCTGCAATCAAAGTTTACATATTAATACATGTCACTCCTCATGTTTGCTGTAGCACCCATTGCAATCTGCAACAGATTACAACATCTGCCTCATGACACCAAACTTACATTGTATTAAATTTGAAAACCAAGCCTTAGAAGATACACTCACCCTACAATAACTATCAATTAAATGACATGGCAAACATGTCTGTGCCTCCAAGCAACGTGACCGGCCATTGACCAACTCCATCTAACATCTAATGTAAACATTACTGGTCTTGTACTGCTCAAATGTAACACACATGTACTTGCCTCTTCTTAACGTGCTCCGTCTCACGAACTTGTGGAGCCACCGCATTAATCTCCGCCGTTATGTCCTCCCAGATCTTCCATCTCCTTGTGTGTGTCAACCAGTCCTGTGGACACTCGATCCAATCCCGTGCGCGGGGCACCAGGATGGCAAGCTCCTGCGCTTCGAATGCCATGTTTCTGGTGGTTGGTTCCTCTGTTGCCCTATTTCGGCCACGGCCACTGGCACCGCCACTGCCACGGCCACGGCCACCTGTCGCTGTACTCGAAGTGCTGGGCAGGCTACTCTGTTGGGAAGCCACCTGCTGTGTTCCCAATGATTCTGCTGAGGCTGAAGATGGGCCAGCTGCCGGTTGGCCTGATGTAGATGGCCCATCTGGCTGCTGTTCTCCCAATGGCTGGTCTGGGTTGATGGGGACATAGGTGGTGCTGGAGTCCATGTTGCCAAACAGGTCCTGCAACACCTGGTCTTCCTCTGAATCTGAGCTAGCCATGTTTGCAACAACATTGCATTTGTCTAACACACCTTTATATCCTATTTCTGTAATTGGCGTACATCAGCGACACCCTGCGTTCCGTATGGCCGCGTTCCGTACGGCAGCGTCGACCGTGCGGCGCATAGGCCACGCCCCTAGCTGCGAAAAAAAAAAACCTGGCAAACTTAGTAAGTCTGATTTAGTAGGTAATTGCAGATTTGTACTCCAATGACCAAATAAAACTGAGGTCAGACATGACATTTATATGTGAATGCACTTCTGTACTGAGCACTTCTTTGGTATGTAGTACAAATGACAATACCCATTCCATATGTAAATCCAGTCCACCACTTAGGCAATAGTAATCAGTGCTAGCATCTAAATCACATGTGAAAGGTCTCCAAATTCAGCCTTGATGCTAGCTACTTTTCATTCCACATCTCTAGTGTGGCCCAGTAGAAGGTAAGTGTACACATGGCACCATGGCCTAATATTGGGAAAAGGTCTGGCACTATTTTCTATGTTTCTGCTGTATATCTTTCACTATAATTAAGCTGTTTAGTACCTTGTTGAGTTAGGTGTAAGTAGCTAGTGATACAGACTATTTCACCTGTTGCTTATACCCATGTTTGGTGAATGTAATAGATTATATATAATGGGTTCCCAACTTATTTTACACTGTCTGTTTAGGAGATAGTAAGTAATGGCATGGTCTGCTCAACTATGCAAAGGTACAGCAAGTGTGGGTTTGCGATGCAATGGGTTAGCCATCTGTTGTGGCGCATACACGCTGTTACTGTCAAAATGAACAATAAAGTTAATACCAAATATCACTCTGATCAACCAATGACAGGACATGATTGCTTGAATTGTGCCATTGCTAAGATGGCGGCCTATGGCAGAGCAGCACCTTTTTCGCCAGCGGAGCTGAGGACACTGGTCTCCGTTATGGAGACCAGGCTGGGGCGGGCCCATTTATTACCAACAGGCAAAAGCGTAATGCTTATGCGGTGGCCCGCCGGCGCATATACGCCCGCACACAGGTGTGGAGGACCATCGCTCAGCTGGAGCGGCGATGGTCAGACCTGAGGCGTCGGCAGCCGGATTTGCTCCAGCAAATCAGGGCTAGGATTGCGAGATGTGAGTGTTTATACATTAAATGGCCATTTGTACATGATTGCTTACATGACCTTATTTAAGCCAATAAGGTAACCAGCCTGATCATGAGTTAAACATGGCATACACTATATGTGTGCTACTTCCTGTTTGACACCCTGTAATGGTGATAAAATATGTCATTGTGTAGGATTATTGATTGTGATGCTTACAATGGCCCAAATGTCACATCATAACTGCCATGTTACAGGCTGTGTTGTGTAAAAGACACTAAGGAGCTGATTGGCTGTACAGTTATCTCAACTCATAACCTTTGTATTTATTGCTTGTTAAGGCTTAATACATCTGTCCAAATGACCTCTAATTGGCATTTTTTTGTCTCAAACACAGCACGGGATCGAGCAAGACAGGCCCGGGAGGAGGCAGAGGTGGCCCAGGAGGAGGTTGCAGAAGCGAGGGCCGAGGAGGTGGTTTAAGAGGAAGGGATGGCGGAGGAAGTGGAGGTGGAGGAGGTGGCAGAGGAAGTGGAGGAGGAGGTGTGGGCTGTGGAGGCGGAGGTGCTGCCAGCAGAGGAGGCCCCTGAAGAAGAGGAGGAGGTGGAGGCCTGTGAGGTCGTGCAGGCGCCCGAAATTGGTATGTATACATAAGGATTAATTATTCCTTTTGTCGTCTACTCTTTGCTATGTAGCACTGGTGATTCAATTGTGTTTTTTAAAACTATAAATTCATATAACAAACAGGGTACCAACAGACACACTTATATAGGGTGGCCAAACCATCCCTTTCATCCTGGACACATATTAATGACACAGGTTGTGCGGATGGCCTTCAGGTCGATTTTAAGAGCCACTGAACCTGTGTAGTTAATCTGTATCCTGGAAGAAAGGGATGACTTGCTCATGTAAGAGTTACATGTCCCTGCTGCAAGCATACAATCTGTAGCCTCATATAGGTGAGTAGAGTTTACTGGTGATTGATCTTTCTAAACTAGATTAAGTATGACATAAATGGAGTATGGACAGGCGTGGCTTAGAATGGAGTAACAAGTGGTCAGTGCCCCTGGGCCCTTCTCTAGCTAAACACCCCCTGCGGTCTGCATGTATGGTTGGCACCATAATTGTGTGTTGATTTGGCCTTAGTAATGATTTTGTGCATGGGAGTGGGTTAGTGCTGCAGCTTCACCTAACTGGCATTATGACAATGATTTATGGAGCAGACCATCAGCAGGCAAGCCATGCTTGATTGCACAAATGTACTGAGCATTCCTGAGAGTTGACTAAGTCCCATGCCACGCTCCATCATATAACAGACACTGAGCGCTTTTTGATGAGTTGGGATTGGTGCAGCGCATGACATGCTTCTCAGAGCTTAGTCATGGGTGGGTTTGGATTCAGAAGGAGCACTATGACTGTTAGGTGTTCTACAGAGTAAAGGGTAGAGGGGAAAAAACAGCCTTTCCATCTAGGATGTATGCATGTATGTATAGCTGTATGTGTCATATATATAGTTATATATGTGTCTATATACATATATATATACATATATATATATATATATATATATATATATATATATATATATATATATATATATATATATATATATACACACACACCTGTCACCTTGCATGTTTAAAATTTAGGTATGACTATGTCAAATGTATGCATGAATATCATTAGTAATTTGACCCTTTTTAATATGTCCACAGATGAGCCAGCCCAAGCAGAAGAGGGTCTACGTGGGGCCCTCTTAAGAATAAGAGAACACATGCGCCAGGTCATGGCCGAGTTGGACCAGCTGCTTGATGTAGCTATTTAATTTTTTACATTATTTTTTTCATAAAAAAATTGTTATTTTAATAAATATTTTCTTACAGTTCGAAGTTGTCTGTGTGTTTTGTTTACATGGAAAAGTATATGTGTAACTTGTTTATACTCTTTTAAATTAGCAAAATGTACATACTGTATATAGATGTATGTTATGTTCACATGCTGTAAGGGTTAATGTGTGTAATAAATGTAGTAGTAATGTGGTTCAGTATGTATTAGGATTTAATTGATTCAAATAGAAAACAATCCCTTTTTAATGAGGTTGCCTAATTGCATAAGTGGGTCATGTGATCGCTGTCTGTGCTCAGATAAATAGTGTTGTATTTAGCGTAAATACTCCGCATCGGTGCGTACGGCCAGGTTCCTGTACGTTCTGACGCGGTAAGACTGTGCTTACGCTGTAAGACCGTGCCGAATCTGTGCGTGTCCACCGCACACGCAAGGTTTGTATGTCGTCCGTACACACGCCCTGTTCTTAAAGAGTGAGTCCGTCCGGATGTGGAGGCTCGATGGGCGTTTCTACGGACGATGTCCGCATAGCGTTGCGTGTGGCCCGCTCCGTAAGAATTCGGGAAAGTACGCACCGATCAGAATAAGGGCCTAAGTTACTCTTGGTTTGCTTATTACTATGCATGGTGTATTGAAATACGAATTTGTATTTTTAAATACGAATCGGGGTATGTTGAAATACGAATTGAGTATGATACGGCCGGGGAACCTCATGTAAAAAGTGTCCCCTGGCTGTGGCATGACACTGGGGGCTGTTGGAGTCCGGTGATGGTTACAAAATATGGCGGACCCCCATTTTTTTGTCCGTCGTATTTTTGGAACCAGAACCAGTCCAAAAGTTCAGGACTGGTTTCAGAAATACGGGGGACCCATACTTTTTTGTCCCCTATATTTTTGGAACCAGGTCTGGCTCAATGAGCCCGGGGCTGGTTATGCTCAGGAGGGGGGACCCCGCTCAATTTTTTTTTTTCATTTTTTGACACAAAATTGCACATGTCCACAAATTCGCACATTTTCATGACTAAAATTCACACTTTATCGCACGTTTTTGCCTGGAATTCGCATCTGATTAAATATGCAAATTTCGCAGAAAAAATGTGATTTAAAAAGTTGTATAATGTGCGATTTCAGAAAGTGCCGAAAAATCGCTCCTATTAAATGTCACCTGAGAACTGCAATGTCAAATACATTCCGTCCTGTAACATTAACCATGACACATTCATATACATTCTTAATTTCATTTAAAGCCCTTAATTGTCTACTTGGCTCCATGGGGTGCCTAGGGACACTTGCAGGGGTGCCACGGTTGGTGGTCCAAGTTCAAATTATTTATGATCAATTATTTATGGACAAAACCAGTGCTGGTGGCTGCCAATCATAAAATATGTACAGAAGCAAATCCTGCCCTTTATCCCACAACGGAACCTAAGAAGCACATATAAACACAATCTACTTCATTTTATATTTATTTTTTTTGGGCCTAGGGGTGCCATGGAAAAATTCTAACACTCTAGGGTGTCGTGACTTGAAAAAGATTGGGAACCCCTGGTCTACTTGCATATGGCATCCTGGAGTTTTATATTCTTTGCAGTGTTGGTTGTGACATCAGCTCCCCTCTGAATATGGATAATGCAGAGAGGAGCATGATCCTGTGGCAAGATGGGTGGTCCAGACAGAGCTATTTAGCCCAGTAGTAACAGCCGCCCCCTCGAACCACAGTAATTAATCCACCAATATTATAATTTCTTCCAGATCAAAATGCTTAACAAGATAATTACGTCATTATTACTCCTAAACATACGTCCGGCTGGTGAAAAAATATGTTTCAAAAGACCTGCATGTAGTTTGGAGGCTACTCAAAAAACACCTCTTTCCTATAGTAAAGGAGGAGATCTGATTATTGGAGGGATACTACAAACATCTCTAATGGGAATGAAAACTGATGCAAATTTTGGTGACAGACATAGACCTACAAGTGACAGCTGTGTGCTGTAAGTACTTCATGTGATTTCTGTAGAAATCTATAATAGTTTGCTGAGAGTTGTTGGTATCGGCTTTTTGAGTTGCAATGGGAAAGCCATATAAAGGTAATAGGGTACGAGTTTAGGAAACATTTAGAAGTCAGCTAATGTACTAGGGTAAGAGAACATGCAAACTCGCATGTTACACGTAATCCCACAACTCGCTATGTACAAACTAACATCTAGATGTTTCCGCATTGTGTACATTCAGCTGGCCCAATGTAAAACATTACCAAAACATGTCAATGTTAGGAACAGGGAGATCTCGCCTACCCTACCTCCGTTGTACTCAGATGGAGTTGACGTGTGTGTGCGGGGTGCTAGGCTTCACCAATAATAGCCGCGTTCGTGGGAGCCCGTTAGTCAGGCTCCCACCTCGATGCCACCTGGTCTTATGTTAAGGACAACACACACGCCAAGGCCAGTGATGAACAAGGGGAAACCTATCTACAAACAAAGAGGCGAGGACCACCCTGCCCTGCGGAGAGGGGTGCCAGTGGATGGCACTCTAAACAGGAACCCGCTGTGCTAATGCTTAACAGGTGTAACCATACACAGTATGCTGACACACTAAGAACTGCTGACGGGTGTAACAATACACGATATGCTGACACACTAAGAACTGCTGACGGGTGTAACAATACACTATATGCTGACACAATAAGTACTGCTGACAGGTGTAACAATACACGATACGCTGACACAATGAGTACTGCTGACAGGTGTAACAATACACTATACGCTGACACAATAAGCAAATGATTAGTAAGGAGACAAAGAGGGGGAATCTCCCAACTTATCTGGAACCGAGGGATATCAATTTAGCTGGAGAAGGAATCCCACAAAGACCAACAGGAGCTGCAGGGACCGGGAGACGGATAAAGGACGACACACGGACACCGGGAGGACAGGAGACTGGATGGAGGACACAGCTGGGAATCAATGACAGGATGCAGGATGACTGGGAACAGGAACCAGGAATAACGGAAGACTGGGAACCAGGAACACTTGAGACCCTGAGGTACAAAAGCTATAACCGGCATGGGACTGAACAACCAGAGAGTTTATATAGAGAGCACCATGTGGTGCTGATTACACATAGCCTAAAGGTGTGCACTGCAGGCTAGGAGCCTAATCAGGACACCTGAGTCCAGAACACACAGTACTGAAAGTAACCTGTAATGGCCCAGGCTGACCACTGGATGCCACTAGCGAGTACACACACACACAGGCTGAGATAAACCCAGGGAGAACATGAACTACACACAGAAAATGTGAATAGTACATAACACCGATCCGTTGGAGGCGGTTCATAACAGAATCCCCCCCTAAAAAAGGTGGACTCCGGACACCCCAGCTTGATCAAGGGGAACCAAGAACAAAAACAGACTCAATGTCTCCGACAAGACTTCTTCTTCTTCTTCTTCTTCCCAGGTTGCCTGGGAGTAAACACAGTAATACCAAAAATATTGTCTGAACTAACGGTACCCTCAACTAAAGGCATTTCATCGATTTCAGAGTTGTAATCTGAGTTGGAGTCCGCATCTAAGGGAAGGATTATGGTTTCAATCTTGGTAACATTTGGCACTGGAGAAGAAGTAGTATCGCATGACTGAACATAGGCAGGACTCTTGACAGATTGAGTAGACACTGGACAACCATCGATCTCTGAATCGGAATTCAAGACAGAATCAAGCCTGGATTCCACTGCTGTAAAAGCTAAGATTCCAGGGGCATACCTGTTAAAACGAGCACACCCAGCGACCATAGCTATGGGCTGGGACTTTTGTACTGACTTTCCTATGCATGATGGAGTCTCTGCAGAGAAGATGGTCGGTCCAGAGGCAGGTGTACCACTTTTATTGGGACCAAATTTTTTCAATACAGCATCACTGAATGCTGGGAGATTCTTAAGAATGGGATCCTCAGATTCAATAAATTTGGACGCCCATTTGAAAGGTTCACCTCTGAAGCAGTAAATTAAATAGAGCACCACATTATCTGAAGTGATACCTAAAAATGGTCTGGACTTCAAAATAGTGATAAAATGGTTAGTGAGCGCAACAAATTGGGTTAGGTCCCCATCAAAAACTATAGATGTAGAGATATCGTTCAAAGCATCAACAGTAACTTCATTATCAGCTAACTGACTGGACTGTATAGCTGGAATTATGGCCCTTGAGGCTGAGACTTTAGGGACCCCCTTAGAGGTTATGACCTCTTCCAAGTCTGATGGTCTTTCTGGTTGGGCAGCACTATGATGAGTCTCTGGCTGATCATCACTGTGACGCACTTCTAAGTGGGCAGCACTATAGTGAAACTCTGGCTGGGCAACAACAAAAAGACCAACAGATGGTCCCTCCATGTTACCGACATGGCTGGAACTCTGTTCAGAGACAGGACAATCAGAATCCCTCTTAGGGACTAGATGGACAGCGTCCCCATCTGGGGCGACACCGGCTTGAACCCCCTCTGGGGAGACACAGGCTTGAACCCCCTCTGGGGCGACACAGGCTTGAACCCCCTCTGGGGCGACACAGGCTTGAACCCCCTCTGGGGCGACACAGGCTTGAACCCCCTCTGGGGCGACACAGGCTTGAACCCCCTCTGGGGCAACACAGGCTTGAACCCCCTCTGGGGCAACACAGGCTTGAACCCCCTCTGGGGCGACACAGGCTTGAACCCCCTCTGGGGCGACACAGGCTTGAACCCCCTCTGGGGCGACACCAACTTGAACCCCTTCTGGGGCGACACCAACTTGAACCCCTTCTGGGGCTGCGGCCTCCGGGCCCCCACTCGGGGCTGCGGCCTCCGGGCCCCCACTCGGGGCTGCGGGCTCCGGGCCCCCACTCGGGGCTGCGGCCTCCGGGCCCCCACTCGGGGCTGCGGCCTCCGGGACCCCGGCATCTGACCGGCTCGGCGGGCCCCCGGCATCTGAGTTAACCACCTGGGTTTTCCCTTCAAGGGTTTGCAACTCTGACTCCCTGGTCATTAAAACATCAGCACTGGGACCAGTAGAAAAAGGCAGAGTGCTTTTACTGGGAGACTCGGCAGAGAGCTCCTCTGCCACAGTGGAGACAGGCTTAGATCTGACAACCTGCTCAGACCTGGCCAGAGGAGATACCCTGACAGCACCACCGGAATTACGCAAGCCACACGTCTGCAAGAAGTGGCCAGAATCTCCACAGTATAAGCATAGATTAAGGTTTCTACGCCGCTGACGCTCCTCTAACGGAAGCTTCGGCCGTAGATAACTTCTATGCTTTACCTGACCCTCTGGGTCTGAGGACTTGCTGCCTAATACTTCCTTAGGCAGGGCCTCATTAGGGGCTAAACGAACCCCAGTGACCTCTGGGAGGATCAGAAAAATATCAGTGATGAGTCTTTGCAGCTGCAGAAGAGACTGCTGCAAAATCTCCCACTGCCCAGGTTTTACGGCATTGAATGCCAAATTTAGAGCCGCTAATGACTCTTGCATGGCCTGCATGATATGGCCATGCAAGTTTATACACCAGCAAGAAAAAACTGATACAAGAATAAACTGACACGGGCAAAAAACTGACACGGGCAAAAAACTGACACGGGCAAAAAACTGACACGGGCAAAAAAAAAACTGACACGGGCAAAAAAAAAACTGACACGGGCAAAAAAAAAACTGACACGGGCAAAAAAACTGACACGGGCAAAAAAACTGACACGGGCAAAAAAAACTGACACGGGCAAAAAAACTGACACGGGCAAAAAAAACTGACACGGGCAAAAAACTGACACGGGCAAAAAACTGACACGGGCAAAAAACTGACACAGGCAAAAAACTGACACGGCTGGAAATCTCTGGACTGAGAGGGCAGAACCCAGCTCCAGAGTGCTGTATGGCCGGTTATAATGTTAGGAACAGGGAGATCTCGCCTACCCTACCTCCGTTGTACTCAGATGGAGTTGACGTGTGTGTGCGGGGTGCTAGGCTTCACCAATAATAGCCGCGTTCGTGGGAGCCCGTTAGTCAGGCTCCCACCTCGATGCCACCTGGTCTTATGTTAAGGACAACACACACGCCAAGGCCAGTGATGAACAAGGGGAAACCTATCTACAAACAAAGAGGCGAGGACCACCCTGCCCTGCGGAGAGGGGTGCCAGTGGATAGCACTCTAAACAGGAACCCGCTGTGCTAATGCTTAACAGGTGTAACCATACACAGTATGCTGACACACTAAGAACTGCTGACGGGTGTAACAATACACTATATGCTGACACACTAAGAACTGCTGACGGGTGTAACAATACACGATATGCTGACACACTAAGAACTGCTGACGGGTGTAACAATACACTATATGCTGACACAATAAGTACTGCTGACAGGTGTAACAATACACGATACGCTGACACAATGAGTACTGCTGACAGGTGTAACAATACACTATACGCTGACACAATAAGCAAATGATTAGTAAGGAGACAAAGAGGGGGAATCTCCCAACTTATCTGGAACCGAGGGATATCAATTTAGCTGGAGAAGGAATCCCACAAAGACCAACAGGAGCTGCAGGGACCGGGAGACGGATAAAGGACGACACACGGACACCGGGAGGACAGGAGACTGGATGGAGGACACAGCTGGGAATCAATGACAGGATGCAGGATGACTGGGAACAGGAACCAGGAATAACGGAAGACTGGGAACCAGGAACACTTGAGACCCTGAGGTACAAAAGCTATAACCGGCATGGGACTGAACAACCAGAGAGTTTATATAGAGAGCACCATGTGGTGCTGATTACACATAGCCTAAAGGTGTGCACTGCAGGCTAGGAGCCTAATCAAGACACCTGAGTCCAGAACACACAGTACTGAAAGTAACCTGTAATGGCCCAGGCTGACCACTGGATGCCACTAGCGAGTACACACACACACAGGCTGAGATAAACCCAGGGAGAACATGAACTACACACAGAAAATGTGAATAGTACATAACACCGATCCGTTGGAGGCGGTTCATAACAGAATCCCCCCCTAAAAAAGGTGGACTCCGGACACCCCAGCTTGATCAAGGGGAACCAAGAACAAAAACAGACTCAATGTCTCCGACAAGACTTCTTCTTCTTCTTCTTCTTCCCAGGTTGCCTGGGAGTAAACACAGTAATACCAAAAATATTGTCTGAACTAACGGTACCCTCAACTAAAGGCATTTCATCGATTTCAGAGTTGTAATCTGAGTTGGAGTCCGCATCTAAGGGAAGGATTATGGTTTCAATCTTGGTAACATTTGGCACTGGAGAAGAAGTAGTATCGTATGACGGAACATAGGCAGGACTCTTGACAGATTGAGTAGACACTGGACAACCATCGATCTCTGAATCGGAATTCAAGACAGAATCAAGCCTGGATTCCACTGCTGTAAAAGCTAAGATTCCAGGGGCATACCTGTTAAAACGAGCACACCCAGCGACCATAGCTATGGGCTGGGACTTTTGTACTGACTTTCCTATGCATGATGGAGTCTCTGCAGACAAGATGGTCGGTCCAGAGGCAGGTGTACCACTTTTATTGGGACCAAATTTTTTCAATACAGCATCACTGAATGCTGGGAGATTCTTAAGAATGGGATCCTCAGATTCAATAAATTTGGACGCCCATTTGAAAGGTTCACCTCTGAAGCAGTAAATTAAATAGAGCACCACATTATCTGAAGTGATACCTAAAAATGGTCTGGACTTCAAAATAGTGATAAAATGGTTAGTGAGCGCAACAAATTGGGTTAGGTCCCCATCAAAAACTATAGATGTAGAGATATCGTTCAAAGCATCAACAGTAACTTCATTATCAGCTAACTGACTGGACTGTATAGCTGGAATTATGGCCCTTGAGGCTGAGACTTTAGGGACCCCCTTAGAGGTTATGACCTCTTCCAAGTCTGATGGTCTTTCTGGTTGGGCAGCACTATGATGAGTCTCTGGCTGATCATCACTGTGACGCACTTCTAAGTGGGCAGCACTATAGTGAAACTCTGGCTGGGCAACAACAAAAAGACCAACAGATGGTTCCTCCATGTTACCGACATGGCTGGAACTCTGTTCAGAGACAGGACAATCAGAATCCCTCTTAGGGACTAGATGGACAGCGTCCCCATCTGGGGCGACACCGGCTTGAACCCCCTCTGGGGCGACACAGGCTTGAACCCCCTCTGGGGCGACACAGGCTTGAACCCCCTCTGGGGCGACACAGGCTTGAACCCCCTCTGGGGCGACACAGGCTTGAACCCCTTCTGGGGCGACACAGGCTTGAACCCCCTCTGGGGCGACACAGGCTTGAACCCCCTCTGGGGCGACACAGGCTTGAACCCCCTCTGGGGCGACACAGGCTTGAACCCCCTCTGGGGCGACACAGGCTTGAACCCCTTCTGGGGCGACACAGGCTTGAACCCCCTCTGGGGCGACACAGGCTTGAACCCCCTCTGGGGCGACACAGGCTTGAACCCCCTCTGGGGCGACACCAACTTGAACCCCCTCTGGGGCGACACCAACTTGAACCCCTTCTGGGGCTGCGGCCTCCGGGCCCCCACTCGGGGCTGCGGCCTCCGGGCCCCCACTCGGGGCTGCGGCCTCCGGGCCCCCACTCGGGGCTGCGGCCTCCGGGCCCCCACTCGGGGCTGCGGCCTCCGGGCCCCCACTCGGGGCTGCGGCCTCCGGGCCCCCACTCGGGGCTGCGGCCTCCGGGACCCCGGCATCTGACCGGCTCGGCGGGCCCCCGGCATCTGACCGGCTCGGCGGGCCCCCGGCATCTGACCGGCTCGGCGGGCCCCCGGCATCTGACCGGCTCGGCGGGCCCCCGGCATCTGACCGGCTCGGCGGGCCCCCGGCATCTGACCGGCTCGGCGGGTCCCCGGCATCAGACCGGCTCGGCGGGCCCCCGGCATCTGAGTCAACCACCTGGGTTTTCCCTTCAAGGGTTTGCAACTCTGACTCCCTGGTCATTAAAACATCAGCACTGGGACCAGTAGAAAAAGGCAGAGTGCTTTTACTGGGAGACTCGGCAGAGAGCTCCTCTGCCACAGTGGAGACAGGCTTAGATCTGACAACCTGCTCAGACCTGGCCAGAGGAGATACCCTGTCGGCACCACCGGAATTACGCAAGCCACACGTCTGCAAGAAGTGGCCAGAATCTCCACAGTATAAGCATAGATTAAGGTTTCTACGCCGCTGACGCTCCTCTAACGGAAGCTTCGGCCGTAGATAACTTCTATGCTTTACCTGACCCTCTGGGTCTGAGGACTTGCTGCCTAATACTTCCGTAGGCAGGGCCTCATTAGGGGCTGAACGAACCCCAGTGACCTCTGGGAGGACCAGAAAAATATCAGTGATGAGTCTTTGCAGCTGCAGAAGAGACTGCTGCAAAATCTCCCACTGCCCAGGTTTTACGGCATTGAATGCCAAATTTAGAGCCGCTAATGACTCTTGCATGGCCTGCATGATATGGCCATGCAAGTTTATACACCAGCAAGAAAAAACTGATACAAGAATAAACTGACACGGGCAAAAAACTGACACGGGCAAAAAACTGACACGGGCAAAAAACTGACACGGGCAAAAAAAAAACTGACACGGGCAAAAAAAAAACTGACACGGGCAAAAAAAAAACTGACACGGGCAAAAAAACTGACACGGTCAAAAAAACTGACACGGGCAAAAAAAACTGACACGGGCAAAAAACTGACACGGGCAAAAAACTGACACGGGCAAAAAACTGACACGGGCAAAAAACTGACACGGGCAAAAAACTGACACAGGCAAAAAACTGACACGGCTGGAAATCTCTGGACTGAGAGGGCAGAACCCAGCTCCAGAGTGCTGTATGGCCGGTTATAATGTTAGGAACAGGGAGATCTCGCCTACCCTACCTCCGTTGTACTCAGATGGAGTTGACGTGTGTGTGCGGGGTGCTAGGCTTCACCAATAATAGCCGCGTTCGTGGGAGCCCGTTAGTCAGGCTCCCACCTCGATGCCACCTGGTCTTATGTTAAGGACAACACACACGCCAAGGCCAGTGATGAACAAGGGGAAACCTATCTACAAACAAAGAGGCGAGGACCACCCTGCCCTGCGGAGAGGGGTGCCAGTGGATAGCACTCTAAACAGGAACCCGCTGTGCTAATGCTTAACAGGTGTAACCATACACAGTATGCTGACACACTAAGAACTGCTGACGGGTGTAACAATACACGATATGCTGACACACTAAGAACTGCTGACGGGTGTAACAATACACTATATGCTGACACAATAAGTACTGCTGACAGGTGTAACAATACACGATACGCTGACACAATGAGTACTGCTGACAGGTGTAACAATACACTATACGCTGACACAATAAGCAAATGATTAGTAAGGAGACAAAGAGGGGGAATCTCCCAACTTATCTGGAACCGAGGGATATCAATTTAGCTGGAGAAGGAATCCCACAAAGACCAACAGGAGCTGCAGGGACCGGGAGACGGATAAAGGACGACACACGGACACCGGGAGGACAGGAGACTGGATGGAGGACACAGCTGGGAATCAATGACAGGATGCAGGATGACTGGGAACAGGAACCAGGAATAACGGAAGACTGGGAACCAGGAACACTTGAGACCCTGAGGTACAAGCTATAACCGGCATGGGACTGAACAACCAGAGGGTTTATATAGAGAGCACAATGTGGTGCTGATTACACATTGCCTAAAGGTGTGCACTGCAGGCTAGGAGCCTAATCAAGACACCTGAGTCCAGAACACACAGTACTGAAAGTAACCTGCAATGGCCCAGGCTGACCACTGGATGCCACTAGCGAGTACACACACACACAGGCTGAGATAAACCCAGGGAGAACATGAACTACACACAGAAAATGTGAATAGTACATAACACCGATCCGTTGGAGGCGGATCATAACAGTCAAGAAGATAGACCTGGTTCATATAAGCGATTTCTATGTGACAATTTGCTAAAAATACACTGCTAAGGCCCATTTACAAAATATATCAAATATATAGATAGTAGTGTGTCCCAAAGACAGGTGGAGGCCCAAAACGCTGTAGACGTAATGCACATAAATTACGTTTTATACAATGAGACCCGGAGTGACGCCTATCAATTGTAATCTGCATTTGGGGGACTCGTCCTCATAAGGGTAGACACCCAAGCAATTTTATTTATGTTATTGAGAGTGCCTACTCCTACTCTCCTCCATACTACCTCCATCTCCTCACACTCCTCCTCACTATGCTGCTCTGCACTACCTCCTTCCTCTTCTGTTCAACACTAAATCTCTCCTCTTCACACTCCTCACTACCTCCCACCTCCTCATACTCCACCTCCTTACTTAACTGCTCCTTTCTACCTAACTCAACCTCATTCTCCTGCTCCGCACTACCTCCCTCCTCCTCACATTCTCTTGATCTTCACTACCTCCCTCCTCTTCACACTCCATCTTCTCACTCTCCTGCTCCACACTACCTTCCTCCTCCTCACATGCCATCTCCTTACTCTCCTGTTCCTCATTACCTCCCTCCTCCTCACACTCCATCTCCTCACTCTCCTGCTCCACACTACCTTCTTCCTCCTCCTCACATGCCATATCCTTACTCTCCTGTTCCTCACTACCTCCCTCCTCCTCACACTCCATCTCCTCACTCTCCTGTTCTACACTACCTTCCTCCTCCTCACACGCCATCTCCTTACTCTCCTGCTCCTCATTACCTCCCTCCTCCTCACACTCCATCTCCTCACTCTCCTGCTCCCCACTGCCTCCCTCCTCCTCCTCACACTTCTCCTCCTCTCTCCTGATCTGCACTATATCCCTCCTCCTCACTACCTGCCTCCTCCTCACTATCCTGCTCCTCACTACCTCCCACCTCCTCATACTCTTACTTTACTGCTCCTTTCTATTGACTCATACTCACTCTCCTGCTCTGCACTTCATCCCTCCTCCTCACTCTCCTTTTCCTCACTACCTCCCTCCTCCTCACACTCCACCTCCTTTCTCCTGTTCATCACTACCTCCCACCTCCACACTGTCCTGCTACGCACTTCCTCCCTCCTCCTCCTCACTCTAAGGTTGCTTAACAAATATCACAACTTTCTCCTCCTACTCCATCCTCTGTTTGCCACCCACTCTCTTTCTGAAAGCTATTTTGCAATAACCCTCCTCTCCTTCTCAAGCACCTTTCTATTAAAGGACAAAATGTCTGAGGTGGGACTTATGTAGGAGCTGTGAGTTACAAGTCATGTGACTTTTGGGTGCCAATGGGTGCAACTGTGCAACTCTGATTCTGAACTTGCAATCCGGTTGGTCTTAAAAAATGGTGTGATGTCTTGTGATGTCACATGCGAGTTACTTTTGAGCCTGAAAACTTGCATCCTGTTACAGTACTTCTGGCTTAAAATATCCCCAATATGTTGCTGAACTAGAAAAGATACAAAGTAATGGGATTATTTATAAATTGGGGTAATTCACCTCTTTGGACACTGGATGTAGGTGTTCGCACATGCACAAATATGCGCTTGAACATCCCCCACCACCATCCAAATGCGGACGAATTTATCCCATTCTGAGTAAGCCTTAATCAGGCTGTGAATGATATCAGTAACCAGATAGAAATCTACATGGCAATAGACTTCAGAGATATTTGCAAATATATGGAAAGCCCCCAAGCCAATCCACAAAGACTCGCTGAGTATTGGGGGTCCCTATTTCTATATCTAGGTGCAAGGTATGACACCCCAAAAATCAGCATAAGCCAGAAAGCACAGCGCAGTGCACCAGTGAGAAATCTAAAGTAGTAGTAGTAGTAGTAGTACGTTTAAAGTGTTAGTATGTGTAAGAGGCCGGAGCTATGTACAAAGGTGATGCATGGGATTATAATATTATAGGAAGTGTTAGTGATGAGATTATTAGTACAATGTAATAGTGTGCTACCTTAGAGTCATACCAATCCAGAGGCACCGCACCAGTCCAGGGGCGCCGCCCCAATCCAGGGGCGCCGCACCAATCCAGGGGCGCCGCACCAATCCAGAGGCACCGCACCAATCCAGGGGCACCGCACCAATCCAGGGGCGCCGCACCAATCCAGGGGTGCCGCACCAATCCTGGGGCGCCGCACCAATCCAGGGGCGCCACACATCAAACCCATCTTAACCCCAGTGTGGGTCCTATAACTAACTAGTATACAGCCACATAATAATGGCTCCAATAACGCTTTTACACGGAGGCAAGGTTATATGCCTTGTGGACCCGGGCCAGCGTCGGTGTAAAAGGGGTAATGCCCAGGTGGTGGGGCAGTGTAAATGGGCATCGACCTGGGACCCATTCACTGCAATGGATGCTCTCATCCCCCGGCACTGGTCCAGGATCCACCCCCTGTGATATCGCCCCCACCCCCCCTGGCATTATGCCAGGTTGGAAGGTGTGTCTAAAAGGGGTCACAAGCCGGGTATAAAATTCCGGCTTTTTGGTATAAAAGAGGTATTACTTAAATATACCTAAACTAAGAGCTGTCTGCCTGGAGCAACCCCATTATGCTCCGTACGGCATATCAGCATCAAATGCCAGTTTCCCATGACTTTCACAACAGACATTTCTAAAGGAGAACAGCGGTTGCCCGTCACACAGGATTGTGTTTTGGAGGAAGGAATACCTTATAAGACTTTTAAAGACTGCAACTGGCATCTCAGATCCAATAGGGCAGAAGTGCTTAACAGAAACATTTATATATATATATATATATATATATATATATATAGATAGATAGATAGATAGATAGATAGATAGATAGATAGATAGATAGATATAGAGAGAGAGAGAGATGCAGCTGCAAATGGGACTCTCGGGGACTTGTAAAGTGGTAAAAAAGTGTAAAGATTTCCCACTCTTTTACCACGTTACAAGTCTCCGAGAGTCCCATCTGCAGCTGAATCTCTATCTGGTGGGGCTTCCCTATACTGGAAGGCTCCGGAGCAGGACACCCCAGTAAGTGGGGCAGTGGAGTGCCGGGGGCGAACACCGTATATGTACATTGTATAACACAAACTACTGTGGAATCCAAACTACTTACGGAATCTTTGTTTTTATTAAAATTACTTTTGAATACATTTTTTCCAACTATGGAACAGTTGTGGGATAATTGATAATCAGATGTTGAACTGAGGTAAAAAAAAATTGTATGGGCATTTATTAATTTATACTTATTTATTAATGTACTATATTAGATATTATTGTCTTTCTACAGGGAATCCCTCTCCTACCTGAGGCATCTGCTGGTCTTCATGTTCGCTATAGAGGAAATAAATAATAACACGGACTTGTTACCCAATGTCACACTGGGATATCAACTTTATGACACCTGCAACAGAGAATATAAAGCTCTGCAGAGTGCGATGAATATACTATCGGGGCTGGACGATGCCGTTCCTAACTACGACTGCCATGAGAAGAGTAAAGTGGTCGGGTTTGTAGGTCACCGGCTTACCGATCCTACCATCTCATTGGCTTCACTGACCGGGGTCTACCACTATCCTCAGGTAATGGGGGTGATGTTACTTTTACCTGACTCGTATATTACTATTATCTCTGCCTACTATTGGTCATATTCTTGTCATCGCACCTTCTACAGTTCAGCTCACAAGACTTTTGTTATACTGTCTTTGTGGCTATGACCTAACGGCTAATGGGAAATAGCACTGGACGGCCTGAAGTCTAAATGTGCAGCCATGGCCAAACGTTTGAAGAAAGAAGTATTGGTTGTCGCTCAGGGTCTGATTCAGGCCTGTTTGCCAGGCTGCGTGTATTCGCTGTACAGCAAACATGTAAAGCCACCTGCCACCCAGCCGAACACCCACCCTTTGCCGTACAAATACCCTTGTACGTGTACGCTAACACATCTCCTCGCATGTGGCCACACGGCCAAAACAATCGTGCGATGGCCACTCACCAAAAAAATGTTTTTTTCTGCCGTTCACGAATAGAAAGTCAGTATAGATGTGTGACATCAGTCACCCGCTCAAAGCAGGCATAGACACGCCCATAAAATGCTGGGCGTTCCCCTGCTGTCACCCTGTGCCCGCCCCTTCCCTCCCCACCCGGTGAGTGTGAAACTCGCAGATCGCTCCCAGGATTTGTGCATGCACAAACCCCAAACATTGGGGGCAGGGACGAATTCGGACCCAAACGAACGTGTCTCAATCGGCTCCGCAGTTGGTCAGATGTTACTGTAGTACTGAAGTAACACGACAGCATTTCATAAGTGTCAGAGGCTTTTATTGACAATAACTTTACGTTTATGCCAAAACAATATTTGCAGTGTCGACCCTTCTTTTTCAAGACCTTTGTAATATGCACGTGAGCTGTCAATCACCTTCTGGGCAAGATACTGACTGATGGCCACCCATTTTTGGTTAATCAATGCTTGGAGCTTGTCTGAATTTGTGGGTTTTTCTTTATCGACCTTGAGGATTGACCACAAGGTTAAGGACTGGGGAGTTTACTGGCCATGGACCAAAAATGTTGATGTTTCCTTCACTGAGCCACTTAATTATCACTTTTGCCTTATGGCAAGGTTCTCCATCATGCTGGAAAGGGCATTGTTGCTCACCAAACTTGTCTTGGTATAGTTGGGAGAAATTGCTCTTGGAGGATGTTCTGATACCATTCTTAATTTATGGCTGTGTCCTTAGGCAAAATTGTGAGTGAGCTCACTCCCTTAGCTGAGATGTTTCACGGCCTGGCATTGACCACAACACTTAACTGACTGGGTTGACCTTGTCCTGGTTTGTGCAGCTGGTGGGCAGAGGGAGGCGTCGGCAGTGTCTGGCTCATGGCCCATGTCTTTCTTGCTCGCAGTATCCAATAGGCGTCTTCGTCGTGACAGCACAGCAGGTTCACACCAGTGCTTCGTCTGTTGTTCCATAGGGAGGATCTATGTCCTGAGCTCCACAAGATCCACTATCACCACAGTGTATCTTTCTTCAGCCTTCAATTATTTTGGATCTAGCTTCTTCTTCAATTGTTATTGTCTTCAGTCCAGTCCGGTCCAGTGTCCTGGGGAATTATTCCAGATCCAGCTTCTTCTTCAATTATTATTGTCTACAGTCCAGTCAGGCCCAGCATCCTGGTGAATTATTCTGAATCCAGCTTCTTCTTCAAGTATTATTGTCTTCAATCCAGTATGGTCCAGCGTGCTTGTGAATTATTTGAGATACAGCTTATTCTTCAATTATTATTGTCTTCAGTCCAGTCCGGTCCAGTGTCCAGGGGAATTATTCCAAATCCAGCTTCTTCTTCAATTATTATTGTCTTCAGCCAAGTCAGGTCCAGTGTTCTGGTGAATTATTCTGAATCCAGCTTCTTCAAGTATTATTGTCTTCAGTCCAGTCCCGTCCAGTGTCCTGGTGAATTATTTGAGATACAGCTTCAGTTATAATATCTACAGCCCACTCCTTGCAAGCTTCTTCAGTACTGTTACATATCCCTCTACCTCAGAGTCCAGGTGTCCAACTCTGCATCCATCCGGTCCTGGTCTAAGTCTCCTAAGCACAATACTTATATCCATCCTACTACATTCTAATCACTACATTCTAATCAGCTGCTAGAGAACCCAAGGGCCACAGTCGGATTCACAAAATACACAGATCCT
This sequence comes from Crinia signifera, assembly GCF_055691185.1. Classification (NCBI taxonomy): domain Eukaryota; kingdom Metazoa; phylum Chordata; class Amphibia; order Anura; family Myobatrachidae; genus Crinia; species Crinia signifera. The sequence continues at coordinate 335,999,833 of NC_139219.1, read as the reverse complement.
GACAAGATGTAACCATGCATATGAATGGTCTCATGATGCTTTTCTGTTGACATGCCACAGGACTGATGGTAGAGCTCACCTCTGGACAAGCATTTGACCAGAGAAAATGACTTTACTCCAGTCCTCAGCAGTCCAATCCCTGAACTTTTCAATAATATCAGTCAGCGTCTGATGTTTTTCCTGGAGAGAAGAGTCTTACTGTGTGTGCAGATGGACTCCCACCTGCCTGTTGCTATTCCTGAGCAAGCTCTTTACTGGTGGTGCCCAAATCTCACAGCTGAATCAACTTTAGGAGACAGTCCTGATGATTTTTGGACATTATTGGGTGCCCTAAAGCCTTCTTCACAACTAATGTAGTCTCTCCTTGAAGTTCTTGATGATCCGATGAACAGTTTCAGGTGCAGTCTAAAAAGCAGCAATACTGTTGCCTGTGAAGCCCTTTTTGTGCACAGCATTGATGACTGCATGTTTCCTTACATGCAAAATGGTTAACAGAGGAGGACCAAGGATTTCAAGCATCACCCTTTTTTTAAAGCTTCCAGTCTGTTATTCTAACTCAATCAGCATGACAGAGTTATCTCCAGCCTTGTCCTCATCTACACACCTGTATTAAAGAGAGAATTACTGACTAGATTTCATATTTTCCTCCTGTGTGTCATGACTGAAATGCAAGGGAAATTTTATTTTTGAGATTAAGGGTGAAATGTAAGCGGCAATCATTTACACTGCAAAACCAGTTTGATTTTGCAGTGTAAATGATTGCCGCTTTAAAAAACTGGAGATTTCTTACCAAATCTCTCTCTTTCTTAATCTCTCATCCTATTTAATTTCACCCTAAGTTCACTGTCATGACAAAGAAGGACTATGCTATTAATCGAATCACTCTTAATGACATTCTGCAGTGAATACAATCTGCCATAGAAAACAGTAAGGCAGCCATCTTTGTAAAAATGTATACTTGTGTCATTCTGGCCATGGCTGCCGTTTCATCTTTTGAACTGCACGCATCTCAAAGTACAAAATGGACCACGCCGCATCGGAGCATCTATGGGCACCTTTATACTAATAATAAATGTAGGTTAATGTTAATTTTAAGGTTTACATCCTCCGGCTGCACTTCACCTGTCCCTCTCTATTTATTTGTATTTTAGTTTGAGTATTTTTACTAGAGATGTGCGGCGGCCACTTTTTCGGGTTTTGGTTTTGGATCTGGATCTCCCTTCATGTTTTGGATCTGGATTGGTTTTGGCAAAACCACCCTTGAGGGTTTTGGTTTTGGATCTGGATTTTTTTTTTTAAATGCTAAAAATGGCTAAAATAACAGAATTTGGGCCTGTTTTTGCCCCTAAAGTATTATTGACCTCAACAACATTAGTTTACACTAATTTCTAGTCAATTTTGATCACTTCACAGCTCACAAAATTGTTTTCATTGACTGTAGTTGGGCCAAAAGGTTATACCGAGGTAGCTGGATGACTAAGCTAAGCGACAGCAGTGGGCATCACATACATGTGGACCTTACACTTCCAACCTGGCACATCTTGGAAGCAGAGCGGCATTGCAGGGGCAGACAGGGTGGCAGTTAAATAAACTACCCCAAAAAAAGAGAAATGCTCCATAGACCAAAAAATACAAAGAGGTGCAAGATGAAATTGTCCTTGGGCCCTCCCACCCACCCTTATGTTGTATACAGGACATGCACAGTTTAACAAACTAATCGTTTCAGCAACAGGGACTTCAGCGGCAGGGACTGTCACATATGGCTGAAACGATTGGTTTGTTTGGGCCCCCTCAAAACAAGCTGGCAATGGGCAGTGCACAAACTGGCTTTACAAGATGTCATCGTAAAAAAGAAAAAAATGCTCCAAAGAGCAAAAAATACAAAGAGGTGCAAGATGAAATTGTCAACAATCTGGCAATGGGCAGTGCACAAACTGGTTTTACGAGATGTCATCCTCAGCATCTGATTCCTCACCCTCATCCTCTTCTTCACACACAATTAATTTGTCATCGCTGAAATCAACCAATACAGGAGGACTGTGTGTATTAGGACGTAAGTGCTGGTGAAGGAGGTCCAGTTGTTGAAATTTGAAATTCATTTTTATGAACATCATCATCTCCACGTTTTGTGAAAGAAACCTCCTACGCCGATCGCTAACAAGGTTCCCAGCTGTGCTGAAGACTCTCTCAGAATATACACTGGAGGGTGGACAACTTAAATAAAGCAAAGCCAGTTTGTGCAAAGGCCACCACATTGCCTTTTTATCTTGTCAATAATAGAATGAACAGTCTGACATACCTATATCGATGCTATCGCTAAAGTAATCATCCACCATTCTATCAATTGTGATAGCATCATAGGCAGTAGCAGTAGACATGTCCATTATGGTAGGAGGCTCCTTCAATCCGGACCAGATGTCAAATATATTTCCAGACTGAATAGCAGTGGGTCTCTTAGGAAAATTTAGTTTTTTCCTCACAACCCCAGTGGGAGAAACTGGAGTAGGAGTTGTGCGCCTGCCACATTCCGCTTCAGCTGACAATTTTTGGACCAAGAGGTCTTTGCACCTCTGCAGATTTGTGCCCATTGGTAACAAAGACACAATGTAAGACTTAAACCTAGGATCCAGTATTGTCGCCAAAATATAATGTTCTGATTTTAAGAGATTGATGACCCTAGGATCCTTGCAAAGTGAATTAAGGGCGTGATCTACTAGTCCTACATATTTAGCAGATTCACTCTGCTTCAACTCCTCCTTCAATGTCTCCAACTGCTTTTGCAAAATGCCTATCAAGGGAATGACCTGACTCAAGCTGGCAGTGGCTGCAGGATCTTGCACACCACGGAAATTATTCTCCACTGAGCTTGACTCAGGTGCATTCCATTCCTCTCCCTATGTCATAGGTCGAGGTGTAGCTTTGGATGGCCTTTTGCTGCTCCTCCATCCGTTGAAGCATAAAGAGGGTGGAATTCCACCTCGTGACCACCTCTTGCTTCAGCTGATGGCAGGGCAAATTTAGCATTTCTTGCAAGTGTTGCAATCTCCTGCACGCACTTGCAGAATGGCGAAAATGTCCACAAATTTTCCGGACAACTGCCAACATCTCTTGAACACCATTGTCATATTTCAAGAAATGTTGCACCCCCAAATTTATTGTATAAGCAAAACATGGTACATGTTGGAATTTGCCCAGATGTAATGCACTCACAATATTGGTGGCATTGTCGGATACCACAAATCCCGAGGAGAGTTAAAGTGGGGTAAGCCATTGCGCAATGACTTCCCGTAGTTTTTGTAGGAGGTTTTCCGCTGTGTGCCTTTTACTGAAACCGGTGATACACAGAGTAGCCTGCCTCTGAATGACAATGGGAAATGATGTTGCTGCTGCTGCTGCTGAAGGCAATTGATCCACCCAGTGAGCAGTAACAGTCATGTAGTCTTTAGTTTGCCCTGTTCCACTTGTCCACATATCCGTGGTCAAGTGGACAGTCGGTACAGTGGCATTTTTTAGGACACTAACAATGCTATTTTTAATGTCCGTGTACAGTCTGGGTATTGCCTTCCTGGAGAAGTGGAACCTAGATGGCATTTGGTACCGGGGACACAGGACCTCAAGTAACTCGGTAAAACCCACAGAATTGATTGCGGATACTGGACGCAAGTCTTAAACCAACATAGTTGTTATGGCGTCGGTAATATGCTGTGCAACGGGGTGACTGCTGGCATACTTCGTCCCCCTTGCAAAGGATTGACTTACAGTCAGTTGCTTGGCTAAGTGATCAGGACTAGCATTCCTGGTCCCCTTCCTGGAAGCAGCAGCACCAGCAGCAGCAGCAGAAGCAACAGGTGTAGCTGTTAAGGATGCTTCTGAGGAATCCAGGATAGGAGAGGATTCAGTCAGGATCATGACATTGGGTGCAGGACTACTTCCCAATCCCATAATCTCTGAGGATGTGGATGATGCAGGTGTTTGAGGAGATTGCAGGCCCTTGGATTTAACAGAGAAAGGGGAGCAGGACGGTGACGCTGGGCGGGCTGCTACATGTTTGTTCACAGTTTCTTTTGACAAAAACTTCTGATGGATGCGCTGCAAATGACGTAAAAGTGAGGAGGTCCCAAGGTGCTGCACGTCCTTACCTCTACTTACAATAGCTTTGCAAACACTACACACGGCTTGACAGTTGTTGTCCGGATTTGGGTAGAAATAATTCCATACATACGAGGTGGATTTTTTTGTCTTTTGCCCTGGCATCACAATGGGCTTTTCCATACCCCGGACAACAACTGTCTCCGTCGGTGCCTTGAAACAAACAACATCATCCTCAACATCGTCATCATCCACATCCTTCTGTGTGCCAGCTACACCAACAGAATCCAGATCCTCATCCAATTCCTCAGAAGCATCCTCAATAACCAGGTCAGCAACTTTTCATTGTACTAGCAGAAGCGCTACCATCATTCTGAGACACTGTACCATTAGTCAGAAACAAAGGCCAAGGCCGTAGCCTTTCCTTCCCACTGTGTGTGGTGAACGGCATATTGCCAATTTTATTTCTCTCCGCAGGTGATTTTTTTTTTTTTATGGACCATTGTAAAATGAGATTTCTTCTTTGCTTTTACATGGCCTCTAGGCCTTTGACCATCGGCCTTGCCATCATGAGTCTGACTGGTGGTAGCAGCTTCAGCACTTCTATCAGGTTGCTGATCTCCCACTATTTCCTTCTCCATCATCCTCCAAAAATGTGTTTTTATTTTATTTATTACTTTTGTTTTTCTTATTTTACACTGGACACAGCCTGTCACACTGGACACTGTCCCCTGGACACAGGCTGTCACACTGGACACTGGATACAGCCCGTCACCCTGGACACAGCCCCTGGACAATGGACACAGCCTCTGGACACAGCTCCTGTACACTGGACACAGCCGTCACACTGGACACTGGATACAGCCGTCACCCTGGACACAGCCCCTGGACAATTGACACAGCCCCTGGGCACAGCTCCTGTACACTGGACACAGTCGTCACACTGGACACTGCCCCTGGACACAGGCCGTCACACTGGACACTGGATACAGCCCGTTACCCTGGACAAAGCCCCTGGACAATGGACACAGCCCCTGGGCACAGCTCTTGTACACTGGACACAGCCGTCACACTGGACACTGGATACAGCCCATCACCCTGGACACAGCCCCTGGACAATGGACACAGCCCCTGGGCACAGCTCCTGTACACTGGCAGGGGCAGGCTGGGCCAGGGTCAGGGTGCCATGTGCCCCCCGGGCCGCTTACCCAGTCACTGGCTGCGGGCCGCACTGGATCCCCCTCCTCCAGCCCTCTTGCGCTGGCCGTGGCTTCCAGAACACGTCCGCGGCTACAGGAAAATGGCTGCCGGCCCCCTGCACTGAGGACATGTCCTCAGTGCAGGAGGCCGGCGGCCATCTTCCTTTAGCCGCGGCCGTGTTCTGGAAGCCGCAGGAGGGCTGAGTGTCAGTAGTAGCCTCACCGGTGGGCAGATGGGGCATGTACTGCGCTCTCCCCTGCCCCCCTCCCCCCAGCAGCAGATGGAGAGACAGCAACAATGGTGAGTTGCTGGTGGGAAATTCAGGCACTGTGGGGCATATGTGTTTCTGGCACTGTGGGGGCATATCTGGCACTGTGGGGGCATATGTGTATTTGGCACTGTGGGGGAATATCTGGCACTGTGGGGGCATATCTGGCACTGTGGGGGCATATATGTCTCTGGCACTGTGGGGGCATATGTGTATCTGGCACTGTGCGGGAATATCTGGCACTGTGGGGGCATATGTGTCTCTGGCACTGTGGGGGCATATCTGACACTGTGGGGGCATACAGATGGGGCCGGGCTCATCTTTGCAGGGGATGGCGATGGCGACGCCATTCGCCATTCCCTGCTCCCGCGCCATCTGTGTGTCGGAAGGGGACGCGCGCGCACGAGGTGCGCGCGCGTCCCCTTCCGACGGTGCTGCCGTCCCCTTCCGACGGTCGCCCGGTGCCCACACCGGGCGCCCGCACCCCCCCACAGCCTCCTCGGGTCCCCCCAGCCCCCCTCGAGCGGGAGGCGGACAGTATTGCGTCCGCCTCGCCGGCCGGCCGCCCGGATACTGAGACGCGCGTGCGTGGGGGACGCACGCGCGTCTGTCAGATGGCGCGCCGTGTTGCTGGCGGATCGCCAGCAGCATGCTGCTGGCGATTCGCCAGCAAGCATAAGGCCGGCGCCGTCTGTATGTGTCTCTGGCACTGTGGGGGCATATCCGGCACTGTGGGGGAATATGTGGATCTGTCACTGTGGGGGCATATGTGTATCTGGCACTATGGGGGCATATGTGTATCTAGCACTGTGGGGGCATATGTGTATCTGGCACTGTGGGGGGAATATCTGGCACTGTGGGGGCATATGTGTTTCCGGCACTGTGGGGGCATATCTGGCACTGTGGGGGCATATGTGTATCTGGCACTGTGGGGGAATATCTGGCACTGTGGGGGCATATGTGTCTCTGGCACTGTGGGGGCATATCTGGCACTGTGGGGGCATATGTGTCTCTGGCACTGTGGGGGCATATGTGTATCTGGCACTGTAGGGGCATATCTGGCACTGTGGGGGAATATGTGGATCTGTCACTGTGGGGGCATATCTGGCACTGTGGGGGCATATGTGTCTCTGGCACTGTGGGGGCATATGTGTATCTGGCACTGTGCGGGAATATCTGGCACTGTGGGGGCATATGTGTCTCTGGCACTGTGGGGGCATATCTGGCACTGTGGGGGCATATGTGTATCTGGCACTGTGGGGGGAATATCTGGCACTGTGGGGGCATATGTGTCTCTGGCACTGTGGGGGCATATCTGGCACTGTGGGGGCATATGTGTATCTGGCACTGTGGGGGAATATCTGGCACTGTGGGGGCATATGTGTCTCTGGCACTGTGGGGGCATATCTGGCACTGTGGGGGCATATCTGGCACTGTGGGGGCATATGTGTCTCTGGCACTATAGGAGCATATGTGTATCTGGCACTGTGGGGGCATATGTGTCTCTGGCACTGTGGGGGCATATGTGTCTCTGGCACTGTGGGGTCATATGTGTATCTGGCACTGTGGGGGCATATCTGGCACTGTGGGGGCATATGTGTCTCTGGCACTATAGGAGCATATGTGTATCTGGCACTGTGGGGGCATATGTGTATCTGGCACTGTGGCGGAATATCTGGCACTGTGGGGGCAAATCTGGCACTGTGGACATCACATTGTGTGGTGTAATGAGCATCATGGTATGGGGCGTAATGGGCATTACGGTGTGGGGAGCATTGGGTAATTGCCATCACAGTATGGGGTGTAATAGGCATCAAGGTGTGCGGCATAATGTGTAATTAGCATCACAATGTGCAATCTGCAGGTACACAATACAATCATGGTACAGGTCACGCCCCTTATGATTTGCCACATGCCTAATCTTTAAGCGTGCCGCCGGCACGCAACAAGCATTCCGTCTTCCAGAAAGTTGGGGGGGTGGGGGGGTGGTAGTGGTAAGGGCCAGTGCTCTGGACTTGCCCCCTAGGCTAAAAGTTGCCAGCCAGCCCCTGTACACTGGACACAGTTGTCACACTGGACACTGCCCCTGGACACAGGCCGTCACACTGGACACTGAATACAGCCCGTTACCCTGGACACAGCCCCTGGACAATGGACACAGCCCCTGGGCACAGCTCCTGTACAGCCGTCACACTGGACACTGCCCCTGGACACAGGCCGTCACACTGGACACAGCCCCTGGACACAGGCCCTCACACTGGACACAGCCCCTGTACACTGGACACAACCCCTGTACACAGCCCCTGTACACTGGACACAACCCCTGTGCACAGCCCCTGTACACTGGACACAGCCCCTGTACCCTGGACACAGCCCCTGTACACAGCCCCTGTACACTGGACACAGCCCCTGTACACTGGACACAACCCCTGTACACAGCCCCTGTACACTGGACACAACCCCTGTGCACAGCCCCTGTACACTGGACACAGCCCCTGTACCATGGACACAGCCCCTGTACACAGCCCCTGTACACTGGACACAGCCCCTGTACACTGGACACAGCCCGTCACACTGAACACAGCCCCTGCAGCCTATGTATTTTGGACTTGTGTACAGTCAGCAGCCCCTGCGTGCAGACCCTAATTGAGTGAGCACTGCAGCACCAAAAAAAAGCGCACAGCACAGAGCTCAGATCCCAAGCACCCTCTTCCCTCTCCTATAATGGAGTGAAGATGGTGGGGCGTGCGTGCGTGCGTCTTATCCAGATCCCGCGAGAATCCGACAGCGCGATGATGATGTTTTCGGTCCGGAATTCAGGCGGGAACTCCTGAGTCGGCTCGGATACCGCCTCTGATCGCAATGTTCGGGTGGGTTCAGATCTCAAAGATCCAGACCCACTTATCTCTAATTTTAAAAATACTTTATTACACATTTACAACACATTATTTGTAGTCAAGTTTTATTAACTCTGAATCTTGTTATGTTTTGTAGAACATGTTAGAGAGAACAGTATTGTCCTTGATTTTGGTGCACCTAGATTTTATTAAAAAATTACTTTTATTGGGATCAATGCGAAAATATATAAATAAATAAAACATATATGGAAGCTAAAGACAGCACAAGTGTTATTAAAATGAGGTGGCAGGCGAGCAGCGCACTGTGTGTTACTTTATATTTCAATAAAGGTCTTGCAACTTTGGGGGTTATTTTGGTTCACTCTTTCTGACAAATTCCTTCTTAGATGGACAAAACCATGTGCACTGCAGGGGGGCAGATGTAAAATACGGCAATTCGTATTCGTATTCATAGCACATCAATACGAATACGAATTGCCGTATTTTCGGGATAGTAAATGTCAAAAATAAGTGTATTTCTGGATACAAATACACCTATTTTTTTACAAATTTCCTTTAGTAAATTTCCCCCATAGAGTCTGATTCTCCTATTTGAATGGTTTCACTAGAATAGTGCCTTAAAAAACAGTACTCAATTGGTTAATGAATTGAATGATGAGACCCCCGCAGTTAAACAGTCCTAGCACTGAGGTTTATGTTAGTAAATATAACGGTATATTGAGTCAGCACGGTTGTCTGTTAGCAGCTGGTCTGATACGTTTGTAATTAATTAACCAATTGGTTACTGTTTTTTAAGGCACCATTCTAGTAAAAAGCAAAAGAAACAAATAGCAGCGCTAATTTAAAATACTGGGACCAATTGGACTGGTTTCACAATGAAAAACACAATTTATTACACATGTTGTGATCCAAATAGAAATTAAAATAAAAAAAGATGCAGTATTTTTATATATCGCTGAGCCAATAATAAAATGCTGTTGGTTAGTAAAATACTAAAAAGTCCCATGATTCCTGGTATATTAGAATGGTGGTGGGTAAAAGGGATCTGTCCGTTCCTATTATGCCCTTTAGCAACACTTCCAACAAAAGAATAAGGGGATGTCTGTTTTACCATCCACTCTTAGGGCACAGTCCTGCGCTGTTGGCGGCCTCCTCACCAGGTGTGGACACTGGTTCAAATGGATGTCCAGTTTACCTTGGAGGGTAGTAGGTGCTGGGAGCTTGTTGGAAATCGGCTCCTGTGCTGGAGTAAGTGGAGGATTCAGGTGGAGGGCTGGTTCGGTTGGATCCCGATCAAAGTGGGTGGATGGGTTCTGGTACCAGGATTCAATGCGGTGTGGGTAGCACCTCTGACGCGTTTCACTGTATTCCACAGCTTTATCAAAGGATAGAGTGTGCTGGTTCCCTGGGGGGTATTTGTACTGCATGAGGAAGTACTAATTGATCCCATGGTGCATGGTACAAGTAACCAGTCCAATTGTAAAAAATAGTAGTAATATTACTTAAAGGTGAAAAGGAGGCAGAATATATTAAAGCAAGTACCATAAATATTCTTTATTTAGAAAAACTTTCTAAAACGGGAGATACTAAGTTGGTAGATAGTATTATGATTAAAATTCATTGGTGGACAGTGGTCATGTGCCCCGGCTTCTCTAGCAATGGGGCGCATTCTTGTAGATGGTATTAGTATTTACAGCCTGTATTGGCTGTCCGTGCGGGGCTAGCCAAAGATTGCCGGGAGCCGTGTCACCGGAAGTGTGGCGTCTAATGCTTTTGTCCCATTGGCTAAATCGCCAGGTCGGGCAGAAGTGCTACATTTTCCAGGTGCCGCATCTTGTTAATACTGCGGCGCCGGGATTGACGTGTATCCGATTCCAGAAGTGGGACATCTGTATTGCATACTCTCTAAAGTCGGAAGTGTGGCGATTGAAACCATTGAAATAGGAGAATCAGACTCTATAAGTGTACTGACACAAGTGATACAATACTGAACACTGTTAAAGCAATACACACAATTCATACGGCAATTCAACTTAATATGACTGAAAATAAAAAAAATACTTTTTTTTCTAACGTGTTGTGTATATCTTCTTGTCCACTGGTGGTACATCCCCATCATGATATGAACTTGGATGTCTAACTGATATGTGGGGGTCCTCATTAATGGTACAATAGTCCAGTATGACTGGCGCCCCTCTTCCTATTTGACATTTTGTAGAATCCATCAATATCAGGTGATTGTACAATGTTATATTACAGATCAGCTATGGAGCGATGGATTCTATATTTAATGATGAGATCCTGTTTCCGTCCTTTTACCGCACGGTCCCTGTTGTTTCAGCCCAGCATCAGGCAGTTGTCCTCCTATTACAGTACTTTGGCTGGACCTGGGTGGGGGTTGTGTCCTCAGATGATGAGACCAGTCAGCGAGCCAATACGGGGCTGCAACGTGTGATGTCACAGAACGGGATCTGCATTGAGTATAACATCATTCTTAAACAGAGTTTTACAACTTTATCCAGTAGGAAAGCTTTAAAAAGGATCTATCACTCAACCTCCAATGTGATTATACTTTACGTGAACTCACAGAAATCTCTGCTGTTCCAAAGGCTGAACAATATGCCAAATTTAAGCAAAGTCTTTATAATATTTGGAACTTTTCAATTGTTTCAAGCTAATGTGCATACAATTGTTCTTAACGGGTCACTGCTGATCGATTTTCACAAAGGGGAGATTCCAGGCCTGCGGGATTTTCTGCTCAGTGTGAGCCCCGAGAGTTACCCAAAAAACAGGATTCTACTCAACATGTGGCGTAAACACTTTGACTGTGTACCTGGAAAGCTTGGAAATGTCTCTGAATTCCTCCTCTTTCCCTGTAAAGAGACAGATAACCTCCGAGCTGTTAGTCCCTCTCTGTATGACGTGGACAATTTCCGGGTCACCTTCAGTGTGTATTCCGCAGTTTACTCTCTGGTCCACGCCTTGGATGCGATGTACAGGAGAGGACAAGGTGCGGAGAGATGGCCGGCCTGGCAGGTACAGTCAATATTCCCCTTGTACAATCTGCACTTTCTAGGATAGCATTGCTTCGCCAGACCGATGGGGATGATTGCCGAGGAACGCAGCATTATGGGCAGCAGGAGGCACTTGTTCCTCCATCCTCTGGGTATAGTAGTCAGCAGACTTGCAGAATTGGAAGCTTCTGAATGGAATTCTGGGTGTTTTCTGTCCTGGAACACAGTGTAAGATGTCGAGTTCTCAGGATTCATATTTGGGATCGTATTTGGCTGCTGAGTTTCCCGGCAGTTACACAGGGCCACCCCTGAAGCATCACACTGATCAGTCAGTCACCGCCAACCCTGAAGCATCACACAGATCAGTCAGTCACCGCCGACCCTGAAGCATCACACAGATCAGTCAGTCACCGCCGACCCTGAAGCATCACACAGATCAGTCAGTCACCGCCGACCCTGAAGCATCACACAGATCAGTTAGTCATTGCCGACACTGAAGCATCACACAGATCAGTCAGTCATTGCCGACACTGAAGCATCACACAGATCAGTCAGTCACCGCCGACCCTTAAGCATCACACAGATCAGTCAGTCACCGCCGACCCTGAAGCATCACACAGATCAGTCAGTCATTGCCGACACTGAAGCATCACACAGATCAGTCAGTCATTGCCGACACTGAAGCATCACACAGATCAGTCAGTCATTGCCGACACTGAAGCATAACACAGATCAGTCAGTCATTGCAGACACTGAAGCATCACACAGATCAGTCAGTCACCGCCGACCCTGAAGCATCACACAGATCAGTCAGTCACCGCCGACCCTGAAGCATCACACAGATCAGTCAGTCACTGCCGACCCTGAAGCATCACACAGATCAGTCAGTCATTGCCGACCCTGAAGCATCACACTGATCAGTCAGTCATTGCCGACCCTGAAGCATCACACAGATCTGTCAGTCATTGCCGACACTGAAGCATCACACAGATCAGTCAGTCATTGCCGACACTGAAGCATCACACAGATCAGTCAGTCATTGCCGACACTGAAGCATCACACAGATCAGTCAGTCATTGCCGACCCTGAAGCATCACACAGATCAGTCAGTCACCGCCGACCCTGAAGCATCACACAGATCAGTCAGTCATTGCCGACACTGAAGCATCACACAGATCAGTCAGTCATTGCCGACACTGAAGCATCACACAGATCAGTCAGTCATTGCCGACACTGAAGCATCACACAGATCAGTCAGTCACCGCCGACCCTGAAGCATCACACAGATCAGTCAGTCACCGCCGACCCTGAAGCATCACACAGATCAGTCAGTCATTGCCGACACTGAAGCATCACACAGATCAGTCAGTCATTGCCGACACTGAAGCATCACACAGATCAGTCATTCATTGCCGACACTGAAGCATCACACAGATCAGTCAGTCACCACCGACCCTGAAGCATCACACAGATCAGTCAGTCATTGCCGACACTGAAGCATCACACAGATCAGTCAGTCATTGCTTGCTCTGAAGCATCACACAGATCAGTAAGCCATTGCCGACACTGAAGCATCACACGGATCAGTCAGTCACGACCACCCCTAAAGCATTGCACAGATCAGTCAGCCATTGGTGACACTGAAGCATTACACGGATCAGTCAGTGACGGCCGACCCTGAAGCATCGCACGGATTAGTCAGTCACAGACGACCCTAAAACTTTGCACGGATCAGTCAGTTGTGACCGACCCTGAAGCATCGGATGGATCAGTCAGTCACGGCCGACCCTGAAGCATCGCACAGATCAGTCAGTCACGGCCAACCCTGAAGCATCGCAGGGGGTCAGTCAGTCATGGCCGACCCTGAAGCATCGCACAGATCACATCACATGGATCAGTCATTCATTGCTGACCCTGAAGCATTACACGGATCAGTCAGTCATGGCCGACCCTGAAGCATCGCACAGATCACATCACATGGATCAGTCAGTCATTGCTGACCCTGAAGCATCACACGTATCAGTCAGTCACGGCCAACCCTGAAGCATCTCAGGGGTCAGTCAGTCATGGCCGACCCTGAAGCATCACACAGATCAGTCAGTCATTGCTGACCCTGAAGTGTTGCACAGATCAGTCACCTGATACCAGGTTGAACTAGATGGAGGCAAGTCTTTTTTCAGCCTTACCTACTATGTAACTATGTAGTCATGGCCGACCCTAAAGCATCACACGGGTCAGTCAGTCACAGCAAACCGTGAAGCATTGCACGTATCAGTCAGTCATTGCCGACCCTGAAGCATCACACGGATCAGTCAGTCACAGCAAACCGTGAAGCATTGCACCGATCAGTCTGTCATGGCCGACCCTGAAGCATCGCACAGATCAGTCAGTCACAGCCGACCCTGAGGCATTGCACCGATCGGTCTGTCATGGCCGACCCTGAAGCATCGCACGGATCAGTCAGTCATGGCCGACCCTGAAGCATCACACGGATCAGTCAGTCATTGCCGACCCTGAAGCATCGCACGGATCAGTCAGTCATTGCCGACCCTGAAGCATCACACGGATCAGTCAGTCACAGTCAACCCTGAAGCATCGCACGGATCAGTCAGTCATGGCCGACCCTGAAGCATCACACGGATCAGTCAGTCACAGTCAACCCTGAAGCATCGCACGGATCAGTCAGTCACAGTCAACCCTGAAGCATCGCACGGATCAGTCAGTCATGGCCGACCCTGAAGCATCACACGGATCAGTCAGTCACAGTCAACCCTGAAGCATCGCACGGATCAGTCAGTCACAGCCGACCCTGAAGCATCGCACGGATCAGTCAGTCACAAAAACAAGACAAAACAGAAAAGTCCCAAGGCGCAGCCACAATATTGATGGAGAATCACTGGGGTGTCTCCCTTGTAGAATTTGCAGAAAATGGCGTTTGACTCCGTAGTGTGATTATTAGATTTAATGTTGATCAGGCGTGTTGAAATATATGAAACATAGTGTGAGATATCTCAAATAGATAAAAGTTCTAAAAGACAATGGGGAATCTAGATAAGTCGCGTACCAAACTCACATAGAGATGGAGGGAATCACGTATATAAAGGTTTCTTTTTATGAGGAACACCCTAGGAGTAGGAGAATGGTAGGGATGCACACCATGCTCACAATTGGAGGGGTATATTGACTCCTATAAAGGTTTCTTTTTGGCGCATCTGCTGGTTTAGTGTTCCCAACAGAATGTCCCTCATTGTGGGTTTGTAAAAGAAATTAAAAGAATTGTAAAACATAGAGTATTCACAATCCAATCGATCAGAAGGATAGGGGGAATCAACAAGACATACCAAACTCACTGAAAAGCATGCACGTACATGTATATAAAGGTATCTTTATGTCAGGATCACCCAGGGTGAGGTCTTCTATATTCTGTAATAATGCATACCGTACTTACAATATCCACTATCCACGCCACCCCGACGCATGGCGAGCACAGCGAGCCCCACGAGGGCCGGTGGGGAACCCGTCCTCCCAACCTTTTCATTACCACTATCCACGCCAGCGTGGAGTTGATTGTATATAGTGTGGCGAGTGCAGTGAGCCACCGAGCCCAAAGCGTGGCGAGCGGACGCACTGCAGCACCGAGTAAGTCTACACTGACATCAGCAGCGGCCTCCATCTCTCCATGGCCACTGCAGCACAGAGTAACTCTACACTGACATCAGCAGTGGCCTCCATCTCCCCATGGCCACTGCAGCACAAAGTAACTCTACACTGACATCAGCAGCGGCCTCCATCTCTCCATGGCCACTGCAGCACAGAGTAACTCTACACTGACATCAGCAGTGGCCTCCATCTCCCCATGGCCACTGCAGCACAGAGTAAGTCTACACTGACATCAGCAGCAGCCTCAGTCTCCCCATGGCCACTGCAGCACAGAGTAAGTCTACACTGACATCAGCAGCGGCCTCTGTCTCCCCATGGCCACTGCAGCACAGAGTAAGTCTACACTGACATCAGCAGCAGCCTTCATCTCTCCATGGCCACTGCAGCACAGAGTAAGTCTACACTGACATCAGCAGTGGCCTCCATCTCCCCATGGCCACTGCAGCACAGAGTAAGTCTACACTGACATCAGCAGCAGCCTCCATCTCTCCATGGCCACTGCAGCACAGAGTAACTCTACACTGACATCAGCATTGGCCTCCGTCTCCCCATGGCCACTGCAGCACAGAGTAACTCTACACTGACATCAGCAGTGGCCTCCATCTCCCCATGGCCACTGCAGCACAGAGTAAGTCTACAATGACATCAGCATTGGCCTCCATCTCTCCATGGCCACTGCAGCACAGAGTAACTCTACACTGACATCAGCAGCGGCCTCTGTCTCCCCATGGCCACTGCAGCACTGAGTAATTCTACACTGACATCAGCAGCGGCCTCCATCTCCCCATGGCCACTGCAGCACAGAGTAAGTCTACACTGACATCAGCATTGGCCTCCGTCTCCCCATGGCCACTGCAGCACAGAGTAACTCTACACTGACATCATCAGCGGCCTCCGTCTCTCCATGGCCACTGCAGCACAGAGTAACTCTACACTGACATCAGCAGTGGCCTCCATCTCCCCATGGCCACTGCAGCACAGAGTAAGTCTACACTGACATCAGCAGCGGCCTCTGTCTCCCCATGGCCACTGCAGCACCGAGTAAGTCTACACTGACATCAGCTGCAGCCTCCATCTCTCCATGGCCACTGCAGCACAGAGTAACTCTACACTGACATCAGCAGCGGCCTCCGTCTCCCCATGGCCACTGCAGCACAGAGTAACTCTACACTGACATCAGCAGTGGCCTCCATCTCCCCATGGCCACTGCAGCACAGAGTAAGTCTACACTGACATCAGCATTGGCCTCCGTCTCTCCATGGCCACTGCAGCACAGAGTAAGTCTACACTGACATCAGCAGTGGCCTCCATCTCACCATGGCCACTGCAGCACAGAGTAATTCTACACTGACATCAGCAGCGGCCTCCATCTCCCCATGGCCACTGCAGCACCGAGTAACTCTACACTGACATCAGCAGTGGCCTCCGTCTCCCCATGGCCACTGCAGCACAGAGTAACTCTACACTGACATCAGCAGCGGCCTCCATCTCCCCATAGCCACTGCAGCACCGAGTAACTCTACACTGACATCAGCAGCGGCCTCCGTCTCCCCATGGCCACTGCAGCACAGAGTAACTCTACACTGACATCAGCAGCGGCCTCCATCTCCCCATAGCCACTGCAGCACCGAGTAACTCTACACTGACATCAGCAGTGGCCTCCGTCTCCCCATGGCCACTGCAGCACAGAGTAAGTCTACACTGACATCAGCAGTGGCCTCCATCTCCCCATGGCCACTGCAGCACAGAGTAACTCTACACTGACATCAGCAGCGGCCTCCATCTCCCCATGGCCACTGCAGCACAGAGTAAGTCTACACTGACATCAGCATTGGCCTCCGTCTCCCCATGGCCACTGCAGCACAGAGTAAGTCTACACTGACATCAGCATTGGCCTCCGTCTCTCCATGGCCACTGCAGCACCGAGTAAATCTACACTGACATCAGCAGCGGCCTCTTTCTCCTCATGGCCACTGCAGCACCGAATGAATATACACTGACATCAGCTGTGGCCTCTGTCTCCCCATGGCCACTGCAGCACAGAGTAAGTCTACACTGACATCAGCATTGGCCTCCGTCTCTCCATGGCCACTGCAGCACAGAGTAAGTCTACACTGACATCAGCATTGGCCTCCGTCTCCCCATGGCCACTGCAGCACCGAGTAACTCTACACTGACATCAGCAGCGGCCTCCGTCTCCCCATGGCCACTGCAGCACAGAGTAACTCTACACTGACATCAGCAGTGGCCTCCGTCTCCCCATGGCCACTGCAGCACAGAGTAAGTCTACACTGACATCAGCAGTGGCCTCCATCTCCCCATGGCCACTGCAGCACAGAGTAACTCTACACTGACATCAGCAGCGGCCTCCATCTCCCCATGGCCACTGCAGCACAGAGTAAGTCTACACTGACATCAGCAGCGGCCTCTTTCTCCTCATGGCCACTGCAGCACCGAATGAATATACACTGACATCAGCATTGGCCTCCGTCTCTCCATGGCCACTGCAGCACCGAGTAAATCTACACTGACATCAGCAGCGGCCTCTTTCTCCTCATGGCCACTGCAGCACCGAATGAATATACACTGACATCAGCTGTGGCCTCCGTCTCCCCATGGCCACTGCAGCACAGATTAAGTCTACACTGACATCAGCATTGGCCTCCGTCTCCCCATGGCCACTGCAGCACTGAGTAACTCTACACTGACATCAGCAGCGGCCTCCATCTCCCCATGGCCACTGCAGCACCGAGTAACTCTACACTGACATCAGCAGCGGCCTCCATCTCCCCATGGCCACTGCAGCACAGAGTAACTCTACACTGACATCAGCAGCGACCTCCATCTCCCCATGGCCACTGCAGCACAGAGTAACTCTACACTGACATCAGCATTGGCCTCCATCTCCCCATGGCCACTGCAGCACAGAGTAAGTCTACACTGACATCAGCATTGGCCTCCATCTCCCCATGGCCACTGCAGCACAGAGTAAGTCTACACTGACATCAGCAGCGGCCTCCGTCTCCCCATGGCCACTGCAGCACAGAGTAAGTTTACACTGACATCAGCATTGGCCTCCGTCTCCCCATGGCCACTGCAGCACAGAGTAACTCTACACTGACATCAGCATTGGCCTCCATCTCTCCATGGCCACTGCAGCACCGAGTAACTCTACACTGACATCAGCATTGGCCTCCGTCTCCCCATGGCCACTGCAGCACCTAGTAAGTCTACACTGACATCAGCATTGGCCTCCGTCTCCCCATGGCCACTGCAGCACAGAGTAACTCTACACTGACATCAGCAGTGGCCTCCATCTCCCCATGGCCACTGCAGCACAGAGTAAGTCTACACTGACATCAGCATTGGCCTCCGTCTCCCCATGGCCACTGCAGCACAGAGTAACTCTACACTGACATCAGCAGTGGCCTCCATCTCCCCATGGCCACTGCAGCACAGAGTAAGTCTACACTGACATCAGCATTGGCCTCCGTCTCCCCATGGCCACTGCAGCACCGAATGAATATACACTGACATCAGCTGTGGCCTCCGTCTCCCCATGGCCACTGCAGCACAGATTAAGTCTACACTGACATCAGCATTGGCCTCCGTCTCCCCATGGCCACTGCAGCACTGAGTAACTCTACACTGACATCAGCAGCGGCCTCCATCTCCCCATGGCCACTGCAGCACAGAGTAACTCTACACTGACATCAGCAGCGGCCTCCATCTCTCCATGGCCACTGCAGCACCGAGTAACTCTACACTGACATCAGCAGCGGCCTCCATCTCCCCATGGCCACTGCAGCACAGAGTAACTCTACACTGACATCAGCAGCGGCCTCCATCTCCCCATGGCCACTGCAGCACAGAGTAAGTCTACACTGACATCAGCATTGGCCTCCGTCTCCCCTTGGCCACTGCAGCACAGAGTAACTCTACACTGACATCAGCAGCAGCCTCCGTCTCCCCATGGCCACTGCAGCACAGAGTAACTCTACACTGACATCAGCATTGGCCTCCATCTCTCCATGGCCACTGCAGCACAGAGTAAGTCTACACTGACATCAGCATTGGCCTCCGTCTCCCCATGGCCACTGCAGCACCGAGTAAGTCTACACTGACATCAGCATTGGCCTCCGTCTCCCCATGGCCACTGCAGCACAGAGTAAGTTTACACTGACATCAGCATTGGCCTCCGTCTCTCCATGGCCACTGCAGCACAGAGTAAGTCTACACTGACATCAGCATTGGCCTCCGTCTCCCCATGGCCACTGCAGCACAGAGTAAGTCTACACTGACATCAGCAGTGGCCTCCATCTCCCCATGGCCACTGCAGCACAGAGTAACTCTACACTGACATCAGCAGCGGCCTCCATCTCCCCATGGCCACTGCAGCACAGAGTAAGTCTACACTGACATCAGCAGCGGCCTCCATCTCCCCATGGCCACTGCAGCACAGAGTAAGTCTACACTGACATCAGCATTGGCCTCCGTCTCCCCTTGGCCACTGCAGCACAGAGTAACTCTACACTGACATCAGCAGCGGCCTCCGTCTCCCCATGGCCACTGCAGCACAGAGTAACTCTACACTGACATCAGCATTGGCCTCCATCTCTCCATGGCCACTGCAGCACAGAGTAAGTCTACACTGACATCAGCATTGGCCTCCGTCTCCCCATGGCCACTGCAGCACAGAGTAACTCTACACTGACATCAGCATTGGCCTCCGTCTCTCCATGGCCACTGCAGGACAGAGTAAGTCTACACTGACATCAGCATTGGCCTCCGTCTCCCCATGGCCACTGCAGGACAGAGTAAGTCTACACTGACATCAGCATTGGCCTACGTCTCCCCATGGCCACTGCAGCACCGAGTAACTCTACACTGACATCAGCATTGGCCTCCGTCTCCCCATGGCCACTGCAGGACAGAGTAAGTCTACACTGACATCAGCATTGGCCTACGTCTCCCCATGGCCACTGCAGCACCGAGTAAGTCTACACTGACATCAGCATTGGCCTCCGTCTCCCCATGGCCACTGCAGGACAGAGTAAGTCTACACTGACATCAGCAGCGGCCTCCATCTCCCCATGGCCACTGCAGCACAGAGTAAGTCTACACTGACATCAGCATTGGCCTCCGTCTCCCCATGGCCACTGCAGCACCGAATAAATATACACTGACATCAGCATTGGCCTCCATCTCTCCATGGCCACTGCAGCACAGAGTAAGTCTACACTGACATCAGCATTGGCCTCCGTCTCCCCATGGCCACTGCAGCACCGAGTAAGTCTACACTGACATCAGCATTGGCCTCCGTCTCCCCATGGCCACTGCAGCACAGAGTAAGTTTACACTGACATCAGCATTGGCCTCCGTCTCTCCATGGCCACTGCAGCACAGAGTAAGTCTACACTGACATCAGCATTGGCCTCCGTCTCCCCATGGCCACTGCAGCACAGAGTAAGTCTACACTGACATCAGCAGTGGCCTCCATCTCCCCATGGCCACTGCAGCACAGAGTAACTCTACACTGACATCAGCAGCGGCCTCCATCTCCCCATGGCCACTGCAGCACAGAGTAAGTCTACACTGACATCAGCAGCGGCCTCCATCTCCCCATGGCCACTGCAGCACAGAGTAAGTCTACACTGACATCAGCATTGGCCTCCGTCTCCCCTTGGCCACTGCAGCACAGAGTAACTCTACACTGACATCAGCAGCGGCCTCCGTCTCCCCATGGCCACTGCAGCACAGAGTAACTCTACACTGACATCAGCATTGGCCTCCATCTCTCCATGGCCACTGCAGCACAGAGTAAGTCTACACTGACATCAGCATTGGCCTCCGTCTCCCCATGGCCACTGCAGCACAGAGTAACTCTACACTGACATCAGCATTGGCCTCCGTCTCTCCATGGCCACTGCAGGACAGAGTAAGTCTACACTGACATCAGCATTGGCCTCCGTCTCCCCATGGCCACTGCAGGACAGAGTAAGTCTACACTGACATCAGCATTGGCCTACGTCTCCCCATGGCCACTGCAGCACAGAGTAACTCTACACTGACATCAGCATTGGCCTCCGTCTCCCCATGGCCACTGCAGGACAGAGTAAGTCTACACTGACATCAGCATTGGCCTACGTCTCCCCATGGCCACTGCAGCACCGAGTAAGTCTACACTGACATCAGCATTGGCCTCCGTCTCCCCATGGCCACTGCAGGACAGAGTAAGTCTACACTGACATCAGCAGCGGCCTCCATCTCCCCATGGCCACTGCAGCACAGAGTAAGTCTACACTGACATCAGCATTGGCCTCCGTCTCCCCATGGCCACTGCAGCACCGAATAAATATACACTGACATCAGCAGCGCCCTCTTTCTCCTCATGGCCACTGCAGCACCGAGTAAATCTACACTTACTTGGCAGCTCTAACCAGGGGGAAAATATGCACAATCTGAAGATTCGCAGCCCAGCAATCAGGACTGAATAAGTCCCATCACCAGGGAGGCATGAAAACACATTATATGGGTAACAGACACTAAATATTCATTACCACTGATTTGCAGATTACCAGAACCCTGAGGAAAGTGCGGTTTGTTACACCCGGAGGGGAGGAAATACATTTTGATAAAGAAAACGGACTAGCCAAGTTTGATTTATTAAATGTCATCTTTCTGCCCAATAAAACGTTGGTAAGAAACATGGTTGGACAATTCCATGATGACGGAGAGGATTACCAATGGGAAATTGACAATAACGCCATTCAGTGGACACCCCAAGATCTTCAGGTAAAGTCTTTAAAGTTTATATGAAATCCTTTAAAGTTCATATAAAGTTCGTCAACAAATCCAGTGCCATGGGGTGTGGTATAGGGGTCTGACAGTCGAGATCCCGACAGTCATTATCCCGAAGTCGGGAACCCGATTGGCCGGACCCAGACAGCATGGTGAGCGCAACTAAGCCCCTTGCGGGCTCGCTGCTCTCGCCACGCTGCGGGCACCTATTCTCCCTCTATGGGGGGCGTGGACGCCCACAAGGAAAAATAGCAGGTGGCCGTCGGAAACCCGGCTGTCGGTGTTTTGACAGTCGGGATCCCGATGTCGGGGGAATGCCTGTCAGGATCCCGACTGTCGGGATCCCGTCGGCACCCGTGCCATGATGAAGGCTCCCAAAACTCTTCTTTTTCCTCAGATTTTACTTCAGGATCTAGCGTACCACACCCGGGGCCTTCAGAACTACAGGTTGAGCCTCCCACATCCAAAAATGCTTGGGACCAGAAAGATTTTGGAGTTTATGTATTAAGGCTTGGAGAAAGGCAAAGTGGATGTACAGTATATGAGGTACCAACCAACCAGCTCCTAACTGTCATGCTACAGGATGAGTTTGGAATATGACAGTTAGGGGCTGATTGGTTGGTAAGTTATTTCTGTCTACTTTATCTCTCAAAAAAGATTTACCAAAGGTATACTTAGGTGCTTGATAACATTTTGCTTGTAAGTGATAAAACAGTAAACCAATGAAAAATGAGAAGCAGCAATTTCCAATCATATGAGAAAGTTATTTAAAACAACAACAACAGTGGGATTGCCTGTAAAAATACACAATTAATACATTTATTAATACAACACATTAAAAAGTAAACTTGATTTTGAAAACATAATATTACATTGGGGTCATCACAATTATTTTAGATAGCACATTTCCTCCCTCCGTTACTCTGTTTATATTGAAAGTCTTTGGTGGAATTGCAAAGAATGGAAGTTGATAAAAGTTCTAGGCTCTTGAAAATAGAATTGATCCCACCGCTGGAGGAGTTCGTAAGGGTCAATAATGTTAAGTGGGTCCTCACGATGTTACGGGAATCCAAAAGATTTTTATTGGTAGTCTGCTGGAGGAGCCACTCGTATCAGAACCAAATCGCCTCACGATGTTACGGCTTGAAGCAGGCTGAAAGTTGAGCCGCTGAGAGATTGCAATGAACTGGAATGATGCCCTTTTGGAGTCCTCACTAGGATGTGGGAATTTGAAGAAATAGATCCAGTGCTGTTGGAGACTTTTATCTGCCTTCTGAAGAAACCGCTGCCTTGCTATAGCGGAGAAACGCGTAAAGGATTGTTATCAGCATACATCTCCTACAGCTAATACAGAGTGATCATTAAAACTATTTGCTTCCTAAATCCTTCAAGCCGTTTTTTTCCATCTGCCATTCAACTGTGATCTCCCCAGTGTATCCAACATCCACCTACAGCCGGCGTCCAACTGGTAATTCCATCAAACCGGGATGAGTCCTGCACAGTGTCAATATATGTGATTCCCGGCACACAGCAAACCTGCGCAGCCTGCTGGAGACGGACGGCTCGCCCCCTGTACAAACAACATATCAGCAGTTCGTCAACAGGCGGCGACCGCTGACAGGGGAGCTTGAGCTGTCTGTTAATCACACTTAATACAGATTAACATCGATATGTTTCATCGGCTATAGCCAAAGGAATTGAGGTCTGTTCTACCATTCTAAATGAAATTATCACCGTATAATAAGCCCTAAGTCCCTACTAAGGGATAACCAGAGGACATGTTACTGTTCAACGCAGTCCGTAATAGACTCTATCAGGAGTGTATGTGAATTTATTGTTTTCCTATTGTTTTATATTTCATATTTTTTATGAGTCTTTATTAAACTGTACATTTTATTGTGAAATTTATATATTTTTTATAAAGAAATAAATCTATATTGATTACATCCACTGGTGTGGCGCTCTCTAGATATATGTGATGTGAGTCATCACATATATCTGATTTTACTGCTGTTGGAGACTGCATGAAATGGAAAACCAAAGGAGGGATAGGTTGAGCTCAACGGACTAACAACGTCTTTCAACATCAACCTTAATTACTATGTTACTATGATATATTGTTGCTATTCAAAGCTCTCTAGTTAACCATTCACCTGCCAGATTACCTTCCAGCTGATTACCTCCTACAGCTCCCAGGGAAAAAGGTCAGAGCATTCCAGCTCCCACCAGCAGAGATTACTACTGACTCATAAAGCCATTTACTATCTTTGACTCCCTAGTCAACACAGGCGTCATCTCTACACACTCCACTGTCTATCCAGGCTCCCAGGTCGTCAACATCCTGTGTCAGCTCCCAGGCCGTCAACAACCCTCTCGGCTCCCAGGCCGTCGACATCCCTACGGCTACCAGGCCGTTGACATCCTTCCAGCTCCCAGGCTGTCAACATCCCTCCGGCTCCCAGGCCATCCACATCCTTCTGGCTCCCAGGATGTCGACATCCCTCTGGCTCCCAGGCCGACGCTGTCCATACACTCAAACCACCACTGTCAACAGTTTCTTAGATCATCCGGTCCAAGCCCAGAGTACCACAGTCTCATGTACACAAGCACTCATTCCTTACCATCCCTGTGATTGGCCAGTTAGGTGTGAGAACTCTGTCAGAGGGCCGTGACCTCACCACCGAATGCAGCAGAGTCCAAACCTTCTCCCTGGAGAAAACTGTTGGTGGTGTTAAGGCCCCCATACACTATGCGATTTTGGGACGATTTCATCCGATTTCGACACTTTGTGCCGATAATCGGGTGAAATCGGCCCAAAATCGTAGGTGTGTGATATCTGATCCGATGCGCGGTCCCGTGCGCATCGGACCGGATCAGGGAGGTCGGACGGTCTGTACATACGATCATGTCCGACCTCCCTGTATGCATATGCCTGCCACCTGACAGGCATATGCATGCAGACACTGGGGGAGCAGTGGGGCGGGCAGCAGGTCCCTGAGCACCGGCGAGTGCTGCTGACTGACCTGGCCGGGCAGTGTACTTACACTAGCAGCAGCGGGGACGGGACGCGTAGTGGCGGCTATTAGATTTTTAAAATACTTGTCAAATGACCGGCCGCTCTCTGATTGGCTGAGAGCTCTCCAGCCAATCAGAGAGCGGCCGGTCATTTGACAAGTATTTTAAAAATCTAATAGCCGCCACTACGCGTCCCGTCCCCGCTGCTGCTATGTGTAATTACACTGCCCGGCCAGGTCAGCAGCGCTCACCGCACCCGCCGCCCGCCCCCCCACCACCGCCGCCGCTGCCCGCCCCCACTACTGCCGCTGCCCGCCCCCACTACTCCTCACCGCCCTGCAGCTCCCCGGGGTTTTTTTTACATGGGATAAATCGCATGCGATTTATCCCATGTAAAAAATGGCACATCAAGTGCCAAATTGTATGTGAGCCTCCCGGGGAGCTGCCGGGCGGCTCGCAGGTAAATTGGGTCCGACTTGTCCCTAGGACAAGTCGGCCTAATGTATGGGGGCCTTTAGACTCTGTGCCTCTGATTAGAGTCTCGTCTAATGCCCCCCCCCCCCCCCCCCCCGTGTTCCTGTACACTGATTCCATCACCGGCTCACTGCTGCCACAGCGTTGAGATCAATTCTATTATCAAGTGCCTAGAACTTTTATCCACTTACATTATTTGAAATTCCACCAAAGACTATCACTATAAACATCGTTAATAGAGGGATTAAATGTGTTATCTAAAATAATTCTGATGACCCTAATGTGATATTAAGCTTTCAAAATCACTCACCAGGCTTAAGGTCCATACACACTGGGATACTATGCCCAGCGTGTATGGACAGCGATGATGTGCGGGGAAAGCAGCTCAGTACATACACACTGAGCGGCTTTCCCCCTGCCCGGCGCCGACGGAGGGGGGGGGGGAGGACGGTATTGCATAGCAGAGCGCTATACAAAGCCATCCTGAAAGCCGCTCATCTGCTGGTATAACCAGCAGATGAACGGCTTTCCCGGCGATGTTACGGGAGCGCACAGCAGCGCTCATCGCCTGGGCATACACACTGGGCAGCTTTGAGTTGAAAGCCGCTCAAACCTGCTGTTTTGAGCGACTTTCAGCTCAAAGTCACCCAGTGTGTACATAGAGGCCTTTGTCATTCGAATACTTGAACACCATAAAGACATATCTTGGAGATGAGACCAAATCTAAACAGCAAATTCATAAATGCATCATATAATGCTTCTGTACGCAGCCTGAAGGGCGTTTTATACAATAGTTGTAATAATATTACATTAAAC
This sequence comes from Crinia signifera, assembly GCF_055691185.1. Taxonomy (NCBI): domain Eukaryota; kingdom Metazoa; phylum Chordata; class Amphibia; order Anura; family Myobatrachidae; genus Crinia; species Crinia signifera. Next base: position 335,973,638 of record NC_139219.1, on the reverse strand, counting down.
AAAGTTTGTATACACAATATATTTTGGATGTCCAATTTTTGGATATGGGGGACTCAGCCCTTCTGGGATTTCCAGGGAGTAATGGTCGGTGTCATACTATTTCCATTTGGAAAGGTGAATCCTACTGTCAGCTCTGGGGTTTGTTGTGTTCCCGGCTGTGACCGTGGTGGACCAGTGGAGGGCGCTGTGTAGCGGAATGCTGGGGGTTTGATGTATGACATCCACGAGGGGACAGGAGCACAGCGAACCAGAGTGTTGGCCAAGATCAGGAACAGGGGCGCGGAGTCTAACCTGCCAGCAGTGTTCACCAGGGAGTCCCACAAGGGACTTTGGACTTAGCTGCGTCTGACAGGCAGGTCGCGGCCCCCTGCCCTTGGTCCTCTGGACGCAGGCTGGGACTCGGGAGACTGGACCCTGGAGCGGCCTTGAGAGACCAGGGTGACTGGTGGGCAGTCTGGGAACTGCGGGAGTGACGACTTGGGATGTCGACAGGGATGTAGACGTTGTATGTACACAGGTGTATTGGCTGGATAGGACAAAGATGGAATAGTCTCTATGGAACAAAATAGCCGTGAGTCAACCCACGTGTTGACGGGGACTGTCGACAGGGTCAGGACAAGATGGTATTAGTCTCTGATGGTGATAGCTGGCTTAAGAGCCAGAGAGGTGCTCAGCGAGACACCTGATACTCGACTGCAGGGATGGTATTGCAGGAGTCTTCTGGAGATGGTAAGAGCCAGGTAAGTAAAGCAGCTGGGAGAAACGCTGGAGACTGAGACACAGGAGAACCTGGATATCCCGGAGCCTTGGGAACTTCCTCTGAACACAGGAGAACTCTGGAACAGGTAAAGCAATTGTTCAAGGCGAGGAAGGAAGGCTCAGGGCCTGAGTTATATCCCCCTTGCTGGTTTGTGATTGGTTGCCAGGCGCAGCACCAATCAATGCTGGGGAAAGACAGGCACACCTGATTACTGCACAGGTGTGCGTGGGTCAAGGGTCAGGCTGCTGGTCAGCGGGATTGGTCAACCTAGTCAGGTGAGCAGAGGTGTCGTGGTGGCGTCCGTGCCGCCCCGAGCTGGCATGCCAGCGTGTCGGCGACAAGAGACATTGCCGGTCACCCGCGGGCCCACAGGGGACCAAGCACTTGCACCGACCAGGGACCTTAACCGCAGCGCAGACCATCGGGAAGGTAAAGACCATGGTCTCAAATGGGGATGCTTACTGGGGTTTGTGACAGGACCCCCCCCCCTTTTAGGGTGGGCACCGAACACCCTTTTGGTTTGGAAGGATTTTCTCGATTAAAGTTTTCCATCAAACGAGGGCATGAGCATATTCAGCATCGATCCAACTCCTCTCCTCAGGACCAAATCCCTTCCAGTCAATGAGATACTGGAGGCGTCCATATCTGTGACGGGAGTCTAAGATTTTGTTTAATTCGAACTCTACTCCTCGATTGGTCCGGACTTTGGGTAACACCGGAGGAGATGTTTGAAAGCGATTCAGAATGAGAGGCGGAGCGGAGCACAGAGGGCACGGAAGTCTTGCCAGGAGGAGGCACAGGGATACTTCTAGGAGAAGACACAGGGGACACCTGGGTAGGAGCAAACACGATGGGGTCAATAATGGGATGACTATCTTGTGTCGACTGATCCTCTTCCATGGAGCGGGACAAGGCGTCAGCCTTCACGTTTTGAGTGCCAGGACAGTACAGGTTCTTGAAAGAGAATCTAGAAAAAAACAAAGACCATCGAGCCTGCCAAGGATTCATACACTGAGCTGACTGAAGATACAACAGGTTTTTATGATCAGTGAATATTGTCACTGGGAATTTAGCTCCTTCCAAGAGATACCTCCATTCCTCGAAGGCTAATTTTATGGCAAGTAACTCCTGGTCACCTATAGAATAATTTCTTTCTGCAGGTAAAAACTTGCGGGAGAAGAATCCACAAGGATGTTGTTTCCCATCACTGGACATCTGGGACAGTACTGCACCTACCCCGATGTTGGAGGCATCCACTTCCAAGAAGAAAGGTAGATCCATGTCGGGTTGTAATAGGATAGGAGCGGTGATAAAAGACTGTTTCAGGAGCTGAAAGGCTGTAGACCAGGGGTCTTCAACCTTTAAGACAGCGTGGGCCACCTAAAAAAATCCAGTGAAGCCCGAGGGCCACTATACTCTACTGCGGTATTTCGGACAGCCTCATAGAATCACAGCTCCCCTATAACGTCAGCACAGTCCTTCATAGATAGTTGGCACAGCCGCCCATACTCAGCACATAACCCCCCACACATACCCAAATAGTTATCAGCAGCCAATTTGGGTTCCAGTGCAAACAGTAAAATTTGTCCCCCCTCCATATATAATTTGATATTGAATAAATTGCACGCGCCGTAGGCGCGCTCCCAAAAAAGGGGTGTGGCCTAATAACGAGTGTGAACTAGCAGGAAAACAATTACCTGACACCTCTTTTGCAACCTGCATGACCAGACATTGGTTACCGCAGGAATGGTCGTTGTCCTTACACGCTTAAGTTGACTGAAGGCTGCACAGTGACATATAAACATGAAGGCCCACACAGTGACCTAGTACGCCTCACAGATCGAACCCAAACAATGAAAGGCTACTTAATTCAAGATACACTGTTACACTGTTTATCCATAATACACATTACACATTATGCCGCACACCGTGATGCCCATTACACATTAATCCACACAAAAATTATGCCCATTGCACATTATGCCCCACACTGATGCCAATTATGCCACAGACCATAATGCCAGCAGTACTCCTGCTTATACATATGATGCCCCAGCAGTGACCCTCACCTAATGCCCCAGCAGTGCCCCTCACAATGCCCCAGCAGTGCCCCTCACAATGCCCCAGCAGTGCCCCTCACACACAATGCCCCAGCAGTGCCCCTCACACACAATGTCCCAGCAGTGCCCCTCACACACAATGCCCCAGCAGTGCCCCTCACACACACAATGCCCCAGAATTGCCCCTCACACACAATGCCCCAGCAGTGCCCCTCACACACAATGCCCCCAGTAATAGCCCACCCACAATTCCCCCAGTAATGCCGGCAGCATTGCCAGGTCCCCTGCTCCCGCCAGCTGTACCTCCTCATCCTGCAGCTTTGCCGGGTCACCTGCTTCCACCATCCATGCCTCCTCCTGCAGTTTCGCCGGGTCCCCTCCGCCAGCTGTGCCTCCTCCTCCTGCAGTTCCAGCACCGGGTCCCCTGGTCCCGCCAGCTGCGTCTCCTCCTCCCGCAGCTTCGTCGGGTCCCAACTCCCCAGCTCGTGACCATACGTGCCTCCTCCTCCCTCAGCCGCGCTGGATCCACTCCTCTGCCCTGCCTGCAGCCAATGGAAATCGGGTAGGCGGCACCCGGGGGACTCCATTACGCTGCCTCCCTCGGCAGCGTTTTCTTTTACTTTAAAAAAAAAATCCTGTGCATGGCGGGCTGGCGGGCAGGGGGCCACTGAGATCAGCTCCGCGGGCCACTCGTGGCCCGCGGGCCATGGGTTGAAGACCCCTGCTGTAGACCATACGGATGGATTAGCTCCCTTTCGGGTGAGAGCAGTAATCGGAGCAATCAGTGTGGAAAAACCTCGGATGAATTTTCGATAATAGTTGGCGAAGCCAATGAAGCTCTGAACCGCTTTCAATGTAGTGGGTTGCCACCACCCGGTTATGGCTTCCAACTTTTCAGGATCCATGGCTAACTCGGAGCCGGAGATAATGTACCCCAGAAAGGGAACAAAGTGTACCTCGAATGTACATTTGGAGATTTTGCCATAGAGTCTATTCTGCCTGAGACGGGATAAGACCTCCTTAACTTGAGAACGGTGAGAAGACAGATCCTTGGAGAAGATCAAGATGTCGTCTAGGTAAACCACGAGACAGATGTACAACATATCTCTGAAGATCTCATTCACAAATTGTTGAAACACAGCTGGGGCATTGCAGAGGCCGAATGGCATTACTAAATACTCGTAGTGACCATCTCTCATATTGAATGCAGTTTTCCACTCATCACCCTCTCGGATTCTTATCAGGTTGTACGCACCCTGAAGATCTAATATGGTAAAGACCTTGGAGCCTTTCACTCAAATGAATAACTCGGTGATTAGCGGGAGTGGATAGCTGTTTTTGACTGTGATATTATTCAAGCCTCGGTAATCTATACACGGTCGCAGGCCTCCATCTTTTTTTTCACAAAAAAGAAACCTGCGCCAGCTGGAGATTTAGAAGGTCGGATGAATCCCTTTTGCAGATTTTCTTGGATATAAGCTGACATAGCTTGGGTCTCGGGAACCGATAATGGATAGGTTCGACTTTTAGGGGGAGTCTTTCCAGGGAGTAGATCAATTGGACAATCCCATTTACGATGGGGTGGCAGAGTGTCCACAGACTGTTCACAGAAGACATCACTAAAGTCTTTGTAGACCTCCGGTAAACCGGGCAGAGACGTAGTATTGACAGAGTGCATGGGTAGGACAGGTCTTATACAGTGCTGGTGGCAATGGGGACTCCATTGCTCCAATTGCAGGACTGCCCAGTTAATACTGGGATTATGCTGTTTAAGCCAGGGGAGCCCCAGCACAATGTCATAGGATGCCTTGGGAATGACAAGGAATTCAATCATTTCCTGATGTAATGTACCCACTCTCAGGTGAACAGGTCTGGTACGGGAATGGACCTCACTGCCAGGAATCTTGCTGCCATCCACTGCTGTGACAGAAAGATGAGGGTGTATGGAAGTCACTGGAATTTGCAGTTTGGTAACAAGACCTTGAGATATGAAATTCCCTGCTGATCCAGAATCAACCAGGGCCGAACTTGTGACAGACCCTTCCAGGGTCGCCAGGGACACTGGGAGGACAAAATCGGTACTGGCAGGAGACTTTTGCTACATGACCTAACCTAACTCCTCTGTTACAGGTTAAGCCTTGGAGTTTCCCGACCGCTTGGGAGTCAGGCGTGATCTACCTAGTTGCATCGGTTCTTCACGAGCAGGAGACTCTGGACGTACTCTGGGAGTAATCTTGGGAATTAACTTCTTTTGTTTTTCTAAACCTCTCTCTCGGAAGCGTAAGTCAATCTTGACACACAGGGAGATTAGATCCCCCAGATCTGGAAGGTCACGGGTTGACAATTCGTCTTTAATGCGATCTGAGATGCCTAACCAGAACACGGTTGTCAGAGCTTCATTGTTCCACTGTAATTCGGATGCCAGAGTTTGGAACTGGATCACGTATTGTCCCATGGATCGGGAGCCTTGCTTGAGACGTAAGATGTCAGTGGATGCAGAAGCAGAGCGTCCTGGTGTATCAAATATGCAGTGAAAGGCTTCAATGAATCTATTATAGTCTGCCAGCAGGGGATCAGATTTCTCCCACAAAGGTGATACCCAATTGAGGGCAGAGCCAGTCAGCAAAGATATGATGTAAGTTATCTTGATTCTGGCAGTGGGGAAATTATGGGGTAACAGTTCAAACTGCTTCTGACACTAGTTGATGAATCCTCTACAATTCTTTGAGTCACCGTCATATTTGCTGGGCACCAGCAGTTGGAGACGGGAAGGGGAAGCCGACGGTGAAGTATTCCTTTGGACAGTTGACACAGGTGTCGACAAGGATTGCTGTAAGGTATCCAATCGGTTGGATACATCCTGAAGGAACTTTATCACCTGCTGCTGGGTGGCTTCTTGATTCTCCATCCTGGCGGTGACATTCTGGATAGCCGCTGGTCCCACACTGGGGTCTTGAGCCGAGTCCATCGGCCTTGAACAAACTGTCAGCTCTGGGGTTTGTTGTGTTCCCGGCTGTGACCGTGGTGGACCAGTGGAGGGCACTGTGTAGCGGAATGCTTGCGGTTTGATGTATGACATCCATGAGGGGACAGGAGCACAGCGAACCAGAGTGTTGGCCGAGACCAGGAACAGGGGCGCAGAGTCTAACCTGCCAGCGGTGTTCACCAGGGAGTCCCGCAAGGGACTTTGGACTTAGCTGCGTCTGACAGGCAGGTCGCGGCCCCCTGCCCTTGGTCCTCTGGACGCAGGCTGGGACTCGGGAGACTGGACCCTGGAGCGGCCTTGAGAGACCAGGGTGACTAGTGGGCAGTCTGGGAACTGCGGGAGTGACGACTTGGGATGTCGACAGGGATGTAGACGTGGTATGTAAACAGGTGTATTGGCTGGATAGGACAAAGATGGAATAGTCTCTATGGAGCACAATAGTCGTGAGTCAACCCAGGTGTTGACGGGGACTTGTCGACAGGATCAGGACAAGATGGTATTAGTCTCTAATGGTGATAGCTGGCTTAAGAGCCAGAGAGGTGCTCAGCGGGGCACCTGATACTCGACTGCAGGGATGGTATCGCAGGAGTCTTCTGGAGATGGAAAGAACCAGGTAAGTAAAGCAGCTGGAGAAACGCTGGAGACTGAGACACAGGAGAACCTGGATATCCCGGAGCCTTGGGAACTTCCTCTGAACACAGGAGAACTCTGGAACAGGTAAAGCAATTGTTCAAGGCGAGGAATGAAGGCTCAGGGCCTGAGTTATATCCCCCTTGCCGGGTTGTGATTGGCTGCCAGGCGCAGCACCAATCAATGCTAGGGAAGGACAGACACACCTGATAACTGCTCAGGTGTGCGCGGGTCAGGGGTCAGGCTGCTGGTCAGCGGGATTGGTCAACCTAGTCAGGTGAGCAGAGGTGTCATGGCGACATCCATGCCGCCCGGAGCCGGCATGCCAGCCTGTCGGCAACAAGAGACATCGCCGGTCACCCGCGGCCCACAGGGGATATCGCGCCAAGCACTAGCACCGACCAGGGAACTTAACCGCAGCGCAGACCATCGGGAAGGAAAAGACCGTAGGCTCAAATGGGGATGCTTACTGGGGTTTTGACACCTACCTTCTACATATTGTAACTAATTTTTCCCCCCTTAAAATGTGTTCTTTGTTCTGTCATTTTGTAAACTCATTCTACCTCCTTTACCTCTTCTCTTCTCTCTTTGATGATTCAATTCATCAGTGAGAACGAACGATCACCTGAAATCTGTTGCCACTGTATTGGAGACTAATAGGCTTCTGGTAGAAATGATGCTTCTCTCTGAAGCCCCATACACACTAGATGAGAACGTAACAACATCGCTCAGACGAGTCCTGTGCGATATCTTTTACTTTCTCATCTAATGTGTACACTCAATATCGTTTGCTCAGTACAGACGAGGGAGGACTAAGTTACCGGCTACAAAAGGACCACCTATGTCCATGGGCACCGACTATAATCTAACTTCCCACCCTTCCATCATTGGACATAGACCATGAAGTGTTCTTAAATCACCATACAATAGTTGTGATACATTTCCCCCACCTCTAGACAATGATGCTGCTTTCCCACTGCTGAAACGGGTCATTACCAATTTTTTTTTTAAACAGATTTTTAAACGGCAAGAGCCATAAAGACCCTTTCCCACTGCAGCTTTTAAATGGTAAATTACCATTTAAAAGCCGTTTTTGGCACATTCACACTGCCGTTTAAAAACCCGTTTAACCCATCAAAAAAATGAGGGGGGGGATTAAAAAAAAAAACAGCGTGGGGTCCCCCCCACAGCTGTAACCAGCACCAGGCTGAAGGAGCCGGGGCTGGTAATTAAAAATCAGGGAACCCGACAAATAGGGGTTCCCCGATTTTTAACAACCAGCCCCAGGCTCCAGGTCCGGGGCTGGTTCCAAAAATATGGGGGACAAAATTAGTAGGGGTCCCCTGTATTTTAAGAACCAGCCCCAGGCACAACCAGCCAGCAGGGTAATGTCACAGCCGTGGGACACTTATTATATAAGGTCCCGCGGCCAAAACATTAATCCCCTGACCGGTCAGCCTGGCCAGGGGCCCTGGGGGAGTGGGGACCCCCCCAATAAAGGGGTCCCCCCCCTCCAGGACTTACCTGACCAGGCTGAAGCCTGGTGCTGTCCCCGGTGGCCCTGTGCGGTGGTCACCGGGCTGATCATTGTGTAAAAAAATAGATGAAAAACCTATTGTTTTAAACTGTGGAACTATGAGTCCCAGCAAGCCTCCCCCGCAAGCTGGGACTTGGAGAACCACAAGTCCCAGCCTGCGGGGCATTAAAGGGCCCGCTGGGTCTTGTAGTTCCACAGTAAAAAAAATAGATAAATAAATACACACTGACACATTATAAAAATAAAAGTTTAATACATACATTACACACATACTGATACTTACCTATCTTGATCCCGTAGGTAGGTCCCAGGGGGGGCCCCACTCCCCCAGGACCCCTGGCCAGGCTGACTGGTCGGTAGGGTTAATGCTTTGGCCGCGGGACCTTATATAATAAGTGTCCCCCCGCTGTGGCATTACCCTACTGGCTGGTTGTGCCTGGGGCTGGTTCTTAAAATACGGGGGACCCCTACTCATTTTGTCCCCCGTATTTTGGGAACCAGCCCCGGCCCTTGAGCCTGGGGCTGGTTTAAAAAAATCATTGAAGCCCTATTTGTCGGGTTTCCTGATTTTTTAATGCCAGCCCCGGCTCTTTCAGCCTGGTGCTGGTTACGGCAGTGGGGGGGACCCCACGCCGATTTTTTTTTAAACTAAATACCGTTTCAGAGGCATTCCCACTGCCTCAAAAACGGTATTTAACCGTGTAGGACTCTGCTTTTAAAACGGGTTGAAATACCGGTTATCTTTAACCGGTATTTTAACTCTTGCACTTTCCCACTGCAGTCTTAAACGGTAAATTGCGCTGAAAAATCTGCAATTTACCGTTTTAGACCTGCAGTGGGAAAGGGTTGCATGCAGAGAATAATAATAATAATAATAATAATTGCCTAACATTGACATATTGTAGATCTGATCTTGAAACACTCTCTCGTTGTTGAATGATTTTAGGTCAATTTAACATATGATCTAGAATTGTTAGTAAATAAGCAATGTAGACCTGGAGAGCGCTGACCCTATATCAATTTTAAAATGAGTTTTAAATACATTGCAAATGAATTTGGTAGCAATGACCAGTATGAAATACATGTATTTGTCTCCCCAGACCATCCGCTCCGTGTGCACCAAGAGCTGCCAGCCCGGATATCACATATTGCACAACAGTAGAGAACCATCCTGCTGTCACTACTGTGTCCTGTGCCCGGATGGTGAGATTGCCAATACAACAGGTTAGGAACGTCTCATTACGCAGTCTGAGTTTCCTTACTCTCTCGTGTTATTAAGCCACTCAGACATCTCTTGCTGGGGTTATTCTCGGTAGAGGCAGTGGTACAACTAGAAATTTTGCTCTCCCCCTGCCTACCCCCCTACCTATGACATGTGCATTCCAACCAGGTTGTGGCTTCACTGCAATGGTGTGACTTTGCTAAACACCTTATTCTTCATTAAACAATATACCACACATTGTCATGCCAATTACACATGATGCCCCACACAGTAATGCACCGTAAACATTATGCCACAAACCGTAAAGCCCATTACACATTATGCCACACACACCATAATGCCATTTCACATTATACCACACCGTAATGCCCATAACAAATTATGCTACACATCGTAATATCCGTTAAACATTATGAAACACACCGAAAAGCCCATTACACATTATGCCACACACCATAAGGCCCATTTCACATTATACCACACTGTAATGTCCGTTACACAATATGCTATACACCATGATGCCAATTAAAAATGAGGCCACACCACACTCTATACCACACCCTTAATAACAAATTAAGAATATGCCACACACCGTAATGTTTATTACACGCTATGCCACACCCCTTAGTGTACATTACACCACACACCGTAGTGTGCAATGCTGTTTTGTGCACAGCGTAAATAACATTGTGATGGGGCTCTGAGAATGCTGGTTCTCGCGATTAAATAACCATATAATTGTGTATGGTGCACTACCAGTAACCATATGTTAGTATATAAGTGAAATTAGTACTAGCAGTAACCATATGTTAGTATATTGGTGTAATGTGTACTGGCAGTAACCTTGTTACTATATTGGTGTAATGTGTACCAGCAGTAACGATATGTTAGTATATTGGTGTAATGTGTACAAGCAGTAACCATATGTTAGTATATTGGTGTAATGTGTACCAGCAGTAACCATATGTTAGTATATTGGTGTAATGTGTACCAGCAGTAACGATATGTTAGTATATTGGTGTAATGTGTACTAGCAGTAACCATATGTTAGTATATTGTGTAATGTGTACTGACTGTAACAAGATGTTAGCATATTGGTGTAATGTGTACTGGCAGTGACCATATGTTAGTATATTGGTGTAATGTTTACTAGCAGTAACCGTATGTTAGCATATAAGTGTAATGTTTACTAGCAGATACCATATGTAAGTATATTCGTGTAATGTGTACTTACAGTAACCATATGTTAGTATATTGGTGTAAAGTGTACTTGCACTAACCATGTTAAGGTGCCCACAGACGCTACAATTGTACTGTGCTATGCGTTTTTGACTGTACAATGGTTCTATACAATTTTTCTACCAGCTTGCTATGAGATGTGCACTTGGATGCATGTGATGAACCCATGTTTGTAATGTTAAATTTCAGATGTAGTCTAAAAAGTACGTGCAGCACATACTTTTTTAGACATACAATATCGGGCTCCAGGGAACATAAACACCATCCAATAATTGTACATAAGATGCAATTTGTGCTTAAAAAGTACAAAACGCATTTGATAATTGTAGCGTCTGTGGGCACCTTTAGTATACTGGTGTGATCTGTACTGACTGTAAGCATATGTTACTATATTGGTGTAATGTGTACTGGCAGTAACCATATTTTAGTATATTGGTGTAATGTGTACTAGCAGTAACCATGTTAGTATATTGGTGTAATGTGTACTAGCAGTAACCATATGCAAGTATATTGGTGTAATGTGTACTATCAGTAACCATATGCTAGTATATTGGTGTAATGTGTACTGGCAATAACCATGTTAGTATATTGAAGTGTAAAGTTTACAATAACCATATGTTAGTACAGTATATTGGTGTAATGTGTACTAGCAGTAACCATACTGTATGTTAGTATATTAATGTAATGTGTGCTACCTGTAGCAGATACCATGTTACTATATTGGTGTAATGTGTACTAGCAGTAACCATGTGTTACTATATTGGTGTAATGTGTACTGGCAGTAACCATGGGGGAAATTTACCAATATGAAAAACCTAGTTTTTCGTATTGGTATTTCCCCTACGACTGCATACGACTGTTTCAGTCGTATGCAAAGTCGTGTTCCGGAGGGGAATGTACAAAGCAGTCATATACGACTGCTTTGTAACCCATCGATGTCGTAGGAATTCGTATTAGCTGGCCATATATACGGTCACTAATACGAATTCGTACAGGCAGTCTGCACGGATCAGTCAGATCTGTGCAGGCTGCAAGGTGTAAAAAAAATAGAAAAATTAAATAAATAAATAAAAAAACAGCGTGGGGTCCCCCCCACAGCTGTAACCAGTACCAGGCTGAAGGAGCCGGGGCCGGTAATTAAAAATCAGGGAACACGACAAATAGGGGTTCCCCGATTTTTAACAACCAGCCCCAGGCTCCAGGTCCGGGGCTGGTTCCCAAAATACGGGGGACAAAATGACTAGGGGTCCCCCGTATTTTAAGAACCAGCCCCAGGCCAAACCAGCCAGCAGGGTAATGCCACAGCCGGGGGGAGACTTTTTATACAAGTCCCCCCGGCCAAAGCATTAACCCTCTGACCAGTCAGCCTGGCCAGGGGCCCTGGGGGAGTGGGGACCCCCCCAATGAAGGGGTCCCCCCCCTCCAGGACTTACCTGACCAGGCTGAAGCCTGGTGCTGTCCCCGGTGACCCTGGGCTGTGGTCACCGGGCTGATAGTGGTGTAAAAAATAGAATAATCTATTGTCTAATACTGGGGCACTATGAGTCCCAGCAAGCCTCCCCGCAAGCTGGGACTTGGAGAACCACAAGTCCCAGCCTGCGGGGCATTAAAGGGCCCGCTGGGTCTTGTAGTTCAACAGTATTAAAAATAGTAAAATAAAACACACTGACACACACTTAAAATAAAGCTTTAATACATACAAAGCCCATACATACTGATACTTACCTATCTTCTTCCCGTAGGTAGCCCTGGTTCTGATGTCCTGATGTCCTGTGTCGTCTTCTGGTCCATGTCGACGTCGCTGTCCATGTCGGCGATGGCGTCGGCGTCCGGAGTCAGACGAAATCCATTTGGGAACCTATGGAAAGAAACCATACTCACCTGTCCCAGGGCGATGTAGTCCAGGGAGGGGTCTTTGCAAAAAAACAAACCGACGCGCGAAACCAAGCGAACAGCAGAGAGCCGCACTGTGTTTGTGTACATCGTGCGGCTCCGCCTCCCGAATGCCGCTATTGGCCGCCATGCGGCCTAGCGGCTCCTGATTGGCCGCTAGGCTGCAAGGCGGCCAATAGCGCCATTCCTGAGGCGGAGCCGCACGATGTAAACAAACACTGTGCGGCTCTCTGCTGTTCGCTTGGTTTCGCGTGTCGGTTTGTTTTTTTGCAAAGACCCCTCCCTGGACTACGTTGCCCTGGGACAGGTGAGTATGGTTTCCTTCCATAGGTTCCCAAATGGATTTCGTCTGACTCCGGACGCCGACGCCATCGCCGACATGGACAGCGACGTCGACATGGACCAGAAGACGACACAGGAAATCAGGACATCAGAACCAGGGCTACCTACGGGAAGAAGATAGGTAAGTATCAGTATGTATGGGCTTTGTATGTATTAAAGTTTTATTTTAAGTGTGTGTCACTGTGTTTTATTTTACTATTTTTAATACTGTGGAACTACAAGACCCAGCGGGCCCTTTAATGCCCCGCAGGCTTGGACTTGTGGTTCTCCAAGTCCCAGCTTGCGGGGGAGGCTTGCTGGGACTCATAGTGCCCCAGTATTAGACAATAGATTATTCTATTTTTTACACCACTATCAGCTCGATGCCCACCGCCCAGGTACGGCTGCTTAGTACATCAGGAACCACCATTCTTTTGAATGGTGATTTCTGTCGTATTCTATCGATGGTGTAGACAATCGTATTTGTAAATACAAATATGAATGTTCCATCTTTAGGAATACGAATTGTTGTATTTTCGGGATTGTAAATCCCGAAAATACAAATGTGTAAAAAATAGGTGTATTTCTGCCTACGAATACACCTATTTTTTACGAATCCATTTTGGTAAATTTCCCCCCATATGTTAGTATATTGGTGTAATGTGTACTAGCAGTAACCGTATGTTCTCATATTGGTGTAATGGGTACTAGCAGTAACCTTATGTTAGCATATTGGTTTATTGTGTAGTAGCAGTAACCATATGTTAGTATATTGGTGTAATGTGTATTAGCAGTAACCATATGTTAGTATATTGGTGTTATGTGTATTAGCAGTAACCATATGTTATTATATTGGTGTAATGTGTACTGGCAGTAACCACATGTTAGTATATTGGTGTAATGGCTACTAGCAGTAACCATATGTTAGTATATTGGTGTAATGTTTAGTAGCAGTAAACATATGTTAGTATATTGGTGTAATGTTTAGTAGCAGTAAACATATGTTAGTAACTTGTTGTAATGTGTAGTAGCAGTAAACATATGTTAGTATCTTGGTGTAATGTGTAGTAGCAGTAAACGTTTGTTCGTATTTTGGTGTAATGTGTACCAGCAGTAACCATATGTTAGTACAGTGGTTCCCAAACTGTGCGCCTAGGCTCCCTGAGGTGCCTCGGGACTCTTGCAGGGATGCCTCGGGTTGGTTGTCCAGGACCAATTCAAATGATTTATGATCAATTATTTCTGGACAAAACCAGTGCTGGTGGCTGCCAATCATAAAATGTGTACAATCAGAACCAAATCCTGCCCTTTACCACATAACTGAACCTAAGAAGCACATATAAACCCAATCTACTTAATTTGATATATATTTTTTGGGGCCTAGGGGTGCCATGGAAAAATTCTGATACTCTAGGGTGCCATGATTAGAGAAAGATTGGGAACCCCTGTGTTAGTATATTGGTGTAATGTGTACCAGCAGTAACCATATGTTAGTATATTGGTGTAATGTGTACCAGCAGTAACCATATGTTAGTATATTGGTGTAATGGCTACTAGCAGTAACCATATGTTAGTATATTGGTGTAATGTGTACGGACAGTAACCATATGTTAGTATATTGGTGTAATGTGTACGGACAGTAACCATATGTTAGTATATTGGTGTAATGTGTACGGACAGTAACCATATGTTAGTATATTGGTGTAATGTGTACGGACAGTAACCATATGTTAGTATATTGGTGTAAAGTGTACGGACAGTAACCATATGTTAGTATATTGGTGTAATGTGTACGGACAGTAACCATATGTTAGTATATTGGTGTAATGTGTACGGACAGTAAACATATGTTAGTAACTTGGTGTAATGGGGGAAATTTACCAATATGAAAAACCTAGTTTTTCGTATTGGTATTTTCCCTACGACTGCATACGACTGTTTAAGTCGTATGCAAAGTCGTGTTCCGGAGGATCAGTTACAAAGCAGTCATATACGACTGCTTTGTAACCCTCCGATGGTGTAATGATTCGTATTAGCGGCCGTATATACGGCCGCTAATACGAATTATTTCTAGCAGTCTGCACGGATCAGTCAGATCCGTGCAGGCTGCATGGTGTAAAAAAAAATAGAAAAAATAAATAAATAAAAAAAAAAACGGCGTGGGGTCCCCCCCACAGCCGAAACCAGCACCAGGCTAAAGGAGCCGGGGCCGGTAATTAAAAATCAGGGAACCCGACAAATAGGGGTTCCCCGATTTTTAACAACCAGCCCCAGGCTCCAGGTCCGGGGCTGGTTCCCAAAATACGGGGGACAAAATGAGTAGGGGTCCCCCGTATTTTAAGAACCAGCCCCAGGCACAACCAGCCGGCAGGGTAATGTCACAGCCGGGGGACACTTATAATATAAGGTCCCGCGGCCAAAACATTCTCCCTACCGACCAGTCAGCCTGGCCAGGGGCCCTGGGGGAGTGGGGACCCCCCCAATGAAGGGGTCCCCCCCCTCCAGGACTTACCTGACCAGGCTGAAGCCTGGTGCTGTCCTCGATGCCCCTGGGCGGTGGGCATCGAGCTGATAAATGGTGTAAAAAAAAGATGAACCTATTGTTTTTTACTGTGGCACTACAAGTGCCAGCAAGCCTCCCCAGCAAGCTGAGACTTGGAGAACCACAAGTCCCAGCCTGCTGGGCATTAAAGGGCCCGCTGGCACTTGTAGTTCTACAGTTAAAAAAATAGTGCACAAAACACACTGACACACTTTTAAAATAAAACTTTATTACATACAAAGCCCACACATACTAATACTTACCTATCTTCTTCCCATAGGTCGCCCTGGTCCTGTGTCGGCGTCTTCTGGTCCTGTGTCGTCTTCTTCCTCCATGTCGACCGTCGCTGTCGCCGTCCGGATCCGACGAAATCCATTTGGGAAGCTGTGGAAGGAAACCATACTCACCTGTCCCAGCGCGACGTAGTCCAGGTAAGGGTCTTTGCAAAAAACCAAAACGAACACCCCGAAACCAGACCGGACTGACGGAGACGCACGGTGTTTACATCGTGCGGCTCCGCCTCCCGAATGCCGCTATTGGCCGCCTTGCGGCCTAGCGGCCAATCAGGAGAAGCTAGGCCGCAAGGCGGCCAATAGCGGCATTCGGGAGGCGGAGCCGCACGATGTAAACAAACACACGTGCGTCTCCGTCAGTCGGTCTGGTTTCGGGGTGTTCGTTTTGTTTTTTTGCAAAGACCCTTACCTGGACTACGTCGCGCTGGGACAGGTGAGTATGGTTTCCTTCCACAGCTTCCCAAATGGATTTCGTCGGATCCGGACGGCGACAGCGACGGTCGACATGGAGGAAGAAGACGACACAGGACCAGAAGACGCCGACACAGGACCAGGGCGACCTATGGGAAGAAGAAAGTATGTGTGGGCTTTGTGTGTAATAAAGTTTTATTTTAAAAGTGTGTCAGTGTGTTTTGTGCACTATTTTTTTAACTGTAGAACTACAAGTGCCAGCGGGCCCTTTAATGCCCAGCAGGCTGGGACTTGTGGTTCTCCAAGTCCCAGCTTGCTGGGGAGGCTTGCTGGCACTTGTAGTGCCACAGTAAAAAACAATAGGTTCATCTTTTTTTTACACCATTTATCAGCTTGATGCCCACCGCCCAGGGGCATCGAGGACAGCACCAGGCTTCAGCCTGGTCAGGTAAGTCCTGGAGGGGGGGGACCCCTTCATTGGGGGGGTCCCCACTCCCCCAGGGCCCCTGGCCAGGCTGACTGGTCGGTAGGGAGAATGTTTTGGCCGCGGGACCTTATATTATAAGTGTCCCCCGGCTGTGACATTACCCTGCCGGCTGGTTGTGCCTGGGGCTGGTTCTTAAAATACGGGGGACCCCTACTCATTTTGTCCCCCGTATTTTGGGAACCAGCCCCGGACCTGGAGCCTGGGGCTGGTTGTTAAAAATCGGGGAACCCCTATTTGTCGGGTTCCCTGATTTTTAATTACCGGCCCCGGCTCCTTTAGCCTGGTGCTGGTTTCGGCTGTGGGGGGGACCCCACGCCGTTTTTTTTTTTATTTATTTATTTTTCTATTTTTTTACACTGTAGCCTGCACGGATCTGACTGATCCGTGCAGGCTAAAACGCAAATAGAACAGGAAAATGGTGTTCTATTTTCCTGTCGTATTTGCGTGGGTGTTTCACACCACTAAGCAGCCGTATTGTCAGTACGGCTGCTTAGTAAATCAGAAACCACCATTCTTTTGAATGGTGATTTCTGTCGTATCCTATCGATGGTGTAGGGCATTCGTATTTGTAACTACAAATACGAATGTTCCATCTTTAGGACTACGAATTGTTGTATTTTTGGGATTGTAAATCCCGAAAATACAAATTCGTAAAAAAAAGGTGTATTTCTCCCTACGAATACACCTTTTTTCTACGAATCCATTTTGGTAAATGTCCCCCGGTGTGTAGTAGCAGTAAACATATGTTAGTATCTTGGTGTAATGTGTAGTAGCAGTAAAAGTTTGTTCGTATATTGGTGTAATGGGTACTAGCAACTCTCATCTGCCAGTTTTTTTAGGAATTTCCTTCCAAACCACAGCAGTATCCAGTGGCCATACTTAAGGAAGCAGGGATTTTAGGAAATGGACTCTTACCGTATCTGGCACTGTTCTTTCATTTGCTGGGGCAATCCTGGCCACTACAGTAAATATAAACTTATTGAGCCTAGTTAGCTACTGGTGACTTGGTAGATATTACTGGCTTCAGTGCTGCCATATTGAATTGATCAAATAACTCCCAGAGGGACTTGTTTCCACCAGACCATAGCCCCCCATTTAAATTCCTCACCTGCATCTTCACAGTGTCAGTCCTGCCAGTGCAACTTGCATCTTACCAGTTCCTGGTTCGTGTCAGCAGCTCCACTTCCCGATTTCTTGTTCATTGCTGTATCTGCCAAGTGCTGCACATTTAATGGTGCACATTCCACTTTTGAGTTCATCAGTTCCTGGTCCCTAATAAGCATCTCTCTAGTTTGCCTTTTGCAATCCTGGACAGTTTCCACCCCTTACAGGGGGAGCAAGAGCTCAAAAGATCAGCAACCTTTGTTTGCTCCAAGCTCCAAACAGTCGTGTCCAGTGGTCCCAATTCCGAGCACAGACAAGGATCCTGATAATACAAACACATTTATTTTATATAGTGCAGCAAAATACATATTTCATTATTATTCAGGTAAACAGAAATGGTGAACAAACCATATCACAATTGTTTATTTCTGATGAGTGTCTTCTTTTGTACTATATTTCATCAACAGCCCCAAGCTGGAACTTACTGTTAAATGAAACAATACCAGTACGAGACTGTAATAAGATTACAATGGCCTTTCCTCTTTTTCAGACGTGGAGAAATGTTTGAAGTGTCCCGAGCATCAGTGGTCCAATGAGAGAAGAGACGCCTGCATTGAGAGAACAGCCGAGTTTCTGTCTTACGAAGAGATATTAGGAGCATCTCTTATTTCCATCGCTCTGTTATTTTGTTGTCTTACTGCAGTAGTCTTAGGCACGTTTATCAAATATAGAAAAACTGTTGTGGTGAGAGCCAATAACCAGAACCTCAGCTTCATCCTCCTCCTCTCAATCATTTTAGCCTTCCTGTGTCCTCTGTTATTTGTTGGACGCCCCACGGAGATGTCCTGTCTCCTCAGACAAGTGGCTTTTGCAAACATTTTCACTGTTGCTTTATCATCACTCTTGGCCAAAACAGTCACCGTTGTCCTCGCCTTCAAAGCCACCAGGCCAGACCAGAGAACGATGAGGTGGCTGACCAAAAAGTCATCGAGATCTCTACTTGTCCTCTGCTCCTTTGGGGAGGCTGTGATCTGTGCCCTCTGGCTAGGCTTATCTCCACCATTCCCAGACTATGACTCCCGGGTAGAGGTTGGGAAGATGATATTACAGTGTAATGAAGGATCTGTCACTGCTTTCTACATGGTGGTTGGCTACATGGGAGGTCTGGCTGCCTTATGCTTTATTGTGGCATCTTTAGCCAGGAAGCTGCCAGACAAATTCAATGAGGCTCAGTACATCACATTCAGCATGGTGGTATTCTGCAGCGTTTGGCTGGCCTTCATCCCGGCCTACCTCAGTGCCAAGGGCAGATACGTTGTGGCTGTTGAGGTATTTGCCATTTTGGCTTCCAGCGCTGGACTCCTGGGCTGCATCTTCCTCCCTAAATGTTATATTATCCTTATCAGGCCAGATCTGAACATTAGGGCCAATTTAATCACAAGTAGAAGGAAACGCAAAATTAGCATGAGCCCAAAATTGAAAAGATAGATGATTACACTGGAATGTTTTGTGTATGTGCAAGACTATAGTTCAGTGTAATACAATTTGGACTGGTTTGTAGTAGCACCTGCCTGTGATGACTTTGTAGAAGCATCTAAATGTTTGTCCTTATTACAGGGGCATTATATGAATGTGTTTAGCAGTACACACTCATACCGGTAACTAATGTAGGATCGGATATCACTTGGTAGCCTGCCCTCTAACCACTACTGCTTGTAATTCCTCCCAGTGTTCTCCGGGTCAGCCGCACCCCACATTTGTATCTATACGTTCTGAACCTGCTGAATGCTACTAGAAACCCTTTACCTACCACTCCATTACCTATTGCCTTTACTTATATAAACAACCTATGTCTGATGCATGTGATTATAATAGAACCAGATATACAGTACATTAAGGATGAATATTATATTTGTTACATTTGTTTAAAACACCATATTGTCTGAGAATATATTGACATATAAGGGGAAATTCACTAAGAAGGCCGATTATGGCCGATCCCACGTACAAACGGAATTGGCTGAAAATATGTCCCCTGCATCCCTGGGCAGTGGACACTGGGCTTATGGTGTATAAAGGGTTCAAGTAAAGTGTTAAAAATAGATATTGGGTTCCGTAGTAGAACAACAAGGCCCAGCATCAGACCCACAGAAATAAAGTATACATTTATTACACCCTTCACACATTTACACTCACCTATCGTGATCACAGAGGTCCAGTCCACTTGTCCATGTAGAATCCAAAAGGGTACCTGTGAGAAAAAAATTATACTCACCATCCATCCAGTGTAGATTTTATCCTCTTCTTATCATGTGGTCATCCAGGGGTTAAAAAAATTAAATGCAAAAAAAAACAAATACAAACGACCTGAAGGAAGCCCATGTATACATGTATGAGCTTCCTTCCCCTGAATGCCGATTCCATGCATGACTCCTGTCACTGCAGGACCCGGCAGCCAATCAGGGAGCACTTCAGCAGCAGCACACCCTTCATTGGCTTAGCTACGCTGACCTGTCAGTCAAGAGTAGCTATGTTTCTATTTAGAACAGGGGAGGGATTCCCTGCTCTAAATAGATGTGGGTTTCCTAAACAACAAAGGTTAATTAGGTCAAGTGTGTGGTCTGACCTAATTAACCTATTTAGAGTAGGGAATCCCTCCCAGCCTATCTCTGTCGCACAGTCGTGAAAGGGTCAGAGTTAAGGTTTTTGCAAGTTTTTGGTTGGCAATGTTGACAATTGAGCACTTGGACTCCCAGTTAGTGCACATGGGTTTGACCCAATCAGCTGCTGGAAGGAAGTCTCTGTATGCTGATTGATCAATTGTGAAGCAGAAGCCCTGCAAACACCTCAGTACACACAGAAAATGGGCCTATCAGAACAGAAGTGTAATACAAGGTTCTTGTTTCTGAGCCGGAAGCATGGTTGTGGCCAACATCAGTGCCTACAAAGACTACATAAAATCTAAAGAATGAGTAGTCAGGCAAATAAAAACTCCGAAAATGATTTATTGTGTAAGATACCACAAAGAGTCATACAGTAGGACCGCAGTTGGCCGTAGACATCCCCGGCAACTTCAACTCGTAGGTGGCGGCAGTAGCAGAAAGGTGTGAAGTGTCCGGGGACCTGTGAGTAAGTAGGTGGGGTAGGGGATGTGTGATGGGTAACAGGGGGTGTAAGATGAGTAGCAGGGGCAGGGGGTGCGCCTGTTGGTTGCCTGGCCTAGGGTGAGTGTGGTGGGTACCAGAGGGAATCGAGCCAGGTGGCTAGGCCAGGGGGGGTGTAATAGGTAGCAGGGGGCATGGAGCCAGGTGGCTGGGCCAGGGGGTGTGTAATAGGTAGCAGGGGGCATGGAGCCAGGTGGCTGGGCCAGGGGGGGTGTAATAGGTAGCAGGGGGCATAGAGCCAGGTGGCTGGGCCAGGGGGGGTGTAATAGGTAGCAGGGGGCATGGAGCCAGGTGGCTGGGCCAGGGGGTGTGTAATAGGTAGCAGGGGGCATGGAGCCAGGTGGCTGGACCAGGGGGGGTGTAATAGGTAGCAGGGGGCATGGAGCCAGGTGGCTGGGCCAGGGGGGGTGTAATAGGTAGCAGGGGGCATGGAGCCAGGTGGCTGGGCCAGGGGGGGTGTAATAGGTAGCAGGGGGCATGGAGCCAGGTGGCTGGGCCAGGGGGTGTGTAATAGGTAGCAGGGGGCATGGAGCCAGGTGGCTGGGCCAGGGGGGGTGTAATAGGTAGCAGGGGGCATGGAGCCAGGTGGCTGGGCCAGGGGGTGTGTAATAGGTAGCAGGGGGCATGGAGCCAGGTGGCTGGGCCAGGGGGGGTGTAATAGGTAGCAGGGGGCATGGAGCCAGGTGGCTGGGCCAGGGGGGGTGTAATAGGTAGCAGGGGGCATGGAGCCAGGTGGCTGGGCCAGGGGGGGTGTAATAGGTAGCAGGGGGCATGGAGCCAGGTGGCTGGGCCAGGGGGGGTGTAATAGGTAGCAGGGGGCATGGAGCCAGGTGGCTGGGCCAGGGGGTGTGTAATAGGTAGCAGGGGGCATAGAGCCAGGTGGCTGGACCAGGGGGGGTGTAATAGGTAGCAGGGGGCATGGAGCCAGGTGGCTGGGCCAGGGGGGGTGTAATAGGTAGCAGGGGGCATGGAGCCAGGTGGCTGGGCCAGGGGGTGTGTAATAGGTAGCAGGGGGCATGGAGCCAGGTGGCTGGGCCAGGGGGGGTGTAATAGGAAGCAGGGGGCATGGAGCCAGGTGGCTGGGCCAGGGGGGGTGTAATAGGTAGCAGGGGGCATGGAGCCAGGTGGCTGGGCCAGGGGGTGTGTAATAGGTAGCAGGGGGCATAGAGCCAGGTGGCTGGGCCAGGGGGGGTGTAATAGGTAGCAGGGGGCATGGAGCCAGGTGGCTGGGCCAGGGGGGGTGTAATAGGTAGCAGGGGGCATGGAGCCAGGTGGCTGGGCCGGGGGGGGGTGTAATAGGTAGCAGTGGGGATGGAGTGGGTGGCTGGTGCAAGAGGAGGAGGTGTTGGTTAGTAGGGGCATGAAGTGAGTTGCGTTTACATCTGTTTACACTTCTAATTACTGTCAAGTGCTTTAACCCCTTCCCTGGTACTCCTGAGAATTTTCCGGGGTTTGCTCCAGTGCGCAGACTAGCAAACCCAGAAAATTCTTGGGCAGCACCGCTGAGCACTGAGATCAGTACCACACTCAGCTTTGGCGGCTGCCCGGCCCTGCACCCCCTCTCCCCCGTGCTGTGTGCGGCGGGATCTTGTAACGTCACGCCGCACATAGCCAAGCTGCCAGGGGCATGGCTGGGCAGTGGCTATTTACAAAGATCAGTGCCGCCATCTGCACCCGGGGACACAGTGGTGTTTTTTTTTAGGGAGCGCTCCCCAGAAAAACTCGCCCAGTGGGGAGCACTCCCTAAAAAAAAACACCACTGAAGGGGTTAGTTCCCAGAATTCCAATGATTACCTCGAATTTACCATTTAGTTTTAAACAAGTCCAGATCCCGATCACAGTTGCCATGACCATAAATAAAGCACAAGGTCAAACACGTAGCTGGAGGCAGTGCTGCAAGTATGGCGGTACGGGGTGGTACGGCGTACGGGTATACTGCCGGTACCCCGTACCGCCATAACAAATACCCCCACAAAGTTATTCATGCGCATGCGCGCATTTGTGAGTGGCAGGGAGCGTGGCCTCCGCCGCCCCGCCACAGCTGATTACCTTTAGAGCGGAGGGGAGGGGAACGCATCGTGCGTCTCTCCTTCCCTTCCCTGTGTCAATCAGACTAGGCTGTCGCCTGACAGCCAATCAAAGCTCGCGGGCTGGCAGCCAATCAGGAGCCAGCCCGCGAGATAGAGTTAGTGAAGCCGGGGCAGAAGAGACGGGAGATGCCCTTCCCCCCCCAGGGAAGCAGAACAGAACCAGGCAGCATCGGCGGGGGACTGTAGGGGCCCTGACTGGACTGGACACAGCCAGCACTGGTGAGTTGTGCTGCTGTGCGGGCATTTATGTGTGGCACTGTGAGGGCATATGTGTGCCACTGTTGGAGCATATTATAGCTGGCACTGACTGAGGGCATATGTGTGGTACTGTGGGGGCACATCTGGCACTGGGGGCATATGTGTGGCACTATGGGGGCATATCTGGCACTGGGGGCATATGTGTGGCATTGTGGGGGCATATATGGCACTGGGGGCATATGTGTGGCACTGGGGGCATATATCTGGCACTGGGGGCATATGTGTGGCACTGTGGGGGCATATCTGGCACTGGGGGCATATGTGTAGCACTGTGGGGGCATATCAGGCACTGGGGGCATATGTGTGGCACTGTGGGGGCATATGTGGCACTGGGGGCATATGTGTGGCACTGTGGGGGCATATCTGGCACTGGAGGCATATGTGTGGCACTGTGGGGGCATATCTGGCACTGGGGGAAAATGTGTGGCATTGTGGGGGCATATATCTGGCACTGGGGCACTGTGGGGGCAGATCTGGCACTGTGTGGGCATATTAGTAATGGGCATCAGTTGTGCGGTGCAATGAGCATTATGGTGTGGGGCATAATTTGTAACGGGCATTATGGCATGGGTCATATGTATTGGGTGTGTGACGCGTAACAGGCATTCCTGTGTAAATTTTGGCCGTGTGGCTTCGGCGTGCAATATTCCAGCCACTCCCCCTATGTCATGTGACCACGCCCCTGGCCACACCCCCTGACCACGCCCATTTTCCACCGCGCGGCACAGTACCACTAAGACCTTTTTGCTACTTGCAACACTGGCTGAAGGTAAAACTAATCGGGGAATGTTTTTCCCATGGACAACTTCATGTGGCCCTTGTAACATCAAACAAAATCTTTTGTGCTCGCAAACTGAGGAAAAATGACATTTAGTAGTTTTTCTTTACATATATCAACTTTACTACAAAAAACTAACCAGTGCAAAGCATGGGTGCGTGGCTAGTATTATTATTACGTTATTTATAAGGCGCCACAAGTGTTTCACAGCGCTGTACAGAGGGCATACAGTGGAACAGTACAGAGAGACAAAACGTAACATTACAGTAAATAAATAACAAAAATAGAGAACAGGTAACAAAGACGCCACAGTACAATACAGCTAATAGAGAACAGGTAACAAAGACGCCACAGTACAATACAGCTAATAGCGAACAGGTAACATAGACGCCACAGTACAATACAGCTAATAGGGAACAGGTAACAAAGACGCCACAGTACAATACAGCTAATAGAGAACAGGTAACAAAGACCCCACGATACAATACAGCTAATAGCGAACAGGTAACAAAGACGCCACAATACAATACAGCTAATAGAGAACAGGTAACAAAGACGCCACAGTACAATACAGCTAATAGCGAACAGGTAACATAGACGCCACAGTACAATACAGCTAATAGAGAACAGGTAACAAAGACGCCACGATACAATACAGCTAATAGAGAACAGGTAACAAAGACGCCACGATACAATACAGCTAATAGCGAACAGGTAACATAGACGCCACAGTACAATACAGCTAATAGAGAACAGGTAACAAAGACGCCACAATACAATACAGCTAATAGAGAACAGGTAACAAAGACGCCACAATACAATACAGCTAATAGCGAAGAGGTAACAAAGACGCCACAATATAATACAGCTAATAGGGAACAGGTAACAAAGACGCCACAGTACAATACAGCTAATAGAGAACAGGTAACAAAGACGACACAATACAATACAGCTAATAGAGAACCGGTAACAAAGACGCCACAGTACAATACAGCTAATAGAGAACAGGTAACATAGACGCCACAGTACAATACAGCTAATAGCGAACAGGTAACATAGACGCCACAGTACAATACAGCTAAAAGGGAACAGGTAACAAAGACGCCACAGTACAATACAGCTAATAGAGAACAGGTAACAAAGACGCCACAGTACAATACAGCTAATAGAGAACAGGTAACATAGACGCCACAGTACAATACAGCTAATAGCGAACAGGTAACATAGACGCCACAGTACAATACAGCTAAAAGGGAACAGGTAACAAAGACGCCACAGTACAATACAGCTAATAGAGAACAGGTAACAAAGACGCCACGATACAATACAGCTAATAGCGAACAGGTAACAAAGATGCCACAATACAATACAGCTAATAGAGAACAGGTAACAAAGACGCCACGATACAATACAGCTAATAGGGAACAGGTAACAAAGACGCCACAGTACAATACAGCTAATAGAGAACAGGTAACAAAGACGCCACGATACAATACAGCTAATAGCGAACAGGTAACAAAGACGCCACAATACAATACAGCTAATAGGGAACAGGTAACAAAGACGCCACAGTACAATACAGCTAATAGAGAACAGGTAACAAAGACGCCACGATACAATACAGCTAATAGCGAACAGGTAACAAAGACGCCACAATACAATACAGCTAATAGAGAACAGGTAACAAAGACGCCACAATACAATACAGCTAATAGCGAACAGGTAACAAAGACGCCACAGTACAATACAGCTAATAGAGAACAGGTAACAAAGACGCCATGATACAATACAGCTAATAGAGAACAGGTAACAAAGACGCCACTGTACAATACAGCTAATAGCGAACAGGTAACAAAGACGCCACAATACAGCTAATAGAGAACAGGTAACAAAGACGCCACAGTACAATACAGCTAATAGAGAACAGGTAACAAAGACGCCACAATACAATACAGCTAATAGCGACCAGGTAACAAAGACGTCACAGTACAATACAGCCAATAGAGAACAGGTAACAAAGACGCCACAGTACAATACAGCTAATAGAGAACAGGTAACAAAGACGCCACAGTACAATACAGCTAATAGAGAACAGGTAACAAAAACGCCACAATACAATATAGCTAATAGAGAACAGGTAACAAAGACGCCACAATACAATACAGCTAATAGAGAACAGGTAACAAAGACGCCACAATACAATACAGCTAATAGAGAACAGGTAACAAAGACGCCACAATACAATACAGCTAATAGAGAACCGGTAACAAAGACGCCACAGTACAATACAGCTAAAAGCGAACAGGTAACAAAGACGCCACAGTACAATACAGCTAATAGAGAACAGGTAACAAAGATGCCACAATACAATACAGCTAATAGAGAACAGGTAACAAAGACGCCACAATACAATACAGCTAATAGAGAACAGGTAACAAAGACGCCACAATACAATACAGCTAATAGCGAAGAGGTAACAAAGACGCCACAGTACAATACAGCTAATAGAGAACAGGTAACAAAGACGCCACAATACAGCTAATAGAGAACAGGTAACAAAGGCACCACAATACAATACAGCTAATAGAGAACAGGTAACAAAGACGCCACTGTACAATACAGCTAATAGCGAACAGGTAACAAAGACGCCACAGTACAATACAGCCAATAGAG
Organism: Crinia signifera; assembly: GCF_055691185.1. Classification (NCBI taxonomy): domain Eukaryota; kingdom Metazoa; phylum Chordata; class Amphibia; order Anura; family Myobatrachidae; genus Crinia; species Crinia signifera. The sequence goes on along the minus strand of NC_139219.1, from coordinate 335,947,190 downwards.
AACAGGTAACAAAGACGCCACAATACAATACAGCTAATAGAGAACAGGTAACAAAGACGCCACAATACAATACAGCTAATAGAGAACAGGTAACAAAAACGCCACAATACAATACAGCTAATAGAGAACAGGTAACAAAGACGCCACAGTACAATACAGCTAATAGAGAACAGGTAACAAAGACGCCACAATACAATACAGCTAATAGAGAACCGGTAACAAAGACGCCACAGTACAATACAGCTAATAGCGAAGAGGTAACAAAGACGCCACAGTACAATACAGCTAATAGAGAACAGGTAACAAAGACGCCACAATACAATACAGCTAATAGAGAACCGGTAACAAAGACGCCACAGTACAATACTGCTAAAAGCGAACAGGTAACAAAGACGCCACAATACAATACAGCTAATAGAGAACAGGTAACAAAGGCACCACAATACAATACAGCTAATAGAGAACAGGTAACAAAGGCACCACAATACAATACAGCTAATAGAGAACAGGTAACAAAGACGCCACAATACAATACAGCTAATAGCGAACAGGTAACAAAGACGCAACACCACAATACAGCTAATAGAGAACAGGTAACAAAGACGCCACAACACAATACAGCTAATAGAGAACAGGTAACAAAGACGCCACAATACAATACAGCTAATAGCGAACAGGTAACAAAGACGCCACAGTACAATACAGCCAATAGAGAACAGGTAACAAAGACGCCACAATACAATACAGCTAATAGAGAACAGGTAACAAAGACGCCACAATACAATACAGCTAATAGAGAACAGGTAACAAAAACGCCACAATACAATACAGCTAATAGAGAACAGGTAACAAAGACGCCACAGTACAATACAGCTAATAGAGAACAGGTAACAAAGACGCCACAATACAATACAGCTAATAGAGAACCGGTAACAAAGACGCCACAGTACAATACAGCTAATAGCGAAGAGGTAACAAAGACGCCACAGTACAATACAGCTAATAGAGAACAGGTAACAAAGACGCCACAATACAATACAGCTAATAGAGAACCGGTAACAAAGACGCCACAGTACAATACAGCTAAAAGCGAACAGGTAACAAAGACGCCACAATACAATACAGCTAATAGAGAACAGGTAACAAAGGCACCACAATACAATACAGCTAATAGAGAACAGGTAACAAAGGCACCACAATACAATACAGCTAATAGAGAACAGGTAACAAAGACGCCACAATACAATACAGCTAATAGCGAACAGGTAACAAAGACGCAACAACACAATACAGCTAATAGAGAACAGGTAACAAAGACGCCACAACACAATACAGCTAATAGAGAACAGGTAACAAAGACGCCACAGTACAATACAGCTAATAGAGAACAGGTAACAAAGACGCCACAATACAATACAGCTAATAGCGACCAGGTAACAAAGACGCCACAGTACAATACAGCCAATAGAGAACAGGTAACAAAGACGCCACAGTACAATACAGCTAATAGAGAACAGGTAACAAAGACGCCACAGTACAATACAGCTAATAGAGAACAGGTAACAAAAACGCCACAATACAATACAGCTAATAGAGAACAGGTAACAAAGACGCCACAATACAATACAGCTAATAGAGAACAGGTAACAAAGACGCCACAATATAATACAGCTAATAGCGAACAGGTAACATAGACGCCACAGTACAATACAGCTAATAGAGAACCGGTAACATAGACGCCACAGTACAATACAGCTAATAGAGAACAGGTAACAAAGACGCCACAATACAATACAGCTAATAGAGAACCGGTAACAAAGACGCCACAGTACAATACAGCTAAAAGCGAACAGGTAACAAAGACGCCACAGTACAATACAGCTAATAGAGAACAGGTAACAAAGATGCCACAATACAATACAGCTAATAGAGAACAGGTAACAAAGACGCCACAATACAATACAGCTAATAGAGAACAGGTAACAAAGACGCCACAATACAATACAGCTAATAGCGAAGAGGTAACAAAGACGCCACAGTATAATACCGCTAATAGAGAACAGGTAACAAAGACGCCACAATACAGCTAATAGAGAACAGGTAACAAAGACGCCACAATACAATACAGCTAATAGCGAACAGGTAACAAAGACGCCACAGTACAATACAGCCAATAGAGAACAGGTAACAAAGACGCCACAATACAATACAGCTAATAGAGAACAGGTAACAAAGACGCCACAATACAATACAGCTAATAGAGAACAGGTAACAAAAACGCCACAATACAATACAGCTAATAGAGAACAGGTAACAAAGACGCCACAGTACAATACAGCTAATAGAGAACAGGTAACAAAGACGCCACAATACAATCCAGCTAATAGAGAACCGGTAACAAAGACGCCACAGTACAATACAGCTAATAGCAAAGAGGTAACAAAGACGCCACAGTACAATACAGCTAATAGAGAACAGGTAACAAAGACGCCACAATACAATACAGCTAATAGAGAACCGGTAACAAAGACGCCACAGTACAATACAGCTAAAAGCGAACAGGTAACAAAGACGCCACAATACAATACAGCTAATAGAGAACAGGTAACAAAGGCACCACAATACAATACAGCTAATAGAGAACAGGTAACAAAGGCACCACAATACAATACAGCTAATAGAGAACAGGTAACAAAGACGCCACAATACAATACAGCTAATAGCGAACAGGTAACAAAGACGCAACAACACAATACAGCTAATAGAGAACAGGTAACAAAGACGCCACAACACAATACAGCTAATAGAGAACAGGTAACAAAGACGCCACAGTACAATACAGCTAATAGAGAACAGGTAACAAAGACGCCACTGTACAATACAGCTAATAGCGAACAGGTAACAAAGACGCCACAACACAATACAGCTAATAGAGAACAGGTAACAAAGACGCCACAGTACAATACAGCTAATAGAGAACAGGTAACAAAGACGCCACTGTACAATACAGCTAATAGAGAACAGGTAACAAAGACGCCACAATACAATACAGCTAATAGGGAACAGGTAACAAAGACGCCACAGTACAATACAGCTAATAGAGAAGAGGTAACAAAGACGCCACAATACAATACAGCTAAAAGAAACAGGTAACAAAGACGCCACAATACAATACAGCTAATAGAGAACAGGTAACAAAGACGCCACAATACAATACAGCTAAAAGAGAACAGGTAACAAAGACGCCACAATACAATACAGCTAATAGAGAACAGGTAACAAAGACGCCACAATACAATACAGCTAATAGCGAACAGGTAACAAAGACGCCACAGTACAATACAGCTAATAGAGAACAGGTAACAAAGACGCCACAATACAATACAGCTAATAGAGAACAGGTAACAAAGACGCCACAATACAATACAGCTAATAGAGAACAGGTAACAAAGACGCCACAATACAAAACAGCTAATAGAGAACAGGTAACAAAGACGCCACAATACAATACAGCTAATAGAGAACAGGTAACAAAGACGCCACAATACAATACAGCTAATAGAGAACCGGTAACAAAGACGCCACAGTACAATACAGCTAAAAGCGAACAGGTAACAAAGACGCCACAGTACAATACAGCTAAAAGCGAACAGGTAAAAAAGACGCCACAGTACAATACAGCTAATAGAGAACAGGTAACAAAGATGCCACAATACAATACAGCTAATAGAGAACAGGTAACAAAGACGCCACAATACAATACAGCTAATAGAGAACAGGTAACAAAGACGCCACAATACAATACAGCTAATAGCGAAGAGGTAACAAAGACGCCACAATACAATACAGCTAATAGGGAACAGGTAACAAAGACGCCACAGTACAATACAGCTAATAGAGAACAGGTAACAAAGACGCCACAATACATGACAGGGTATTGTCAAATCGCTGTGACCCCTATTTCCCAACCCCTTTCCCATAATAATACTCAACTCCTTCATGTTGGATGAAATTGGCCACAGCAGCCATCTTTATTGAAACAGTAAAAATACAACAATAACAGTTTTTTACCCATGATCCCCACATAACCCGCCAAAGGTGATCCTCGAGGCCCAAAACCCCTAAAAAACCCGGCATACATATCAGAGCACTCTCCCTCACACTTTTTACCCCCAGCCGTTGACGCAGGCTCGAGGGCACCGATCTGCATAGACCCCGTGCTCATTATCAATGTACCCATATAGCCTCACCCCGAGGAGTCCAGCCCCCGCCATGGGGCCCTCCCCTCCACAAAACCAAGCCTCCATGACCACCAACCTCGAGGATCCCCTCCGCCACAACGCATGGGGTTAACCCCTTAACCCCCTGCGTATCCGCCACAAAGCCACGGCCACTTCTACCCCGTCCTGTATTGCCAGAGCCCACATATCCATGCCCACCGCGTTCAGGTGGACCCCGTCTCCCCTCCAGAATGCGCCCGACCCTGATTCCAGCTCTAAGTGGCGAACCATCACTCCCCCATTCCTGGCCACAAATTTACCAATTGCTATATTAACCTTGATCCTGGCCTTATTGATCCTCTCCACTGAACGCGCCTCCCTCCAAACCTGCCGGGGCACTATATCAGACCACACTGTAATTACCTTTGGAAACAACGCCCAGAGGCGTAACAAATCGAACTTGATATCTCTAATTAACTCCCGGAAAGGCCTAACCCCCAAATCATTACCCCCGACGTGTAACACCAAGATCTCGGGGGGCCTGTCCAGCCTCACGAAACGATGGAACTCCGGCAGTACGCCACTCCACACCATGCCGCGCTTCCCTAGCCAGCGGACCTCGAATTCCCGGCCATCCAACCCCAATCGTCGTCCGTTCGGTCTCATTCCAGCTCGAACGGCGCCCCAAAAGACGTATAAGTGTCCCATGATCCATATGAGACATGAAGGTTGCCCTAAACATAAATAAAATAAAAAACGAAACAAGCTCCCAATAAGCAGCTCACAATACCTTATAACATTCCTACCCTCACATAAGATTTAAAACGAGCCGAATCCCACCTTCCAATCTTTTTGATTAAATCTTCCCCTTAACCTAAGCGTGCTGCCTCTGTCGCTGCCCCGATCCTAAACGAGTGCCCAGCATAGTCCTGCTCACTCAGGCCTAACAACCGCAACCCCTTCCTAAAAACACTGACAAATTGAAAACGGGAGAGAAATGACCCATCAGCATGCACTAACAATGGGTCCCTCTGCTGTCCCTCCGCAAACCTGCAATCTTTGAAAACTCTGAGGCATTCCACAGGGCACATAGACGAGCCCTGTACTTCAAATAACACAATCCGCTTTCCCCTTCCCAATTGGTCAGTTTTTGACCGGCTGATAACGAATTCCACCCTGTCCGCAAACAACATAACCTCCTCGCACCTGAGGCCCCCCGGCGTCCCTACGCTTGGACTGACCAGTTCTCCCAACCTCAATGCCCCAAAAAACGCAAGGGAAAATGCCAATCTGAACAGGTTGGTTTCATAAACAGATCTGCAGACTGACCCCAACTGCCTGCCCAAATCCTGCAATAGTTTAAAAGAGACCGGCCTCCTCTTATCCTGCACCGCATGTCCCCTTCTCCATCCCTTAAGTGCCCGTGAAACCAAGAAGCTCTTAGTGGCATCTGGCTTTGCGCTAGCCTTAAAACCAAATGCCAACCCTGCCATGCACCTGCCTATCTTCGCCACAGACCACCCCATCTCTTTACAATGGCCTATGTATAGCAACACCCTGATCTCATCCTCTCCCTCCGGTAGGCCCACTGAACTGCACCACTCATTCCATTGCTGCCACTCCTGGCAATAAGCCGACCATGTGCCGGGTGCGAGGGAATCCCTGATGAGCTGATCCGCTATTCTTCCAGCAGCTCCCAAAGATGCCTCGGGCAATCGACCCCATCTTGGTCCGCTCCAGGCACCAGCTCCCTGAAACGATCCCACTGCCAACGAGACAAGGAGTCCGCTATACCATTCGCCACACCAGGAACATGTTTAGCCACCACCCAAGCATTCAAAGCTAAGCACTCTAACACCAACCGTTGTAAGACCTTAACCACCGGAGGTGACGCTGCAGACAAGTGATTAACTGCCTCCACTACACTCATATTATCACAATGGAAGCAGACTTTTTTGTCTTGGAATAAAGGCCCCCAAATCACCACCGCTACCAGTATGGGAAACAGTTCTAACAACGCTAGATTACGCACCCAGCCCCGAGTGACCCATGACTCTGGCCATTTTCCTACGCTCCAGTGGCCACGGCAATAAGCCCCGTAACCGACGCTCCCGGCCGCGTCAGTAAACAGATCCATATCAAATGCCACCACCGCGTCTGACATCCACATGGCCCTGCCGTTGAACGACTTAAAAAATTCCGCCCACACTTTCAGGTCATCGCGCAACTCCCTCCCTAACCTGATAAAATGATGAGGGGAAGTAACCCCGGCCGTCGCCCCTGACAAGCGTCTGCTGAAAATCCTGCCCATTGGGATAATACGACAGGCAAAGTTTAATTTGCCTAACAAAGACTGCAGCTCCCTCAGCTTGATTTTCTTTAGTCTCGCCGCCCTCCCAACTTCTGTCCTGAGCGACGCTAGTTTATCTGCAGGTAACCGACATTCCATCCGCACAGTGTCAATAGTGATACCCAGAAAACTAATCTCTGACGCTGGCCCCTCCGTTTTTTCAGGAGCCAACGGCACTCCGAAATCTGCCGCCACCCGTTCCACGGTGCACAGCAACAGTGCACATACCTTACCGTCCCCCGGGCCAATGCACAAAAAATCATCCAAATAATGGATAATGGAACTGCACCCTGACACGTCCCTAATCACCCATTCCAGAAAGGAGCTAAAGGCCTCAAAGTAGGCACACGACAGGGAGCACCCCATTGGAAGACAACGATCCACAAAGTAACCCCCATCCCAAAAACAGCCTAGCAACCGGACACTCGCTGGGTGAACCGGCAACAATCGAAAAGCAGCCTCTATATCTGTCTTTGCCAATAGAGCTCCCTTCCCAAATCTCTTCACCCATTGTACAGCCGCATCAAATGACGTGTAAACAACGGAACAAATTTCTGGATTAATACCATCATTCACCGACGCCCCTTTGGGGAATGATAGGTGATGGATGAGGCGAAATTTATTCGGCTCTTTTTTGGGCACAACCCCCAATGGTGACACTATCAAATCCGCCATAGGCGGCGATGAAAAAGGACCAGCCATTCTCCCTAACTGCACCTCCTTTTTTAATTTTTCCCCCACTATCTCAGGGTGCTCCCTAGCCGATTTCAAATTCCCCTTAAAAACCCCCGTCCCCGCCACCTCCGAAGGAATTCTAAACCCGTCCCTAAACCCCTCCTCTAACAACCTCGCCGCCTGCCTGTTTGGGTATCTATCCAGATAACCCAACATCCTTTCCAATCGTATTGGAGTCTCCCCCTTTTGAGGTAGCCTCCCGCGGTTTTCCCCTGAAACACTTGTTTGCTCCATGAGTGCCCCCGCATGAGGTGCACTCGTGCTTAAACTTGCACTTCGCCCCGAATCAACATGATCCCTCATTGAATGCAAAACAGAGGCCCTTCTGCAAGGCCGTACTACTAACCCCCTCTCTTGCTCCCCCCCTGTCCCCCCGAAAGGGCTGCCCCAACCTATTTGGGGCTGTCACTTTCAACCAGAGCCCAATATCCTTATGATCCCACCTGATATTAGGCCGCACCGCCTTACGCTGCCTAAACTGTTCATCATATCGCAGCCAAGCCTGACCCCCGTAAACCCTTTCTGCCTCAGCAATCGCATCCATATAACAAAACAGGGGCGAACAATTCTCAGGTGCTTTTTCCCCAATCACACTAGCTAAAATTGCAAAGGCCTGGAGCCAATTAGAAAATGTCCTTGGTATCAGCCGATACCTCCTACGTTCCTCCTCCTCCTTCTTTTCTTCCTTACGCGGCCTATCCAAATTAAAGCGCTCCAATGGGAGCAGAGAGAATATATCCACATACTCCCCTTTCCACACTTTTTCCCTCACCTCCTGTTTCAAGTGAGCCCCCAGCGGCCCCTCAAAACAAACATAGACTTCACCCTTAGCAGAGTCACTAACCTGGACCGTTTCTACTACAGACTCCCCACTAGTTTGTGTAGCACTTACGCTGCCAATGCCCCCCGCACTGCCTGGCGCAACCCATGCGCTTGCTGGCGACTGACCTGTCCCCTGCCTCACTTTAGTGAACCATTCCGCAAACCCAGTCAAAAACTCCAACATACCCTTAGTAGCCTCACTCTGCTGACCTACTCCTGCCCCCCCCTGACTACATGACAGGGGCCCAGAAGACAAAGATGATGACTCACCAGGCTGCCTGGGGGCTGTGAACCCAGCAGCCGCAGCTTCTGTGTCCTGACGCGCACCTTCGACTCCAGATGCTCCAGCCGTCTCCTCTGTTCTGCTTGGCCTGTCGGCCGGGCGCGCACCCGTCACAGATCCTGTGGGTGCCGCACTGCGTACAGGCTCTTCTTCGCCGGCGAAGCCAGCCGGCTGCCGCTCGCTCCCAGGGGCTCTCCCCCCCCGCTCGTGCTGCTGCCTTCTCCCCGGAGCTCCATAAGGGTGCCATCCTCCGCCGCACTCGTGCCCACTGTCCTCACTGCTGCCTCTTCTTGCACGGGAAGGCGAACCTTCCCGCGCTGGGAACACCGCCGCCCTGTAGGATTCCTCCCAGACCGCACCTGCCGGGAGAAAGGTGTCCTTCCCGCGGAACAGCCTGGAGGGTCCCGAATGGGGCTCCTGGACCGGCGTCGGGTTCTGGGGGTGAAAGAGGGGCTAAGGCGCTCCGGAGGCCTAGACCTCCGAGGCCGTGCGCCGGAGGGGTCAGACGAGACAGCGTCCGTCCCCAACCCCCGCATGAGGCCCGCTACCTGCTCCTGTAGCCAGGCCGCTCCCTGCGTACCGGCCGCCTTCCTCAAGGAGGCCAGCGCAGCATCAATTTCTGCCATTCTGTCTGCTGTGGTACAGGATCGATCCGCTAGCCAGCTTCTTGATCCTTGACAAAATGTCTGACCTGGGGCTACGTGCACCCCTCAATATATACCACCCTGCTAAGCCCCTCCCCTTCCCCCATGTCACTATTCAAGCACACCCCCCAAACCTTATTCCCCTGATACCCATTACGCTCCTTCCAGCCCCTGTCAAGTGGGCCTCCCCCTAGGCTCCGCCCCAGTCCAGCCCAATACAATACAGCTAATAGAGAACCGGTAACAAAGACGCCACAGTACAATACAGCTAAAAGCGAACAGGTAACAAAGACGCCACAATACAATACAGCTAATAGAGAACAGGTAACAAAGACGCCACAATACAATACAGCTAATAGAGAACAGGTAACAAAGACGCCACAATACAATACAGCTAATAGCGAAGAGGTAACAAAGACGCCACAATACAATACAGCTTATAGGGAACAGGTAACAAAGACGCCACAGTACAATACAGCTAATAGCGAACAGGTAACAAAGACGCCACAATACAGCTAATAGAGAACAGGTAACAAAGACGCCACAATACAGTACAGCTAATAGCGAACAGGTTACAAAGACGCCACAGTACAATACAGCTCATAGCGAAGAGGTAACAAAGACGCCACAGTACAGTACAGCTAATAGAGAACAGGTAACAAAGACGCCACAGTACAGTACAGCTAATAGCGAACAGGTAACAAAGACGCCACAGTACAATACAGCTAATAGAGAACAGGTGTCACGACTGGGGATTTGGGACCCGGGAGTGACCTTGGTGGCTAGCTGACAACCCAATGGAAACAGGACGGAGGCAAGTGGATACAAATGGGTAATGTTTATTGCATAGAATGAACTGGTACAGGGAACATTTGAAAGTCTGTAAAAGTCTTTGGAAAGCTGGGAACTGATAAGTTACTTGGAGGCACGTAGTAGAGGCACGGAAGCACAGGAGCTGGAAAGCACAGAGTAGGGCCACTGGAGAGCAGGTGCCGGAAGCACGGAGTTGGACCACTGGAGAGCAGGTGCCGGAAGCACGGAGTTGGACCACTGGAGAGCAGGTGCCGGAAGCACTGTAGGCAGTGGTGAAGGTGGTTGCGGGTGCAGGTACTGAGGCACGCAGAGACAGGTGGACACAGGTGCAGATGCTGGAGCGTGCGGGTGCAAGTGGTCACAGGTGCAGGAAACTCGGAAGCACAGGTGCAGGTAACTCGGAAGCACAGGTGCAGGTAACTCGGAAGCACAGGTGCAGGTAACTCGGAAGCACAGGTGCAGGTAACTCGAAATGCAGGGACGGATGAACACTGGTGCAGATGAACACAGGTGCAGGAAACTCGGAAGCACAGGTGCAGGAAACTCGGAAGCACAGGTACGGATGAACACTGGCACAGATGAACACAGGTGCAGATAACTTGGAAGCACAGGTGCAGGCGACTCGGGAACACAGGTGCAGGCGACTCGGGAACACAGGTGCAGGCGACTCGGGAACACAGGTGCAGGCGACTCGGGAACACAGGTGCAGGCGACTCGGGAACACAGGTGCAGATAACTTGGAAGCACAGGTGCAGGCAACTGGAAACACAGGTGCAGGCGACTCGGGAACACAGGTGCAGGCGACTCGGGAACACAGGTGCAGGCGACTCGGGAACACAGGTGCAGGCGACTCGGGAACACAGGTACAGGCGACTCGGGAACACAGGTGCAGGGACAGGAAGCAAGTACTGGATACAGGTACAGGGTAACACTGGTGCAGGTACTTGTAATGCAGGAACAGGTGAACACTGGTGCAGGGTCTTGAAGGCACACAGGTGTAGGAACGCTGGTGCAGGGTGTTGGAGGCACACAGGTGTAGGAACGCTGGTGCAGGGTCTTGGAAGCAGGATACAAATGCTGGGTAACTGGAATACCACAGAGCTAAAGCAGGACCACAAGCTGAAGCTTCCTCCCAAGTTATTAACAACAATGCAAAAGCAAAGCGTCTATGCAGGGCTGGGAGGATAACCCCTCAGAGCAGCACTGATTGGCCATCCGGGTGATTGGGAATGGCCACACCTGGAACAGTCTCTGGATGAGGCCAACAGGGAACTTGTATCTTTCAAGTGGTAACCACAGAGTTAATGGCTGAATCAGAATCACCCAGGTGCTCATTACAAGCAAATACTCAGATCTTGCTGCAGCAGGCTGAGAAACAAGACTGACAGGCAGGTAAGACAGGACAAACACACTGAGTTCTGGCAGGATTGTGACAACAGGTAACAAAGACGCCAAAGTACAATACAGCTAATAGAGAACAGGTAACAAAGACGCCACAGTACAATACAGCTAATAGCAAACAGGTAACAAAGACGCCACAGTACAATACAGCTAATAGCAAACAGGTAACAAAGACGCCACAGTACAATACAGCTGAGATGTATGTACATAGTTGCCGACCCTCCCGCATTTCGCGGGAGTATCCCGCTTTTTGATTCTTTCTCCCGGTCTCCCGGGAATCTACTGGATCCTCCCGGTTTTTAGGCAAAAAAATCAGTGACTGCCATGCGCAAGTCACAAAGCGCAGCTCCGCCGGTAACCTCTGTGCGCCGCGGCTGTCCTATTAAATGACAGCCGGGGGCCGGATGTGGTCACCATTATAGCGGCAAGCCGGCAGCAGCAGCACAGCATGGGGCAGCCGCGGGATCATCACCTGCGCACAAGCGAGCAGCAGAGGAGGCTACAGGACTCAGGAGCAGCAGAGGGCAGGCCGGCAGCGCCGCAGATGACAGTAAGATAGCGGCTGGCTGCTTCGGCACTTCCCTCCTGCTTCTCTCCCACTGCTCCCCGCTGCGCTGTTTACAGAATTAGGCTGTATCCCAAACCCCCGCCCCCCTCAATACAGACACCAACGCTGCCGCTGCTTCATAAAAATTGTTCCCCTCCCCACTGCCTTATAACATTTTTATGAAGCAGTAATGAGGGTGCAGGAGGAGAGGAACAATTCTTTTTATAAAGCAGCAGCAGCAGCGTGGAGGGAGGGAGGGAGGAAACGAAGGATTCCAAGTTAAAAATAGCGTTAACTTTCTAAAGTACCATCTGAAATGTACTTTGGATAGCTCCGCCCATGGCCCCGCCCCATTTACATGCCGTAAATTGGGTGGGGCCATGGGCGGAGCTATGCAAATTACAATTGAGTGCTCCCACGCCCCCACTCTCCCGCAAAGACCAGCTAAGAAGTCGGCAAGTATGTGTATGTAGCGAGGGAGTAGTCAGCATAGTACTATGGGCTGGTGGCCATAGGCAGGAGAGTGTGCGGGGAAAGATGGTCACTGAGTAGGAGAGAGCTGGAAGTCAATTGTGAGAAGAGGGCTATGACAACAAGAGGGAAGAGGGTTCGGCTCTGAGGAGCTTACAATCTAGTGGTATTATAGTGTAATAGGTATATACACACACACACAGGGTTAGCAAAAAAAACATTTTACCCACTTCAGAGGGCTCTGGAGTGCATTACATTGCTCCGAATGAGACACAAGTAGAATAAGTACAATACAATTGAGTTGATGCGCTAGTCATGTGTAATAAACACTTCACCAATAGATGGCGCTGTAACGTGACTCACTGCACACAGTGGTAGAATATATGCTTCTGTGATTAAAGGAGCTTGGGGCAGATGTATGAAGGTGCGCTATGGGGGAGAAGGGGTATCAGCGTGCCCTATGTGCACTGATACCGCTTCTCCCCCATGCATGAAGGAGTCGGGATGTGGTAAAGGACAGGGGTGCTATGTGAAAATATCGTAGCTGCGCTATGCCTCCTGCCTCACGGCGCCGCACGATAGACACCCACTCAGCGGGTGCCATAGATCAGGGGAAGCGCTATCCCCTGCCACAACGCACAGGGATAGCGCAGATTCCCCTGATCGTCAGTTCATAATTCTGCAGCCAGCCATCGATCAGTGTTTTACTCCGTCAGGTATGTTCTTATTTGTTCAGGTCACTGTTTAACAAAAAAATGGCAATAAATGATTGTAAAACAAATGACCCCATCTTTATTATCACATGACCCCTTCTTTATTATCACATGACCCCTTCGTTATTATCACATGACCCCTTCTTTATTATCACATGACCCCTTCGTTATTATCACATGACCCCTTCTTGATTATCACATGACCCCTTCTTTATTATCACATGACCCCTTCTTTATTATCACATGACCCCTTCTATCAAAGTGAGCCGGTGATCCGCCTAAAAGATACAGATCTTTTCACTGACTGACCTGCTGGATCCAAGCTCCCGTTAGTGACTCGTTTTGCCCATCTAACACTATAGGGACACGTGCGTAACAAGATGCCGGCGGCCAGGAGCAGTAAGATGGCGGCGGCAGGGAGCAGTAAGATGGCGGCGCAGGGAGCAGTAAGATGGCGGCGGCAGGGAGCAGTAAGATGGCGGCGGCCGGGAGCAGTAAGATGGCGGCGGCCGGGAGCAGTAAGATGGCGGCGGCCGGGAGCAGTAAGATGGCGGCGGGTGTCCCGGCAGTGGCGGGCAGGTGGCGCTGTAAGTAACAGGAGGCGGAAGTGGGTGACGTGTCCTAAGTTCTGACCGGAAGTAGCTGTGCGGAGACGAGACAGGCAGCAGGTACCGGGCGGCGGGTGTGTGGAGCGGGGATGGGAGAGTGTGTGATATACATACATGGTATACACGTGTGTACATGATGGGTAGGTGGATGATATACATGTGTGTGTAACATTGCTGCGTGTGTGATATACATACATGGTATACACGTGTGTACATGATGGGTGGTGGATGATATACATGTGTGTGTAACATTGCTGCGTGTGTGATATACTTACATGTTATACACGTGTGTACATGATGGGTGGTGGATGATATACATGTGTGTGTAACATTGCTGCGTGTGTGATATACTTACATGTTATACACGTGTGTACATGATGGGTGGTGGACGATATACATGTATGTGTAACATTGCTGCGTGTGTGATATACATACATGGTATACACGTGTGTACATGATGGGTGGTGGATGATATACATGTGTGTGTAACATTGCTGCGTGTGTGATATACATTCATGGTATACACGTGTGTACATGATGGGTGGTGGACGATATACATGTGTGTGTAACATTGCTGCGTGTGTGATATACATACATGGTATACACGTGTGTACATGATGGGTGGTGGACGATATACATGTGTGTGTAACATTGCTGCGTGTGTGATATACATTCATGGTATACACGTGTGTACATGATGGGTGGTGGATGATATACATGTATGTGTAACATTGCTGCGTGTGTGATATACTTACATACATGGTATACATGTGTGTACATGATGGGTGGTGGATGATATACATGTATGTGTAACATTGCTGCGTGTGATATACTTACATGTTATACACGTGTGTACATGATGGGTGGTGGACGATATACATGTGTGTGTAACATTGCTGCGTGTGTGATATACATTCATGGTATACACGTGTGTACATGATGGGTGGTGGATGATATACATGTATGTGTAACATTGCTGCGTGTGTGATATACTTACATACATGGTATACATGTGTGTACATGATGGGTGGTGGATGATATACATGTATGTGTAACATTGCTGCGTGTGTGATATACTTACATGTTATACACGTGTGTACATGATGGGTGGTGGACGATATACATGTATGTGTAACATTGCTGCGTGTGTGATATACATACATGGTATACACGTGTGTACATGATGGGTGGTGGATGATATACATGTGTGTGTAACATTGCTGCGTGTGTGATATACATTCATGGTATACACGTGTGTACATGATGGGTGGTGGACGATATACATGTGTGTGTAACATTGCTGCGTGTGTGATATACATACATGGTATACACGTGTGTACATGATGGGTGGTGGACGATATACATGTGTGTGTAACATTGCTGCGTGAGTGATATACATTCATGGTATACACGTGTGTACATGATGGGTGGTGGATGATATACATGTATGTGTAACATTGCTGCGTGTGTGATATACTTACATGTTATACACGTGTGTACATGATGGGTGGTGGATGATATACATGTGTGTGTAACATTGCTGCGTGTGTGATATACTTACATGTTATACACGTGTGTACATGATGGGTGGTGGACGATATACATGTATGTGTAACATTGCTGCGTGTGTGATATACATACATGGTATACACGTGTGTACATGATGGGTGGTGGATGATATACATGTGTGTGTAACATTGCTGCGTGTGTGATATACATTCATGGTATACACGTGTGTACATGATGGGTGGTGGACGATATACATGTGTGTGTAACATTGCTGCGTGTGTGATATACATACATGGTATACACGTGTGTACATGATGGGTGGTGGACGATATACATGTGTGTGTAACATTGCTGCGTGTGTGATATACATTCATGGTATACACGTGTGTACATGATGGGTGGTGGATGATATACATGTATGTGTAACATTGCTGCGTGTGTGATATACTTACATACATGGTATACATGTGTGTACATGATGGGTGGTGGATGATATACATGTATGTGTAACATTGCTGCGTGTGATATACTTACATGTTATACACGTGTGTACATGATGGGTGGTGGACGATATACATGTGTGTGTAACATTGCTGCGTGTGTGATATACATTCATGGTATACACGTGTGTACATGATGGGTGGTGGATGATATACATGTATGTGTAACATTGCTGCGTGTGTGATATACTTACATACATGGTATACATGTGTGTACATGATGGGTGGTGGATGATATACATGTATGTGTAACATTGCTGCGTGTGTGATATACTTACATGTTATACACGTGTGTACATGATGGGTGGTGGACGATATACATGTATGTGTAACATTGCTGCGTGTGTGATATACATACATGGTATACACGTGTGTACATGATGGGTGGTGGATGATATACATGTGTGTGTAACATTGCTGCGTGTGTGATATACATTCATGGTATACACGTGTGTACATGATGGGTGGTGGACGATATACATGTGTGTGTAACATTGCTGCGTGTGTGATATACATACATGGTATACACGTGTGTACCATGATGGGTGGTGGACGATATACATGTGTGTGTAACATTGCTGCGTGTGTGATATACATTCATGGTATACACGTGTGTACATGATGGGTGGTGGATGATATACATGTATGTGTAACATTGCTGCGTGTGTGATATACTTACATACATGGTATACATGTGTGTACATGATGGGTGGTGGATGATATACATGTATGTGTAACATTGCTGCGTGTGTGATATACATACATGTTATACACGTGTGTACATGATGGGTGGTGGACGATATACATGTATGTGTAACATTGCTGCGTGTGTGATATACATACATACATGGTATACACGTGTGTACATGATGGGTGGTGAACGATATACATGTATGTGTAACATTGCTGCGTGTGTGATATACATACATGGTATACACGTGTGTACATGATGGGTTGGTGAATGATATACATGTGTGTGTAACATTGCTGTGTGTGTGATATACATACATGGTATACACGTGTGTACATGATGGGTGGTGGATGATATACATGTGTGTGTAACATTGCTGCGTGTGTGATATACATACATGGTATACACGTGTGTACATGATGGGTGGTGGATGATATACATGTGTGTGTAACATTGCTGCGTGTGTGATATACATTCATGGTATACACGTGTGTACATGATGGGTGGTGGATGATATACATGTGTGTGTAACATTGCTGCGTGTGTGATATAACATACATGGTATACACGTGTGTACATGATGGGTGGTGGACGATATACATGTGTGTGTAACATTGCTGCGTGTGTGATATACATTCATGGTATACACGTGTGTACATGATGGGTGGTGGATGATATACATGTATGTGTAACATTGCTGCGTGTGTGATATACATACATGTTATACACGTGTGTACATGATGGGTGGTGGACGATATACATGTATGTGTAACATTGCTGCGTGTGTGATATACATACATACATGGTATACACGTGTGTACATGATGGGTGGTGAACGATATACATGTATGTGTAACATTGCTGCGTGTGTGATATTACATACATGGTATACACGTGTGTACATGATGGGTTGGTGAATGATATACATGTGTGTGTAACATTGCTGTGTGTGTGATATACATACATGGTATACACGTGTGTACATGATGGGTAGGTGAATGATATACATGTGTGTGTGATATACATACCTGGTATACACGTGTGTACATGATGGGTGGTGAACGATATACATGTATGTGTAACATTGCTGCATGTGTGATATACATTCATGGTATACACGTGTGTACATGATGGGTAGGTGAATGATATACATGTGTGTGTAACATTGCTGCGTGTGTGATATACATACATGGTATACACATATGTACATGATGGGTAGGTGGATGATATACATGTGTGTGTAACATTGCTGCGTGTGTGATATACATACATGGTATACACGTGTGTACATGCTGGGTGGTGAACGATATACATGTATGTGTAACATTGCTGCGTGTGTGTGATATACATACATGGTATACACGTGTGTACATGATGGGTGGTGGACGATATACATGTATGTGTATAACATTGCTGCGTGTGTGTACATACATGGTATACACGTGTGTACATGATGGGTAGGTGGACGATATACATGTATGTGTGTGATATACATACATGGTATACACGTGTGTACATGATGGGTAGGTGGACGATATACATGTATGTGTAACATTGCTGCGTGTGTGATATACATACATGGTATACACGTGTGTACATGATGGGTAGGTGGATGATATACATGTATGTGTATAATATTGCTGTGCGTGTGTGATGTACATACGTGTTATACATGTGCGTGTACATGATGGGTAGGTGGACAATATGCATGTATAACATTAAAGTTGCGCCTGTGTCCCGTCCGCGCAGGATGATCACAGACGTGCAGCTGGCCATATTTGCCAACATGCTTGGCGTGTCGCTCTTCCTGCTGGTGGTCCTGTATCACTACGTCGCGGTCAACAACCCCAAGAAGCTGGAGTGATGCCTGGCACTATGTAAGTGTGGCGGGGTCACTGTGCTGGGGGTATAGTGTGTAACATGTCCCCATATCACCACCTGTGGGCACAGCCACTGACACCCCTCACTGTGCCACACATGTGATGCCCCTGTCAGAGATTTTACATGTGACACATGTGTGATGCCCCATCAGTGATTATACATGTGACACACACA
>NC_139219.1:335825047-335928628 GCF_055691185.1 Crinia signifera | reverse complement strand
TGGAGATGGGAGTGTACCCAGCACCCACTGAGGGGGGGGAGATGGGAGTGTACCCAGCACCCACTGAGGGGGGGGGGATGGGAGTGTACCCAGCACCCACTGAGGGGGGGGGGGGGGAGATGGGAGTGTACCCAGCACCCCCTGAGGGGGGGGGGGGAGATGGGTGTGTGCCCCACACCCCCTGAGTGGCACCTCCCTATAGCATCACATATACGGCTTCATTGATGATTCCTCCTGATAGGTAACTACACATGAGCTGCAGGCGCCAGTCACAGAATCAGTGACACCTGCTGGCCGCCTCAGTCATAGCAGCCTCATATGCTCCATGTATGGGATATGCAACCTGTGGCTCTCCAGCTGTTGTGAAACTGCAAGTCCCAGCATGCCATGCCACAGTTTTAGCACTCCCTAATAGCAAAACTGGCAAGGCATGATGGGACTTGTAGTTTCACAATAGCTGGGGAATCACAGGTTGCCAACTTCTGACATAAACTGAAGAGTTGATCACTTACAGGTGGCAGTGCAGCTGCTGCTTTCTGTTATCACCCATTTCAGGGGCTCAGACCAGAGCTGTACTTAGGCATTGAATCGGTGTTGTCTGCGTAGTGGGCGGATCACTATGCAAATGCGCTGGAGACTGGAACTGCGGCTGTGGTGAGAGTTCTGTGGGCACAATGAGGTCAGTACGGAATACGTAGAGATCCACCTGACCGCACACAGATCTTTCAGCAAGGGTGGTGCAGCGGGCGAAGAATGGCATGTGAATATTCTCTGTACAGCGCTGCGGAATATGTGTGCGCTATATAATAACTGGTAATAATAGTTTCTGTACAGCGCTGCGGAATATGTGTGCTATATAATAACTGGTAATAATAGTTTCTGTACAGCGCTGCGGAATATGTGTGCGCTATATAAATAACTGGTAATAATAGTCTCTGTACAGCGCTGCGGAATATGTGTGCGCTATATAATAACTGGTAATAATAGTCTCTGTACAGCGCTGCGGGATATGTGTGCGCTATATAATAACTGGTAATAATAGTTTCTGTACAGCGCTGCGGAATATGTGTGCTATATAATAACTGGTAATAATAGTTTCTGTACAGCGCTGCGGAATATGTGTGCTATATAATAACTGGTAATAATAGTTTCTGTACAGCGCTGCGGAATATGTGTGCGCTATATAAATAACTGGTAATAATAGTCTCTGTACAGTGCTGCGGAATATGTGTGCGCTATATAATAACTGGTAATAATAGTCTCTGTACAGCGCTGCGGGATATGTGTGCGCTATATAATAACTGGTAATAATATTCTCTGTACAGCGCTGCAGAATATGTGTGCGATATATAATAACTGGTAATAGTCTCTGTACAGCGCTGCGGAATATGTGTGCGCTATATAATAACTGGTAATAATAATCTCTGTACAGCACTGCAGAATATGTGTGCGATATATAATAACTGGTAATAGTCTCTGTACAGCGCTGTGGAATATGTGTGCGCTATATAATAACTGGTAATAATAATCTCTGTACAGCGCTGCGGAATATGTGTGCGCTATATAATAACTGGTAATAATATTCTCTGTACAGCGCTGCGGAATATGTGTGCGCTATATAATAACTGGTAATAATAGTCTCTGTACAGCGCTGCGGAATATGTGTGCGCTATATAATAACTGGTAATAATATTCTCTGTACAGTGCTGCGGAATATGTGTGCGCTATATAATAACTGGTAATAATAATCTCTGTACAGCACTGCAGAATATGTGTGCGATATATAATAACTGGTAATAGTCTCTGTACAGCGCTGTGGAATATGTGTGCGCTATATAATAACTGGTAATAATAATCTCTGTACAGCGCTGCGGAATATGTGTGCGCTATATAATAACTGGTAATAATATTCTCTGTACAGCGCTGCGGAATATGTGTGCGCTATATAATAACTGGTAATAATAGTCTCTGTACAGCGCTGCAGTATATGTGTGCGCTATATAATAACTGGTAATAATAGTCTCTGTACAGCGCTGTGGAATATGTGTGCGCTATATAATAACTGGTAATAATAATCTCTGTACAGCGCTGCGGAATATTTGTGCGCTATATAATAACTGGTAATAATAGTCTCTGTACAGCGCTGCAGAATATGTGTGCGCTATATAATAACTGGTAATAATAGTCTCTGTACAGCGCTGCGGAATATGTGTGCGCTATATAATAACTGGTAATAATAGTCTCTGTACAGCGCTGCGGAATATGTGTGCGCTATATAATAACTGGTAATAATATTCTCTGTACAGTGCTGCGGAATATGTGTGCGCTTTATAATAACTGGTAATAATAGTCTCTGTTCAGCGCTGCGGAATATGTGTGCGCTATATAAATAACTGGTAATAATAGTCTCTGTACAGTGCTGCGGAATATGTATGCGCTATATAATAACTGGTAATAATAGTCTCTGTACAGCACTGCGGAATATGTGTGCGCTATATAATAACTGGTAATAATAGTCTCTGTACAGCGCTGCGGAATATGTGTGCGCTATATAATAACTGGTAATAATAGTCTCTGTACAGCGCTGAGGAATATGTGTGCGCTATATAATAACTGGTAATAATAGTCTCTGTTCAGCGCTGTGGAATATGTGTGCGCTATATAATAACTGGTAATATTAGTAGTCTCTGTACAGCGCTGTGGAATATGTGTGCGCTATATAATAACTGGTAATAATAGTCTCTGTTCAGCGCTGCGGAATATGTGTGCGCTATATAAATAACTGGTAATAATAGTCTCTGTACAGCGCTGAGGAATATGTGTGCGCTATATAATAACTGGTAATAATAGTCTCTGTACAGCGCTGCGGAATATGTGTGCGCTATATAATAACTGGTAATAATAGTCTCTGTACAGTGCTGCGGATATGTGTGCGCTATATAATAACTGGTAATAATATTCTCTGTACAGCGCTGCGGAATATGTGTGCGCTATATAATAACTGGTAATAATATTCTCTGTACAGCGCTGTGGAATATGTGTGCGCTATATAATAACTGGTAATAATAATCTCTGTACAGCGCTGCGGAATATGTGTGCGCTATATAATAACTGGTGATAATATTCTCTGTACAGCGCTGCGGAATATGTGTGCTCTATATAATAACTGGTAATAATATTCTCTGTACAGCGCTGCGGAATGTGTGTGCTATATAATAACTGGTAATAATCTCTGTACAGCGCTGCGGAATATGTGTGCGCTATATAATAACTGGTAATAATAGTCTCTGTACAGCGCTGTGGAATATGTGTGCACTATATAATAACTGGCAGTAATATTCTCTGTACAGCGCTGCGGAATATGTGTGCGCTATATAATAACTGGTAATAATCTCTGTACAGCGCTGCGGAATATGTGTGTGCTATATAATAACTGGTAATAATAGTCTCTGTACAGCGCTGCGGAATATGTGTGCGCTATATAATAACTGGTAATAATAGCCTCTGTACAGCGCTGCGGAATATGTGTGCGCTATATAATAACTGGTAATAATAGCCTCTGTACAGCGCTGCGGAATATGTGTGCGCTATATAATAACTGGTAATAATAGCCTCTGTACAGCGCTGCGGAATATGTGTGCGCTATATAATAACTGGTAATAATAGCCTCTGTACAGCGCTGCGGAATATGTGTGCGCTATATAATAACTGGTAATAATAGCCTCTGTACAGCGCTGCGGAATATGTGTGCGCTATATAATAACTGGTAATAATAGTCTCTGTACAGCGCTGCGGAATATGTGTGCGCTATATAATAACTGGTAATAATAGTCTCTGTACAGCGCTGCGGAATATGTGTGCGCTATATAATAACTGGTAATAATATTCTCTGTACAGCGCTGCGGAATATGTGTGCGCTATATAATAACTGGTAATAATATTCTCTGTACAGCGCTGCGGAATATGTGTGCGCTATATAAATAACTGGTAATAATAGTCTCTGTACAGCGCTGCGGAATATGTGTGCGCTATATAATAACTGGTAATAATAGTCTCTGTACAGCGCTGCGGAATATGTGTGCGCTATATAATAACTGGTAATAATAGTCTCTGTACAGCGCTGCGGAATATGTGTGCGCTATATAATAACTGGTAATAATAGTCTCTGTACAGCGCTGCGGAATATGTGTGCGCTATATAATAACTGGTAATAATAGTCTCTGTACAGCGCTGCGGAATATGTGTGCGCTATATAATAACTGGTAATAATAGTCTCTGTACAGCGCTGCGGAATATGTGTGCGCTATATAATAACTGGTAATAATAGTCTCTGTACAGCGCTGCGGAATATGTGTGCGCTATATAATAACTGGTAATAATAGTCTCTGTACAGCGCTGCGGAATATGTGTGCGCTATATAATAACTGGTAATAATGATCTCTGTACAGCGCTGCGGAATATGTGTGCGCTATATAATAACTAGTAATAATAGTCTCTGTACAGCGCTGCGGTATATATGTGTGCGCTATATAATAACTGGTAATAATAGTCTCTGTACAGCGCTGCGGAATATGTGTGTGCTGTATAATAACTGGTTATAATAGTCTCTGTACAGCGCTGCGGAATATGTGTGTGCTGTATAATAACTGGTAATAATAGTCTCTGTACATCGCTGCGGAATATGTGTGTGCTATATAAATAACTGGTAATAATAATCTCTGTACAGCGCTGCGGAATATGTGTGCGCTATATAATAACTGGTAATAATAGTCTCTGTACAGCGCTGCGGAATATGTGTGCGCTATATAATAACTGGTAATAATCTCTGTACAGCGCTGTGGAATATGTGTGCATACGCAGGACATAGAACAAGGCAGGACACAATACACGGCACACCATACGCAGGACATAGAACAAGGCAGGACACAATACACGGCACACCATACGCAGGACACACAATACACGGCACACCATACGCAGGACACACAATACACGGCACGCCATACGCAGGACATAGCACAAGGCAGGACACAATACACGGCACGCCATACGCAAGACACTTAATACACAGAAGGGCACCCAGTTCACAAATACAGATTTTTATTGAAATATCCTGCATCGCTGTGATCACTACAAAAGGACAGAAAACAGGACAATAGTAAAAGCTGTCACACGATTGTCTGTGGGGCTGTATTTACATTGGGCGAATCACGTACAAAGTAACGTCTTTCGTATCAAAGTCTATTAAAATTAGGAAAAGAAAAATGTCAGTGGGCGTCGCCCTGGGTCCATTTACAAAATAATCTGACGGTGTAAAAGTGGTCGGTGCGGGGTACAAAACATCACTGAGATCTGTATAAATAGGGACAATAAAATACTGGTGACTGTAGTGGAATAAAATGTCCGTCGCACGGAGCCGGAACGGAGCACACACACAAACCGTGGTCACACAAAGTGCAATTCTAGAACAGGTGGGGTCCTGGGTGGGGGGAGGAATGTGGAGAAAGCAGCTCACTTAGCACCATTCCTGGTCTGTAGGCCTGGTCCTCAGCCCTCAGCACAGAAGGACAGGGCGCTCTGGAACGAGGAGAGGTGACTGGCCTCCGATGACACTGGCGGGAAAGTCTAAGGGAGAGAGGTTGGGAGTGAGAGTCTTACAGCTGGGAACACACCTGAATGATCCCCAGCGAGCTAGCGACTGTGCGATACCACGTAGCGGTATATTACGCATCCATGTGCACCCTACACAATCTGTACTGGTAAATGTCTTCTATACTGTCAGTGGCTACTATCTACACCTACTAGTCACTGCAATATCTAATCAACCAATCACAAAGGCCATGCAATACCTAAAAACATAACAAATCAAGAGGTTCAGTTGTTGTTCAAGCCTAGAATGGTGGTGAAATGTGATGGAAAGGGGTGGTGGTTTTGGTATTTCAGAACCCACTCATCTACCAAGATTTCAACGCACAAGAGTGTCTAGAGCACGGCCTGCAAAACTAATGGTTACTGATCAGGTGGGAGAGCTACTGAGCCACCTGGACTGACTACCGGTATATCACTAGCAGGTCAGGCCTGGGATCGAGCTTCCAATCCTACAGAGATTGACAGCCTAAAAGGGCCCCATACATTAGTCCGATTTAACCTCTTTTCACCTGATTCCGACAGATCTCATCCAGAAACCGGGTGATGTTTGACCTCCAATTCAATGCGAGGTCCCATGCCCATTGGAGTCAGACCTGCACCTGGGGAACAGGGTCACATCCAATATATCATATGCAGAACGACCACATCCGATATACAGGCTTGATGCATCGTATGTGGGACCTTTAGTCCTGACTGCGCTCGCAGTACACCTTCATCTTCTGCACCTTCCTCCTGGCTTTAATGATGGCCTGCAACTTAATTTCCCGGACGTTCCAGAACCATTATCCTATCTCCCACGGCGGTGTCCTATCTCTGCGGCCGGCAGTATTCGCTATGTATCATCTCCCCCCCCCCCCCCCGCCCCCCGCATGCCATAAGTCTACCTGGTCGGCAATCTCCTGGGTTTGCTCGCAGATGAACAGCGGCTCCTCCATCTTGGATCTAAGGAGCGGCACAGAGCACACGGTTAGGCTGGATGTCACCGCCGCCAGATCTGGGGAACGGGGGAAACAGTACATGTGTATCATACATGCAGCACGGAGGAGAGGAACAGGAGGCACCAAGAGATCTGCATGTTATAACCGTGATAATATTCTGTAACAGGCCGACAATGACGCACACGCCTGCCTATGGGACACGGGGTTGTGTTTCATTGTCGTCTTCACTTGGGGCCGATTCAGACTCAATAGGACGCTGTGAATCTCGAGCCCGCCTGATCATTGGAAGAGCACACATGCCCGAGGTCCGGAATGCACATGTGCGGGGTCCCCCTACGTACGGACCATGGGAAGGACTAGCCTTCGCTGGCCATATGCAAGGTGATTGACCCAGAATATGAAGGTGTTCCCCGGGCCATTGGGAGAGTGGTTTGCGTCATTGGCGGCCTCCACCACATGGCCTTAGTCTAGATGTACTCAGCGCTGCGAGCAGGATGAAATCATCCAATGGCTGCTCGGCTGGGCTCCGAACACTCGCAGCCCAGCGAGCAGGTCTGAATCAGCCCGTTAGTGTCTTGTGGACCCCAAAGTACTGTAACCAAGGAGCCCTTCTAGGACCGAGTCTTATTAGAAATGGTGCTCCAGCCAATCAGTTCCCAGCCATCATATTTCAAACACAACAGTTGGGAGCGGATCGGCTGGGCGCTGATTGGCTGGGCGCTGATTGGCTGGGGCTCCATTTATCATAGGCATCATGTTTTAAAACTGGTTGATAAATAGGCCCTTCAATGTAATAGACACAATGGCCTGAGTCACGTAGCGATGTTCTAAAATTCCCAGAATTCCCCAGGGCACATGCCTTGCACTGGTGCACCTTGCTGCTGTGATCGGGACAGACGGTATCGCCAATGTGGCAGGAAAGTGATAGCTGTTCCTGGGCGGTGACTTGGGCGTATCAGTGCCAATGGCCGCAGTCCCAGACGCACTGCTGCATGCGTCGGGGTCGCTGCCATGGGGTAAGTGTCGATGGCGGTGTGTAAGGATGCACCAATTGGTATTACAGCGTGCAGGGGCGCGGACAGTGGGCTGCTCAGTGTCATGAGCAGGAGGCAGCGAGCAAAGACCGATAGCTTCCCCCCCCACCTGTAAGAGTGCAGTGCTTCAGGGCCTGGTCCGCCGTGTATTTCCACACTCTGAGGATAGGAGACCCGCGCTCGCTTGTCAGCCGCAGGAGGCTCTGAGAGTGCAGGAGGCCGTTCCTCCTGACCGGGATCCGGCTGGGGCGGACGCCAAAACTTTCCATAGATCTGGAGGAGAGAATGGCAGTGCTGATGAGTCTATACACTAACACAGTAGGACTACGGGTCTCAGCAGGTACCGGGTATAGTCGGCACATGAGAAGCTCTAGCCAGATCTTGTGAGGGACATGTAGGGGCGGATGGGGCAGAACAGAGGCATTACCTGGAATATTCCGGGTTGATAAAGCCGTTACTTCTTTTTTGCAAATTCTATTAAAAGAAAAGAAACAAAATAAAATTCCAAGTTGGGAGGTGTCACGTCAGTGGGCGATAAGCGTGGTGGTCAGTCACGTCAGTGGGCGATAAGCGTGGTGGTCAGTCACGTCAGTGGGCGATAAGCGTGGTGGTCAGTCACGTCAGTGGGCGATAAGCGTGGTGGTCAGTCACGTCAGTGGGCGATAAGTGTGGTGGTCAGTCACGTGGCTTGTGGAAGGCATCGACCCCCTATACAAGACTTCTGACTTTATAGGTACAGATCCAGCTCACTCTAGCTGGCCTGGGACCGGTCATCCCCCCATACATATAATGTTGTCCCACAAAGGCCGGGGCAGTGATACACATAGTTCCTGTGTCTGTATCGTTACCTGTAGTATAGCGATGCCAGCGTCAGGCTGGACGTGCACCTTGCCGGAGTCCCCGTCCCGCAGCCCTGACTTCCCCAGTACCGAAGGTTTTGTCTTGTTAGCGGGAACCAAGTTGCTGAAGCCTAACGGAACACCAGTATGGAGGACAACATAAGTGCTGCACTCACCTGGGAGCAGGCAGATATCAATGACAGCACGAGACAAAGGCGAGGCAACCCTACACCCAGACATGTCCTTATATCATACAGGCTGCAGCATCAAGGCACTGAGACACCGAGAGAGGACGCAGTAAGGCAGAGGTATATTGAGAAAGGCCGGGAGAGGAAGCAGTAAGGCAGAGGTATAGAGAGAGGCACTGAGAGGCCGGGAAAGGAAGCAGTAAGGCGGAGGTATATAGAGAGACCGGAAGAGGAAGCAGTAAGGCGGAGGTATAGAGCGAGGCACTGAGGGGAAGCAGTAAGGCGGAGGTATATAGAGAGACTCCGGAAGAGGAAGCAGTAAGGCGGAGGTATAGAGAGAGGCCAGGAGAGGAAGCAGTAATGCGGTGGTATAGAGAGAGGCACTAAGAGGCCGGGAGAGGAAGTAGTAAGGCAGAGGTATAGAGAGAGGTCGGGAGAGGAAGCAGTAAGGCAAAGGTATAGAGAGAGAGGCCGGGAGAGGAAGCAGTAAGGCAAAGGTATAGAGAGAGAGGCCGGAAGAGGAAGCAGTAAGGCGGTGGTATAGACAGAGGCACTGAGAGGCCGGGAGAGGAAGTAGTAAGGCGGAGGTATAGAGAGGCCAGGAGAGGAAGCAGTAAGGAGGAGGTATAGAGAAGCCAGGAGAGGAAGCATTAAGGAGGAGGTATAGAGAGGCCAGGAGAGGATGCAGTAAGGAGGAGGTATTGAGAGGCCAGGAGTGGATGCATTAAGGAGGATAGGATGTATAGAGAGAGGCCAGGAGAGGAAGCAGTAAGGAGGAGGTATAGAGGCTAGAGTTATAGAGGCACTGGGAGTTACTGCACATGCACAGACCCACCAAACATTGGATTAGTGTAGACCATCGGTATTGCATACACATCTCGGGATGGGCAGCCTCAGTGAAGGCATGGACCACTAGCCCTCTCGGGCTGGGTATCTCAGTGAAGGCATGGATCATTAGTCCTCTCGGGATGGGCAGCCTCAGTGAAGGCATGGATCATTAGTCCTCGGTGAAGGCATGAATCATTAGCCTCTCCGGATGGGTAGCTCAGTGGAGGCATGGATCACTAGCCCTCTGGGGATGGTCGGCCTCGGTGGAGGCATGGACCACTAGCTCTCTTGGGATGGGCAGTCTCAGTGAAGGCAAGGATCACTAGCCTTCTCGGAATGGTTATCTCTGTGAAGGCATGGATCACTAGCGCTCTCAGGATAGGCAGCCTCGGTGAAGGCATGGATCACTATCACTTTGATGGGCAGCGTCATTGAAGGCATGGACCTCTAACCGTCTGATTGGGCAGTGCTGTGAAGGCATGGATCACTATCACTCTTGGATGGGCAGCGTCATTGAAGGAATGTACCTCTAGCCGTCTCTGATTGGGCAGCCTCGGTGAAGGCACTGATGACCACCTCCTGTCTGGGGCTGACACCGCTTGCAGAGCAGATATGATTACAGACAGGATGTAATACAGACCTGACATGCTGAGCGACATCGGGAGGGAACAAGATGGCTTCTGGTGCACTGAGGTCTTTGGGTTTCCCCGACTGATGAGCGGCGAGGCATGAGGTGCCGCCTGGGACTTGGTTGGGCTATGGACCGTAGCGCGGAGTAATGACTGATGATGTTGACGCCTTTTCTCCTGAGCTCTGGTTTCTGTAAAACATGACCAACATGTAACAGGGAGATGTGGCTCCAATCTCCTCCTGTTCTAGTAATCAACTCTGATACATATGCATCTCTGCACACAGCAGCTGCGCAATAATATGCATTGTGTACATAGACACCTCCTGCCGGCTTCTCTGACCAGCTGCTGTGTCTGAGGGCCCAAAAATCAGATCACCTGTGTGAGAATCGGACATCTGAGTAACCCCCTAGCTTATCAGGATGGCCGGAATCTGCATCCCATGACGCAGCCAATGGCCTTGGGATGCCCAGAAAACAAGGCTGGCAGACATACCATCTTGCATGCATACACCTTTGAATCTGGCCTGAAGCTTGGTGCAACCACAAAGAAATGGACACAGTTATTAGTGACTGCAGGAGAGGGGTCACATAAAGAAGACTAGGCAGAGACTTGTGATCAGGATACTGTGCGTCTGCAGGGATCCTGCCATAGTGAATTACACACTATACCATATATCGGACAATGATCGCATTGCCCATCACATAGTGTGCACCCTCAGATCAGACCAATGCATTGTTCTAATGGACGTTCTGCAAATCTAGATAAAGCGGTGTCATTACAGCAGCATATAAGGATACATCATGTCCGACTGTGTAGAATGTGCAGCGGTGTGATGTATCCCTACATGTCCTTGCCACAGGTGGTCAACCCTCACTGCTCTTGAGTGCTACCACCACTACTCTTCATGCTCCTGCGCTCCCCCCACCACTACTCTCCATGCTCCTGCGCTCCCCCACCACTACTCTCCATGCTCCTGCGCTCCCCCACTACTCTCCATGCTCCTGAGTGCTAACACAACTACTCTCCATGTTCCTGCGCTCCCCACACCACTACTCTCCATGCTCCTGAGTGCTACCACCACTACTCTACATGCTCCTGAGTACTACCAACACTACTCTCCATGTTCCTGCACTCCCCACACCACTACTCTCCATGCTCCTGCGCTCCCCCACCACTACTCTCCATGCTCCTGTGCTCCCCCACACCACTACTCTCCATGCTCCTGCGCTCCCCCACCACTACTCTCCATGCTCCTGTGCTCCCCCACCACTACTCTCCATGCTCCTGCGCTCCCCCAACACTACTCTCCATGCTCCTGCACTCACCCACCACTACTCTCCATGTTCCTGTGCTCCCCCCACCACTACTCTCCATGCTCCTGCGCTTCCGCACCACTACTCTCTATGCTCCTGAGTGCTACCACCACTACTCTACATGCTCCTGAGTACTACCAACACTACTCTCCATGTTCCTGCACTCCCCACACCACTACTCTCCGTGCTCCTGAGTGCTACCACCACTACTCTCCATGTTCCTGCACTCCCCACACCACTACTCTCCATGCTCCTGAGTGCTACCACCACTACTCTCCATGTTCCTGCACTCCCCACACCACTACTTTCCATGCTCCTGAGTGCTACCACCACTACTCTCCATATTCCTGCACTACCCACACCACTACTCTCCATGCTCCTGAGTGCTACCACCACTACTCTACATATTCCTGCACTACCCACACCACTACTCTCCATGCTCGCACCACTACTCTCCATGTTCCTGCGCTCCCCACACCACTACTCTCCATATTCCTTCGCTCCCCACACCACTACTCTCCATGCTCCTGAGTGCTAACACCACTACTCTCCATGTTCCTGCGCTCCCCCACCACTACTCTACTTGCTCTTGCGTCAATTTACCACCTTAGTCTTAAGAGTGAATAACTTGGCTGTGTAGAACACATAAACCAGGGATCGCCGGGTAGAATGAGTCTGAATCCTGCGACGCAGAGTCTTAACACTGAGTGGATGAGCAGCCGTCTTACAGAGGATACACTGTATACAGACCACATAGGCATACACCAGGGATCGGCGGGTAGAATGAGTCTGAATCCTGGGACGCAGAGTCTGAGCACTGAGTGGATGAGCAGCCGTCTTACAGAGGATACACTGTATACAGACCACATAGGCATACACCAGGGATTGGCGGGTAGAATGAGTCTGAATCCTGGGACGCAGAGTCTGAGCACTGAGTGGATGAGCAGCCGTCTTACAGAGGATACACTGTATACAGAGCACATAGGCATACACCAGGGATTGGCGGGTAGAATGAGTCTGAATCCTGGGACGCAGAGTCTGAGCACTGAGTGGATGAGCAGCCGTCTTACAGAGGATACACTATACAGAGCACATAGGCATACACCAGGGATCGGCGGGTAGAATGAGTCTGAATCCTGGGACGCAGAGTCTGAGCACTGACTCAGAGTGGTTGTAGTGTTTGAGCAGCCGTCTTACAGAGGATACACTGCAGATGAGAGATGGAGGAGGTTACAGTAGTGGAGGTGAGAAATAATGAGGTTGTGCTCCCTCTCTTCTCCTACAAACTGCTCCAACTTCTCCCAGTCACAGTCATCAGGTGTCTAGAGTATACACAGGAAAAGGAGTATCACTATGTGGTGCACCAAGAGAAATCACAGTCAAATATAACCTTTATTATTTCATTGGTAAAAAGCATTAGCGAGATAAAAGACAAGATACATACAGATACAAACATTAAACATGTAAAAATAAAAAGGATATCACTATCCTCACGACGTGGGACTCCACTATTCCACTTATGGGGATTTCAAATTTTCACTGTAATAGTGTCAATTAAATGTGTTTTATTTGTTGGAGTTTATTGGTATTAGGTATGGGAGTTGTGGTATCTGATTGGGTTAATATATAACAAGTCGTCTGTTCAGTAGGTCAGACTGCTATATAACAGCTATGTCTGAAAAAGACCCACGGTCCTCTACTCAAACAGAGGAGTATTATACCATAGAGTGATATTTTATGCGCCAAACAACCACTGCACCTTGGCAAGTGGTATCTCACTGTGTTGGTGAACTGCGTCTGATGCTGTCAGTACGCATTCACAGACCGGGCGAATCGCCAGACGCCAGTCGGACTGTCAGCTCCGTGGATGACCGAGGTAGTCGGCAATGAACGCCGCTCGGTCAGTCACCGTGTCTCTGCTGAGGATCGCAGTGCAGACGTCATACGCCACGTATCCAACAGCCGCACGTGGTGGTATGGCTGACCGAGTCCGGTCAGGTACCACTAAATATTTCAGTATCTCACAACAATTTAAATACACATTTATCAAAGTGGGGAAGGGAAAGTGGAGTCAAAACCACAAAGTGTGCAGTCGGCGCACGATTCGCTATGGAGCTTCGTCAGGACCAACCTGGGTGGTACCTGAGAGCTCCTTAAATACCTGGAGATCATGAATATGCTAATTATTGGGGGCGTATCAGTTACGATTGGTAAAACACAATATCTGATGGTGTGGAGGCACATTCAGTAGGAGTTTGCTAGATATGAGGCAAGGATAGATTACAGCAAAGCTGTCATATACCAGACTTGGAAAAAAGAAAAAAAATTTAAGAAAAAATTATTATTAAAACAGAGACAAGTTTCGTGTTGGTATACTAGATGTGATACGGTAGTTCTTAATGGCAAATTCATCATGGTGTGAAAATAACACAAAAATAGCAGCCCCGGGTGTGCCCAGATCCCCCGTGCAACTCGGGGTTATGTGTGATATATTTAGACACACATCCCCCAGAGAATACACGGGCGGGTGGGCACGTACCCGTGCCGCCACTCTATGAGTATCTGCATGTGCGTGGGCTGATGACATGTCAGCCAAATAGTTGCATCCAAATCTTTCTCCGATCTGTTCATTTAGATTATTGTGCTGTCATAGTGAAGGGTGTCTTCCAATCACAGATTTACCTTATTAAAAGAAAAAAAGATTTAATATATATTTAATAATAAGTCCCAAAACAGTATCGCCATATATTCAGCATGTACTGAGCTCTATATTTTTTTGACTTTATGAAAAGAGAAGAAAAAATTCCTTTTAGAAAGATTTCTTGAGATTTATTTAGAATATTTTTAAAAGATTTCAGTTAGTCCGAGTCCCTTCTCCCCTGCGTTCAGACGAATGAGTGGACGTATTGGGACAGTTCTAAAGTATCTGTTGAGGACTGAACAAATGTTATCATAGTTTGAAAGAAATAACTGTATTGGAATGAAATTATAATTCTCCAGTGTCAAGGGGACATGTCATCGTCCCATAGTTTGGTGTATGTGGGGTAACCCTAAACATGTGCCCTGGTGGGGTGTTGGGCAGCGAGTCCAGTGATGGAGCCCCTGCTCCCAGGTTATTATGATGTGCCGTGACTGTTGTCATAGAGTATGTGATTTAGTTTGTGGATAGGAGAAAAAGAAGAAAAGGATTTAGTGGCTGTAATTACCGCACAGCTAGTGATTGCAATGGGTCAGAACAATCCACTACATTGTTGTAGTGTTTATAGTCCATGAGAGGTGGGGTAGGAGAATATAGGGACAATCGGTGTGTGCCTCCGCGGCTGATTTTTTTTAATGGGATCTATGTTTCCCAATGGCATCAATGAAGAGAACAATTACACTGTTTTCCTATAATATTCATTCTTCCCGTCTTTCTAATCCCTGATATATTCCAAACATTAACATCATTTTTATGTCCATAACTCAGTACTTAACCTTCCTCTATTCTTGTAACCGCATTACTATCATTGTGTACAAATATTTTCACACCCGATTAGT
Organism: Crinia signifera; assembly: GCF_055691185.1. NCBI lineage: Eukaryota > Metazoa > Chordata > Amphibia > Anura > Myobatrachidae > Crinia > Crinia signifera. Next base: position 335,913,670 of record NC_139219.1, on the reverse strand, counting down.
TTTTCACGATTTTTTCACTAAGTCTCTTTTTTGATATGTTTCACGTCTCACTCATTTTTCACCAAACGAGCCTTGCAATAAAGGCACACACATATTGTCCTGGACTCGCTGCCCAGCACCCCACCAGGGCACATGTTTAGGGTTACCCCACATACACCAAACTATGGGACGATGACATGTCCCCTTGACACTGGAGAATTATAATTTCATTCCAATACAGTTATTTCCTTCAAACTATGATAACATTTGTTCAGTCCTCAACAGATACTTTAGAACTGTCCCAATACGTCCACTCATTCGTCTGAACGCAGGGGAGAAGGGACTCGGACTAACTGAAATCTTTTAAAAATATTCTAAATAAATCTCAAGAAATCTTTCTAAAAGGAATTTTTTCTTCTCTTTTCATAAAGTCAAAAGAATAGAGCTCAGTACATGCTGAATATATGGCGATACTGTTTTGGGACTTATTATTATTATTATTAAATATATATTAAATCTTTTTTTCTTTTAATAAGGTAAATCTGTGATTGGAAGACACCCTTCACTATGACAGCACAATAATCTAAATGAACAGATCTGAGAAAAATTTGGATGCAACTATTTGGCTGACATGTCATCAGCCCACGCACATGCAGATACTCATAGAGTGGCGGCACGGGTACGTGCCCACCCACCTGTGTATTCTCTGGGGGATGTGTGTCTAAATATATCACACATAACCCAGAGTTGCACGGGGGATCTGGGCACACCTGGGGCTGCTATTTTTGTGTTATTTTCACACCATGATGAATTTGCCATTAAGAACTACCGTATCACATCTAGTATACCAACACGAAACTTGTCTCTGTTTTAATAATAATTTTTTCTTAAATTTTTTTTCTTTTTTCCAAGTCTGGTATATGACAGCTTTGCTGTAATCTATCCTTGCCTCATATCTAGCAAACTCCTACTGAATGTGCCTCCACACCATCAGATATTGTGTTTTACCAATCGTAACTGATACGCCCCCAATAATTAGCATATTCATGATCTCCAGGTATTTAAGGAGCTCTCAGGTACCACCCAGGTTGGTCCTGACGAAGCTCCATAGCGAATCGTGCGCCGACCGCACACTTTGTGGTTTTGACTCCACTTTCCCTTCCCCACTTTGATAAATGTGTATTTAAATTGTTGTGAGATACTGAAATATTTAGTGGTACCTGACCGGACTCGGTCAGCCATACCACCACGTGCGGCTGTTGGATACGTGGCGTATGACGTCTGCACTGCGATCCTCAGCAGAGACACGGTGACTGACCGAGCGGCGTTCATTGCCGACTACCTCGGTCATCCACGGAGCTGACAGTCCGACTGGCGTCTGGCGATTCGCCCGGTCTGTGAATGCGTACTGACAGCATCAGACGCAGTTCACCAACACAGTGAGATACCACTAGCCAAGGTGCAGTGGTTGTTTGGCGCATAAAATATCACTCTATGGTATAATACTCCTCTGCTTGAGTAGAGGACCGTGGGTCTTTTTCAGACATAGCTGTTATATAGCAGTCTGACCTACAGAACAGACGACTTGTTATCTATTAACCCAATCAGATACCACAACTCCCATACCTAATACCAATAAACTCCAACAAATAAAACACATTTAATTGACACTATTACAGTGAAAATTTGAAATCCCCATAAGTGGAATAGTGGAGTCCCACGTCGTGAGGATAGTGATATCCTTTTTATTTTTACATGTTTAATGTTTGTATCTGTATGTATCTTGTCTTATCTCGCTAATGCTTTTTACCAATGAAATAATAAAGGTTATATTTTACTGTGATTTCTCTTGGTGCACCACATAGTGATACTCCTTTTCCTGTGTATACTCTAGTCTCTGACCGGTGTCCAGTGGTAGCACACCCCTACTATGATATACACATCTAGGTAATTCATCTATGTAGGGGGCCTCATTCAAATCTGTATTGACCAATATTACTCTATCCTGTGCGATTAAAGTTCCCTCTACCCCTTCTCCTCCTTTTTTGTCATCAGGTGTCACCTCGCCAGCCACTACAGGGCAGCGCGGCATGCTGTTATTGGAGGGTTTGTGAGGGCCCCATCCAGCCGTAATACCTGTGACCTTCCATGGAGACCCATCCTCCTGACATTATGGCCAGATATCAGGATGCCAAAGGGGATGTCTGTTTGGGTGTCGCTGGCATATTGGTGGCATCTGCTGGTGACGTTGGGGACCTTATGTCACCACATTTAATCTGCACAGTAGTTGACCAAGGTGTTTTTTCCACCATCCCAACAATCAAGGTTCTACCTGCGGCCGTGTCCAGGTGTGTGAGCTACGGTGGACCTTCTAAGAACAGGCGGCGGAGAGGGGACATCAAGGTCTCCGGGCGGTGATGCTCAGGCATGAGACCCCATTGGACGGGTCCCATACGGAGAACGAGTCCTTTCCCCGTATTTACCCAATGAGTGATCTTCATACAGTATTCCCAATGAGTGATCTTCATACAGTATTCCCCACAGGTGAGCTCCATCCCTATGCGCCCCCTTCTAGGACTGGGCCAATCATTCTGTCCAGTACAATCATAGCTGTGGGCCAGAGAGTTGTAGGAGTACAGCCTTTATTAGATCCACAAGGGTTCCGCCACACATGTATTCCGGGCGGGTGCTGCATGTGACGTGTGTCCGGTGGATGCTGCATTATACATATGTGCCTGGTGGAAGGTTGTTTATGCTACATGTGGCAGCATGCAGAAAGAAACTAATGGAGAATACGGTGACAGTAAAGGAGTGCGGGGTGTGTGACACGCGAGACACAGAGGAAACAGATCACTAATGGAGAATATGGTGACGGTAGAGGAGTGCGGGGTGTGTGAGACATCAGACACAGGAGACACAGAGGAAACAGATCACTAACGGAGAATACGGTGACGGTAGAGGAGTGCGGGGTGTGTGAGACGTCAGACACAGGAGACACAGAGGAAACAGATCACTAATGGAGAATACGGTGACGGTAGAGGAGTGCGGGGTGTGAGACACGCGAGACACAGAGGAAACAGATCACTAATGGAGAATATGGTGACGGTAGAGGAGTGCGGGGTGTGTGAGACATCAGACACAGGAGACACAGAGGAAACAGATCACTAACGGAGAATACGGTGACGGTAGAGGAGTGCGGGGTGTGTGAGACGTCAGACACAGGAGACACAGAGGAAACAGATCACTAAGGGAGAATACGGTGACGGTAGAGGAGTGCGGGGTGTGAGACACGGGAGACACAGAGGAAACAGATCACTAATGGAGAATACGGTGACGGTAGAGGAGTGCGGGGTGTGTGAGACGTGAGACACGGGAGACACAGAGGAAACAGATCACTAATGGAGAATACGGTGACGGTAGAGGAGTGCGGGGTGTGTGAGACACAGAGGAAACAGATCACTAATGGAGAATATGGTGACGGTAGAGGAGTGCGGGGTGTGTGAGACGTCAGACACGGGAGACACAGAGGAAACAGATCATTAACGGAGAATACGGTGACGGTAGAGGAGTGCGGGGTGTGTGAGACGTCAGACACGGGAGACACAGAGGAAACAGATCATTAACGGAGAATACGGTGACGGTAGAGGAGTGCGGGGTGTGTGAGACGTCAGACACGGGAGACACAGAGGAAACAGATCACTAACGGAGAATACGGTGACGGTAGAGGAGTGCGGGGTGTGAGACACGGGAGACACAGAGGAAACAGATCACTAATGGAGAATACGGTGACGGTAGAGGAGTGCGGGGTGTGTGAGACACGGGAGACACAGAGGAAACAAATCACTAATGGAGACTACGGTGACGGTAGAGGAGTGCGGGACGTGTGAGACGTCAGACACAGGAGACACAGAGGAAACAGATCACTAATGGAGAATACGGTGACGGTAGAGGAGTGCGGAGCGTGTGAGACGTCAGACACGGGAGACACAGAGGAAACAGATCACTAATGGAGAATACGGTGACCGTAGAGGAGTGCGGGGCGTGTGAGACGTCAGACACAGGAGACACAGAGGAAACAGATCACTAATGGAGAATACGGTGACGGTAGAGGAGTGCGGGGCGTGTGAGACGTCAGACACAGGAGACACAGAGGAAACAGATCACTAATGGAGAATACGGTGACGGTAGAGGAGTGCGGAGCGTGTGAGACGTCAGACACGGGAGACACAGAGGAAACAGATCACTAATGGAGAATACGGTGACGGTAGAGGAGTGCGGAGCGTGTGAGACGTCAGACACGGGAGACACAGAGGAAACAGATCACTAATGGAGAATACGGTGACGGTAGAGGAGTGCGGGGTGTGTGAGACGTCAGACACGGGAGACACAGAGGAAACAGATCACTAACGGAGAATACGGTGACGGTAGAGGAGTGCGGGGTGTGTGAGACGTCAGACACAGGAGACACAGAGGAAAGAGATCACTAACGGAGACTACGGTGACTGTAGAGGAGTGCGGGGTATGTGAGACGTCAGACACAGGAGACACAGAGGAAACAGATCACTAACGGAGAATACGGTGACGGTAGAGGAGTGCGGGGTGTGTGAGACGTCAGACACAGGAGACACAGAGGAAAGAGATCACTAATGGAGACTACGGTGACTGTAGAGGAGTGCGGGGTATGTGAGACGTCAGACACGGGAGACACGAGGAAACAGATCACTAATGGAGAATACGGTGACGGTAGAGGAGTGCGGGTGTGTGAGACGTCAGACACAGGAGACACAGAGGAAACAGATCACTAATGGAGAATACGGTGACGGTAGAGGAGTGCGGGGTGTGTGAGACGTCAGACACGGGAGAGACAGAGGAAACAGATCACTAACGGAGAATACGGTGACGGTAGAGGAGTGCGGGGTGTGAGACACGGGAGACACAGAGGAAACAGATCACTAATGGAGAATACGGTGACGGTAGAGGAGTGCGGGGTGTGTGAGACGTGAGACACGGGAGACACAGAGGAAACAGATCACTAATGGAGAATACGGTGACGGTAGAGGAGTGCGGGGTGTGTGAGACACAGAGGAAACAGATCACTAATGGAGAATATGGTGACGGTAGAGGAGTGCGGGGTGTGTGAGACGTCAGACACGGGAGACACAGAGGAAACAGATCATTAACGGAGAATACGGTGACGGTAGAGGAGTGCGGGGTGTGTGAGACGTCAGACACGGGAGACACAGAGGAAACAGATCACTAACGGAGAATACGGTGACGGTAGAGGAGTGCGGGGTGTGAGACACGGGAGACACAGAGGAAACAGATCACTAATGGAGAATACGGTGACGGTAGAGGAGTGCGGGGTGTGTGAGACACGGGAGACACAGAGGAAACAAATCACTAATGGAGACTACGGTGACGGTAGAGGAGTGCGGGACGTGTGAGACGTCAGACACAGGAGACACAGAGGAAACAGATCACTAATGGAGAATACGGTGACGGTAGAGGAGTGCGGAGCGTGTGAGACGTCAGACACGGGAGACACAGAGGAAACAGATCACTAATGGAGAATACGGTGACCGTAGAGGAGTGCGGGGCGTGTGAGACGTCAGACACAGGAGACACAGAGGAAACAGATCACTAATGGAGAATACGGTGACGGTAGAGGAGTGCGGGGCGTGTGAGACGTCAGACACAGGAGACACAGAGGAAACAGATCACTAATGGAGAATACGGTGACGGTAGAGGAGTGCGGAGCGTGTGAGACGTCAGACACGGGAGACACAGAGGAAACAGATCACTAATGGAGAATACGGTGACGGTAGAGGAGTGCGGAGCGTGTGAGACGTCAGACACGGGAGACACAGAGGAAACAGATCACTAATGGAGAATACGGTGACGGTAGAGGAGTGCGGGGTGTGTGAGACGTCAGACACGGGAGACACAGAGGAAACAGATCACTAACGGAGAATACGGTGACGGTAGAGGAGTGCGGGGTGTGTGAGACGTCAGACACAGGAGACACAGAGGAAAGAGATCACTAACGGAGACTACGGTGACTGTAGAGGAGTGCGGGGTATGTGAGACGTCAGACACAGGAGACACAGAGGAAACAGATCACTAACGGAGAATACGGTGACAGTAGAGGAGTGCGGGGTGTGTGAGACGTCAGACACAGGAGACACAGAGGAAAGAGATCACTAATGGAGACTACGGTGACTGTAGAGGAGTGCGGGGTATGTGAGACGTCAGACACGGGAGACACGAGGAAACAGATCACTAATGGAGAATACGGTGACGGTAGAGGAGTGCGGGTGTGTGAGACGTCAGACACAGGAGACACAGAGGAAACAGATCACTAATGGAGAATACGGTGACGGTAGAGGAGTGCGGGGTGTGTGAGACGTCAGACACGGGAGAGACAGAGGAAACAGATCACTAATGGAGAATACGGTGACGGTAGAGGAGTGCGGGGTGTGTGAGACGTCAGACACGGGAGACACAGAGGAAACAGATCACTAATGGAGAATAATGTGACGGTAGAGGAGTGCGGGGTGTGTGAGACGTCAGACACGGGAGACACAGAGGAAACAGATCACTAATGGAGAATACGGTGACGGTAGAGGAGTGCGGGGTGTGTGAGACGTCAGACACAGGAGACACAGAGGAAACAGATCACTAACGGAGAATACGGTGACGGTAGAGGAGTGCGGGGTGTGAGACACGGGAGACACAGAGGAAACAGATCACTAATGGAGAATACGGTGACGGTAGAGGAGTGCGGGGTGTGTGAGACGTGAGACACGGGAGACACAGAGGAAACAGATCACTAATGGAGAATACGGTGACGGTAGAGGAGTGCGGGGTGTGTGAGACACAGAGGAAACAGATCACTAATGGAGAATATGGTGACGGTAGAGGAGTGCGGGGTGTGTGAGACGTCAGACACGGGAGACACAGAGGAAACAGATCATTAACGGAGAATACGGTGACGGTAGAGGAGTGCGGGGTGTGTGAGACGTCAGACACGGGAGACACAGAGGAAACAGATCATTAACGGAGAATACGGTGACGGTAGAGGAGTGCGGGGTGTGTGAGACGTCAGACACGGGAGACACAGAGGAAACAGATCACTAACGGAGAATACGGTGACGGTAGAGGAGTGCGGGGTGTGAGACACGGGAGACACAGAGGAAACAGATCACTAATGGAGAATACGGTGACGGTAGAGGAGTGCGGGGTGTGTGAGACACGGGAGACACAGAGGAAACAAATCACTAATGGAGACTACGGTGACGGTAGAGGAGTGCGGGACGTGTGAGACGTCAGACACAGGAGACACAGAGGAAACAGATCACTAATGGAGAATACGGTGACGGTAGAGGAGTGCGGAGCGTGTGAGACGTCAGACACGGGAGACACAGAGGAAACAGATCACTAATGGAGAATACGGTGACGGTAGAGGAGTGCGGAGCGTGTGAGACGTCAGACACGGGAGACACAGAGGAAACAGATCACTAATGGAGAATACGGTGACGGTAGAGGAGTGCGGGGTGTGTGAGACGTCAGACACGGGAGACACAGAGGAAACAGATCACTAACGGAGAATACGGTGACGGTAGAGGAGTGCGGGGTGTGTGAGACGTCAGACACAGGAGACACAGAGGAAAGAGATCACTAACGGAGACTACGGTGACTGTAGAGGAGTGCGGGGTATGTGAGACGTCAGACACAGGAGACACAGAGGAAACAGATCACTAACGGAGAATACGGTGACGGTAGAGGAGTGCGGGGTGTGTGAGACGTCAGACACAGGAGACACAGAGGAAAGAGATCACTAATGGAGAATACGGTGACCGTAGAGGAGTGCGGGGCGTGTGAGACGTCAGACACAGGAGACACAGAGGAAACAGATCACTAATGGAGAATACGGTGACGGTAGAGGAGTGCGGGGCGTGTGAGACGTCAGACACAGGAGACACAGAGGAAACAGATCACTAATGGAGAATACGGTGACGGTAGAGGAGTGCGGAGCGTGTGAGACGTCAGACACGGGAGACACAGAGGAAACAGATCACTAATGGAGAATACGGTGACGGTAGAGGAGTGCGGAGCGTGTGAGACGTCAGACACGGGAGACACAGAGGAAACAGATCACTAATGGAGAATACGGTGACGGTAGAGGAGTGCGGGGTGTGTGAGACGTCAGACACGGGAGACACAGAGGAAACAGATCACTAACGGAGAATACGGTGACGGTAGAGGAGTGCGGGGTGTGTGAGACGTCAGACACAGGAGACACAGAGGAAAGAGATCACTAACGGAGACTACGGTGACTGTAGAGGAGTGCGGGGTATGTGAGACGTCAGACACAGGAGACACAGAGGAAACAGATCACTAACGGAGAATACGGTGACGGTAGAGGAGTGCGGGGTGTGTGAGACGTCAGACACAGGAGACACAGAGGAAAGAGATCACTAATGGAGACTACGGTGACTGTAGAGGAGTGCGGGGTATGTGAGACGTCAGACACGGGAGACACGAGGAAACAGATCACTAATGGAGAATACGGTGACGGTAGAGGAGTGCGGGTGTGTGAGACGTCAGACACAGGAGACACAGAGGAAACAGATCACTAATGGAGAATACGGTGACGGTAGAGGAGTGCGGGGTGTGTGAGACGTCAGACACGGGAGAGACAGAGGAAACAGATCACTAATGGAGAATACGGTGACGGTAGAGGAGTGCGGGGTGTGTGAGACGTCAGACACGGGAGACACAGAGGAAACAGATCACTAATGGAGAATAATGTGACGGTAGAGGAGTGCGGGGTGTGTGAGACGTCAGACACGGGAGACACAGAGGAAACAGATCACTAATGGAGAATACGGTGACGGTAGAGGAGTGCGGGGTGTGTGAGACGTCAGACACAGGAGACACAGAGGAAACAGATCACTAATGGAGAATACGGTGACGGTAGAGGAGTGCGGGGTGTGTGAGACGTCAGACACAGGAGACACAGAGGAAACAGATCACTAATGGAGAATACGGTGACGGTAGAGGAGTGCGGGGTGTGTGAGACGTCAGACACAGGAGACACAGAGGAAACAGATCACTAATGGAGAATACGGTGACGGTAGAGGAGTGCGGGGTGTGTGAGACGTCAGACACAGGAGACACAGAGGAAACAGATCACTAATGGAGAATACGGTGACGGTAGAGGAGTGCGGGGTGTGTGAGACGTCAGACACAGGAGACACATAGGAAACAGATCACTAATGGAGAATACGGTGACGGTAGAGGAGTGCGGGGTGTGTGAGACGTCAGACACGGGAGACACAGAGGAAACAGATCACTAATGGAGAATACGGTGATGGTAGAGGAGTGCGGGGCGTGTGAGACGTCAGACACAGGAGACACAGAGGAAACAGATCACTAATGGAGAATACGGTGACGGTAGAGGAGTGCGGGGTGTGTGAGACGTCAGACACAGGAGACACAGAGGAAACAGATCACTAATGGAGAATACGGTGACGGTAGAGGAGTGCGGGGTGTGTGAGACGTCAGACACAGGAGACACAGAGGAAACAGATCACTAATGGAGAATACGGTGACGGTAGAGGAGTGCGGGGTGTGTGAGACGTCAGACACGGGAGACACAGAGGAAACAGATCACTAATGGAGAATACGGTGACCGTAGAGGAGTGCGGGGTGTGTGAGACGTCAGACACGGGAGACACAGAGGAAACAGATCACTAATGGAGAATACGGTGACGGTAGAGGAGTGCGGGGTGTGTGAGACGTCAGACACGGGAGACACAGAGGAAACAGATCACTAATGGAGAATACGGTGACCGTAGAGGAGTGCGGGGTGTGTGAGACGTCAGACACGGGAGACACAGAGGAAACAGATCAGTAATGGAGAATACGGTGACGGTAGAGGAGTGCGGGGTGTGTGAGACGTCAGACACGGGAGACACAGAGGAAACAGATCACTAATGGAGAATACGGTGACCGTAGAGGAGTGCGGGGTGTGTGAGACGTCAGACACGGGAGACACAGAGGAAACAGATCAGTAATGGAGAATACGGTGACGGTAGAGGAGTGCGGGGTGTGTGAGACGTCAGACACAGGAGACACAGAGGAAACAGATCACTAATGGAGAATACGGTGACGGTAGAGGAGTGCGGGGCGTGTGAGACGTCAGACACAGGAGACACAGAGGAAACAGATCACTAATGGAGAATACGGTGACGGTAGAGGAGTGCGGGGCGTGTGAGACGTCAGACACGGGAGACACAGAGGAAACAGATCACTAATGGAGAATACGGTGACGGTAGAGGAGTGCGGGGTGTGTGAGACGTCAGACACGGGAGACACAGAGGAAACAGATCACTAATGGAGAATACGGTGACGGTAGAGTGCGGGGTGTGTGAGACGTCAGACACGGGAGACACAGAGGAAACAGATCACTAATGGAGAATAGGGTGATGGTAGAGGAGTGCGGGGTGTGTGAGACGTCAGACACAGGAGACACAGAGAAAACAGATCACTAATGGAGAATACGGTGACGGTAGAGTGCGGGGTGTGTGAGACGTCAGACACGGGAGACACAGAGGAAACAGATCACTAATGGAGAATACGGTGACGGTAGAGTGCGGGGTGTGTGAGACGTCAGACACGGGAGACACAGAGGAAACAGATCACTAATGGAGAATAGGGTGATGGTAGAGGAGTGCGGGGTGTGTGAGACGTCAGACACGGGAGACACAGAGGAAACAGATCACTAATGGAGAATACGGTGACGGTAGAGTGCAGGGTGTGTGAGACGTCAGACACGGGAGACACAGAGGAAACAGATCACTAATGGAGAATACGGTGACGGTAGAGTGCGGGGTGTGTGAGACGTCAGACACGGGAGACACAGAGGAAACAGATCACTAACGGAGAATACGGTGACGGTAGAGGAGTGTGGGGAGTGTGAGACGTCAGACACGGGAGACACAGATCACTAATGGAGAATACGGTGACGGTAGAGTGCGGGGTGTGTGAGATGTCAGACACGGGAGACACAGAGGAAACAGATCACTAACGGAGAATACGGTGACGGTAGAGGAGTGCGGGGTGTGTGAGATGTCAGACACGGGAGACACAGAGAAAACAGATCACCAGCTGAACGCCGCTCATTTATTGGCATATGTAATGTACATGGTTAGAGACAGGGAAATACATAGAATAATACAATGTAATACAGATACAGAGGTCACAGCGTACAAGGAGCACTAACGGGCAGCACGTCATATAATGCTACTAATCTGTGACGCCACCCAGCCCCATCGCCATGGTACATAGCTAATGCCCCATCCCCAGCCCCAGGGTACATAGCTAATGCCCCATCCCCAGCCCCATGGTACATAGCTAATGCCCCATCCCCAGGGTACATAGCTGATGCCCCAGCCCCAGCCCCATGGTACATAGCTAATGCCCCATCCCCAGCCCCAGGGTACATAGCTAATGCCCCATCCCCAGCCCCATGGTACATAGCTAATGCCCCATCCCCAGCCCCATGGTACATAGCTAATGCCCCATCCCCAGGGTACATAGCTAATGCCCCATCCCCAGGGTACATAGCTGATGCCCCAGCCCCAGCCCCATGGTACATAGCTAATGCCCCATCCCCAGGGTACATAGCTAATGCCCCATCCCCAGGGTACATAGCTGATGCCCCAGCCCCATGGTACATAGCTAATGCCCCATCCCCAGCCCCAGGGTACATAGCTAATGCCCCATCCCCAGCCCCAGGGTACATAGCTAATGCCCCATCCCCAGCCCCATGGTACATAGCTAATGCCCCATCCCCAGGGTACATAGCTGATGCCCCAGCCCCATGATAGATAGCTAATGCTCCATCCCCAGCCCTATGGTAGATAGCTAATGCCCCATCCCCAGCCCCATGGTACATAGCTAATGCCCCATCCCCAGCCCCATGGTACATAGCTAATGCCCCATCCCCAGGGTACATAGCTGATGCCCCAGCCCCATGGTACATAGCTAATGCCCCATCCCCAGCCCCATTGTACATAGCTAATGCCCCATCCCCAGCCCCATGGTACATAGCTAATGCCCCATCCCCAGGGTACATAGCTAATGCCCCATCCCCAGCCCCATGGTACATAGCTAATGCCCCATCCCCAGCCCCATGGTACATAGCTAGTGCCCCATCCCCAGCCCCATGGTACATAGCTAGTGCCCCATCCCCAGCCCCATGGTACATAGCTAATGCCCCAGCCCCATGGTACATAGCTAATGCCCCAGCCCCATGGTACATAGCTAATGCCCCATCCCCAGCCCCATGGTACATAGCTAATGCCCCGGCCCCATGGTACATAGCTAATGCCCCATCCCCGGCCCCATGGTACATAGCTAATGCCCCATCCCCAGGGTACATAGCTGATGCCCCAGCCCCATGGTACATAGCTAATGCCCCATCCCCAGCCCCATGGTACATAGCTAATGCCCCATCCCCAGCCCCATGGTACATAGCTAATGCCCCATCCCCAGCCCCATGGTACATAGCTAATGCCCCATCCCCAGGGTACATAGCTAATGCCCCATCCCCAGCCCCATGGTACATAGCTAATGCCCCATCCCCAGCCCCATGGTACATAGCTAGTGCCCCATCCCCAGCCCCATGGTACATAGCTAGTGCCCCATCCCCAGCCCCATGGTACATAGCTAATGCCCCATCCCCAGGGTACATAGCTGATGCCCCATCCCCAGCCCCATGGTAGATAGCTAATGCCCCATCCACAGCCCCATGGTACATAGCTAATGCCCCATCCCCAGCCCCATGGTACATAGCTAATGCCCCATCCCCAGCCCCATGGTACATAGCTAATTATTATTATTATTATTATTATTATTTTATTTATAAGGCGCCACAAGTGTTTCGCAGCGCCGTACAAAGGAACAATACAGGGAGACAAAACTTGGCATAACATTGAATAAATAACAAAAATACAGTACAAATAAAGAGCACCACAGTTCAATACACATTACAGCTTAAATGTAAGTAGTGAGGACCCAATCAACATACAACTAGAGGCTTGAGGCCAATGATGGAGATGAGTATGAAGATGGTCACTGAGTGTTGGATTAAAGGAGAGCTGTGAGTGAAATGTGAAGAGAAGTGGGCTTTGACAACAGGAGGGAAGAGGGCCCTACTCGGAGGAGCTTACAATCTAGTAGGAAGGGGAGACAGACAGATTACAAGAGGTGCAAGCGAGGGGGTGGTGGTTAGATAGCAGGATGTAAGCAGGCAAGGGGTCGGAGAACCAGCTGGTTTATGCAGTGGAAGGGTACGCTTTGATGAATAGGTGAGTTTTCAGTGCCCGTTTGAAGCTTTGCAAGGTCGGGGAGAGTCTAATGGAGCGAGGGAGTGCGTTCCACTGAAGGGGTGCAGCACGGGCAAAGTCCTGGACTCTAGCATGGGAAGCAGTGATCAGGGTGGAGGAGAGATGACAGTCGTCAGCTGACCGTAGAGGGCGGGAGGGTGTATGAATGGAGATGAGGTTAGAGATATATGGAGCAATGGAATTAGAGATGGCCCTGTATGTGAGTGTGAGGTGTTTGAAGAGGATTCTGTAGGGGAATGGAAGCCAGTGCAGATTTTGTTGAAGGGGAGTAGCAGAGTTAGAGCGGTGGGAGAGGAAGATAAGCCTGGCTGCAGCATTGAGGACAGATTGGAGAGGAGCTAGTTGGGATTGAGCGAGGCCGGTGAGGAGAACATTGCAGTAGTCAAGCCGTGAGATGACTAATGAGTGGATGATCAGCTTAGTTGCACTCTGTGAGAGAAAGGGCCTGATGCGAGCAATGTCCTAATGCCCCATCCCCAGCCCCATGGTACATAGCTAATGCCCCAGCCCCATGGTACATAGCTAATGCCCCATCCCCAGCCCCATGGTACATAGCTAATGCCCCATCCCCAGCCCCATGGTACATAGCTAATGCCCCGGCCCCATGGTACATAGCTAATGCCCCATCCCCGGCCCCATGGTACATAGCTAATGCCCCATCCCCGGCCCCATGGTACATAGCTAATGCCCCATCCCCGGCCCCATGGTACATAGCTAATGCCCCATCCCCGGCCCCATGGTACATAGCTAATGCCCCATCCCCGGCCCCATGGTACATAGCTAATGCCCCATCCCCGGCCCCATGGTACATAGCTAATGCCCCATCCCCGGCCCCATGGTACATAGCTAATGCCCCATCCCCGGCCCCATGGTACATAGCTAATGCCCCATCCCCGGCCCCATGGTACATAGCTAATGCCCCATCCCCGGCCCCATGGTACATAGCTAATGCCCCATCCCCGGCCCCATGGTACATAGCTAATGCCCCATCCCCGGCCCCATGGTACATAGCTAATGCCCCATCCCCGGCCCCATGGTACATAGCTAATGCCCCATCCCCGGCCCCATGGTACATAGCTAATGCCCCATCCCCAGCCCCATGGTACATAGCTAATGCCCCATCCCCAGCCCCATGGTACATAGCTAATGCCCCGGCCCCAGCCCCATGGTACATAGCTAATGCCCCATCGCCATGGTACATAGCTGATGCCCCATCGCCATGGTACATAGCTAATGCCCCATCCCCAGCCCCATGGTACATAGCTAGTGCCCCATCGCCATGGTACATAGCTAATGCCCCATCGCCATGGTACATAGCTAATGCCCCATCGCCATGGTACATAGCTAATGCCCCATCGCCATGGTACATAGCTAATGCCCCATCGCCATGGTACATAGCTAATGCCCCATCGCCATGGTACATAGCTAATGCCCCATCGCCATGGTACATAGCTAATGCCCCATCGCCATGGTACATAGCTAATGCCCCATCGCCAGCCCCATGGTACATAGCTAATGCCCCATCGCCATGGTACATAGCTAATGCCCCATCGCCATGGTACATAGCTAATGCCCCATCGCCATGGTACATAGCTAATGCCCCATCGCCATGGTACATAGCTAATGCCCCATCGCCATGGTACATAGCTAATGCCCCATCCCCATGGTACATAGCTAATGCCCCATCGCCATGGTACATAGCTAATGCCACATCCCCATCGCCATGGTACATAGCTAATGCCCCATCGCCATGGTACATAGCTAATGCCCCATCGCCATGGTACATAGCTAATGCCACATCCCCAGCCCCATGGTACATAGCTAATGCCCCATCGCCATGGTACATAGCTAATGCCCCATCGCCAGCCCCATGGTACATAGCTAATGCCCCATCCCCATGGTACATAGCTAATGCCCCATCGCCATGGTACATAGCTAATGCCCCATCGCCATGGTACATAGCTAATGCCACATCCCCAGCCCCATGGTACATAGCTAATGCCCCATCGCCATGGTACATAGCTAATGCCCCATCGCCATGGTACATAGCTAATGCCCCATCGCCAGCCCCATGGTACATAGCTAATGCCCCATCCCCATGGTACATAGCTAATGCCACATCCCCAGCCCCATGGTACATAGCTAGACTGCCCTTTCTGCCCAGGGGTAACTTGCCCTTTCTGCCCAGGGGTTGCATGCTGGAAGCTGGGCTTGTCCAGCAGCAAGAAGCAGTGGTGGCTCAGTGCACGGTGCCCTGGAGAGCAGAGGTGCGGCTGCCAGTAGAGGTGCGGCTGCGGTGCTGGGGGAAAGACCCCTGTTTGATTTGTGGGTAGTAGCCGCTGTCTCCCTCTCTGATCCACACAGTGGGAGAATCCGGAGGCAAAGCGGCTCTGCGGGTACAAGGTGCCCAGCGCCTGTCAGGATGACGCACTGCAGGGAAGGAAGGTCAGAGGTCTCAGGTCGCCCTGCAGCGATTGGATGAGGCAGTGGTGGCACTGGGGACTTCTATTGGCTCCTGCAGGAGTCAGGATCAAGTGTATTTTAAAAAGGTGTTCTGCTGCCGCCGCGAACACGGGGTGGGGCTCAGGGACCGCGCTGCCGCTGACCTGACAGGACGGGGGAGATGGGTGGTCGGGCTGCCGACGACCAGATTCTGCTTCCTCCCTCCCTGCTAAAAATTTGGTTGCCAGGAAGCAGAATATGGTCGACGTTGCGACCTGGTGCCCGGTAATTGTCGAGCCCTGCGTTACACAGAGGGGTAACACACATATCCACCTACAGGGATACACTTACTATACTCACAGACTGGATTACAGTTCCGTTACACAGCGGGGTAACACACATATCCACCTACAGGGATACACTTACTATACTCACAGACTGGATTACAGTTCCGTTACACAGCGGGGTAGCACACACATCCCCCTACAGGGATACACTTACTATACTCACAGACTGGATTACAGTTCCGTTACACAGAGGTGTAACACACATACACCTACAGGGATACACTTACTATACTCACAGACTGGATTACAGTTCCGTTACACAGCGGGGTAGCACACACATCCCCCTACAGGGATACACTTACTATACTCACAGACTGGATTACACTTCCGTTACACAGAGGTGTAACACACATACACCTACAGGGATACACTTACTATACTCACAGACTGGATTACACTTCCGTTACACAGCGGGGTAACACACACATCCACCTACAGGGATACACTTACTACACACACACAGACTGGATTACAGTTCCGTTACACAGCGGGGTAACACACACATCCACCTACAGGGATACACTTACTATACTCACAGACTGGATTACAGTTCCGTTACACAGCGGGGTAACACACATATCCACCTACAGGGATACACTTACTACACACACAGACTGGATTACAGTTCCGTTACACAGCGGGGTAACACACACATTTACCTACAGGGATACACTTACTATACTCACAGACTGGATTACAGTTCCGTTACACAGAGGGGTAGCACACACATCCACCTACAGGGATACACTTACTATACTCACAGACTGGATTACAGTTCCGTTACACAGAGGTGTAGCACACACATCCACCTACAGGGATACACTTACTATACTCACAGACTGGATTACAGTTCCGTTACACAGAGGGGTAGCACACACAATCCCCCTACAGGGATACACTTACTATACTCACAGACTGGATTACAGTTCCGTTACACAGAGGGGTAGCACACACATCCACCTACAGGGATACACTTACTATACTCACAGACTGGATTACAGTTCCGTTACACAGCGGGGTAGCACACACATCCACCTACAGGGATACACTTACTATACTCACAGACTGGATTACAGTTCCGTTACACAGCGGGGTAACACACACATCCACCTACAGGGATACACTTACTATACTCACAGACTGGATTACAGTTCCGTTACACAGCGGGGTAACACACACATCCACCTACAGGGATACACTTACTATACTCACAGACTGGATTACAGTTCCGTTACACAGAGGGGTAGCACACATACACCTACAGGGATACACTTACTATACTCACAGACTGGATTACAGTTCTGTTACACAGCGGGGTAACACACACATCCACCTACAGGGATACACTTACTACACACACAGACTGGATTACAGTACCGTTACATTTATAAAGCACTTTGCAGAGCTGCAGTATATCCCATATTACTTCTGGCTGGTAGATCTAGTGTCTACATAGACAGTCAATAGGTCTATACCAAAAGGTTGACATGCAATAGGTCGACAGGGTCAAAAGCCGACATGATTTTTTTTCAAACCACCTTGTTGTTACTTTACCCTTGATGTTGGCATAAAGGGAGTATATAATAGTGTGCCAAGCGTAGCAGGGCACCGAGCCAAAGCATGGCAAGTCTATTGAGAGTACGCGTTACACTAATTGGGGTCCATGTTACACGGGGGACGGGGACGCCCAGCACAGGTGACAGGGACGGGCATCCAAGGTTGACATGAACAACACAGGAAAAGCAAATGGAAATAGAAACAAAATAAAATCTGTGTGTGTGCCCGGCAGCCTACGGTGGGTACAACCACAGTGGTGACCCTACACCTCTAACAAATGAAAACAAAACACAAAGTGGAGTGTTCCCTCCGCTGGCGCCTGGTTAGGGAATGATACGTTCCTAGATAAATAAGGACGATCCTCTTCTCCAAAACAGATGTCAAAGCATACAGCAAGACAAAAGACCGCACGTTCCTCTTACTAATACAGAGTCTCCTCAATTTTTGGAGAAGAGGATTGTCCTTATTTATCTAGGAACGTATCATTCCCTAACAAAGGAGAAGGTCAACACACCGACTTGCTCACACCTTACTGTCCCAGTGGGCATATAGGGAGAAAACAATAGTGTACAGGCGCAGCGTGCCATGCGAGGGAACGCCGGACACTTACACAGTGTCCATTTCAACCTATGTCAACATAGAAAAAAAAATGGTGGAAAACCCTGTGTCAATATGTTCCTGTCGACCATATCCATGTTGACATTTGGCTTGTGTATGTTGACATTCTTAGGTGTCGAACTAATCACTGTCGACCATATATACCACAACAAGAGAGAAGGCACCAGACGCACAGCTAGAAGCAGCTCCCCCTGCTGGCCACCTGCGCAACGTGCAAGGTGTAGAAGACTGGATGGAGGTGACACATCAATGTGCTGCCAGGCGGCACCAATTCCGTTACTCTGGGTTACAACCAACCAAACCACCTCTGAGCGGAACGTGATCAGTTACTGAATGACAAGTCCAAGAAAGAACAGCAACATCACATTGTTGAGGTATGGGGGCGGAGTGAGGCTGCTCTTCAGCTCTGCTGGTACCACCAATGCCAGATGTACCCTAAACGGGTGATGACGGGGTGCCAGCACTGCACAGAGCTCATCTTACCTCTCACTGGTCCCAGGAGCCGATGGCTGCCTTTCGGAGGGCTGCTGCTGCTGGAACAGACAAAGGTAAAGCTGGGGGAGGGTTTGGTCTGGGGAGAGTTCTGCTGGCTGCTGCTGCTGGTGGTCCCATTGCTGTAACTCCTCGTCCTGGTTATGCTGTTCTCCAGTAACGAGGATGGAGCGAAACTGTAGCTGGAAGAGACAGAATAGGATGAGAACGGACATGGGCTGACGGCTGCATTCAAGAAGGGGGGCCGGGACCTCAGGCTGGTAACCAGATAACAGCCCTGTGATTGGGGGCACCTCAGCTCGGTGACCAGGAAACGGTCCTGTGATTGGGACACCTCAGCTCGGTGACCAGATAATAGCTCTCTGAGAGGGATATCTCAGCTCGGTGACCAGGAAACAGCCCTGTGATTGGTGGCACCTCAGCTCGGTGACCAGGAAATGTCCCTGTGATTGGTGGCACCTCAGCTCGGTGACCAGGAAATGTCCCTGTGATTGGTGGCACCTCAGCTCGGTGACCAGGAAATGTCCCTGTGATTGGGACACCTCAGCTCAGTAACCAGATAACAGCTCTGTGATGGGGACACCTCAGCTCAGTGACCAGGAACCAGCCCTGTGATTGAGAAACCTCAGCTCAAGACCAGGAAGTGGCCCTGTGATGGGGGGCACCTCAGCCCGGTCACCAGGTAAGTATCATGTGATGGGGCACACAGCCCGGTTACAAGGCTGCTGAGATGAGGGACACCTTAACTTGGTGACCATTTTTGTTATGTTATGGGGGGGGGAGGGGGGGTTTGGGGTTATTTTGGAACCAAGGACACTGTAGAGGTCACTTACTTGCATGGCTTGGGTGGAACCTTGGTGCTTTTCTTCTTGGATCCCCCACTGATGACTGCTTTAGTGTTACGTACATGCTTCAGCATCCAAGCCCGCAAGTTGGAAAGATTGTTGTACTCGGACATTATAAGTCGGGGCCATGGGTTGTTCTCTTCCAAATCCAGCGCTGCGATGGCGGTAGCTCTTCCAACCTGGTGGTGAGGGAACGGACTCATGTATAACAACAATGGTAGCCACCAACGCACGACATGTATCCCACGTATACAGGGGCCCCTTCATGGGCCAAGAGGCTGCAGCTAAGAGAGAGGTCTCATCCTGCTTATCCAGGAAGAAGTCTCCGGTCAATAATGCGGAGGGAGAGCGGGAGAAATGTCCCAAGGAGTCCAACAGGATCACAACAGAGGGACCGACCATGGCAGCATTATACTATGTGACCTCTCCTGTAATAATCGCCACAGCAGCGTGATGTGGAGACTGGACAGGATTACGGATCTCCTCATCTCTATGACGTACCGCAGACGGGTATTCAACATTACCATACAGCGAACCCCGGCCTGCTCACATGGGTGGCTGGAACTACCCTAACCTCCCTCCACTTTCTTTAGAGGGTAACAAACATTTGCTTTGCATAGAGGGTGGTGTGCAGGGCATGTCTGAGGGTGGTGTGCAGGGCACAGCCTTACTAGTACTATACAGCGAGGCAAAAACAATCCTCAGCAGCACACACGCCTGACACAACGCTAATAGGTTATTCCTCTGATGTCTCCATTGCCTTCTCTCTGCCAGGACCCGCTCTCTGCCACTGCCGGCACTCTGCCAGGACCCGCTCTCTGCCACTGCCGGCACTCTGCCAGGACCCGCTCTCTGCCACTGCCGGCACTCTGCCAGGACCCGCTCTCTGCCACTGCCGGCACTCTGCCAGGACCCGCTCTCTGCCACTGCCGGCACTCTGCCAGGACCCGCTCTCTGCCACTGCCGGCACTCTGCCAGGACCCGCTCTCTGCCACTGCCGGCACTCTGCCAGGACCCGCTCTCTGCCACTGCCGGCACTCTGCCAGGACCCGCTCTCTCCCACTGCCGGCACTCTGCCAGGACCCGCTCTCTCCCACTGCCGGCACTCTGCCAGGACCCGCTCTCTCCCACTGCCGGCTCTCTGCCAGGACAGGACCCGCTCTCTCCCACTGCCGGCACTCTGCCAGGACCCGCTCTCTCCCACTGCCGGCACTCTGCCAGGACCCGCTCTCTCCCACTGCCGGCACTCTGCCAGGACCCGCTCTCTCCCACTGCCGGCACTCTGCCAGGACCCGCTCTCTCCCACTGCCGGCACTCTGCCAGGACCCGCTCTCTCCCACTGCCGGCACTCTGCCAGGACCCGCTCTCTCCCACTGCCGGCACTCTGCCAGGACCCGCTCTCTCCCACTGCCGGCACTCTGCCAGGACCCGCTCTCTCCCACTGCCGGCACTCTGCCAGGACCCGCTCTCTCCCACTGCCGGCACTCTGCCAGGACCCGCTCTCTCCCACTGCCGGCACTCTGCCAGGACCCGCCGCTCTCTCCCACTGCCGGCACTCTGCCAGGACCCGCCGCTCTCTCCCACTGCCGGCACTCTGCCAGGACCCGCCGCTCTCTCCCACTGCCGGCACTCTGCCAGGACCCGCCGCTCTCTCCCACTGCCGGCTCTCTGCCAGGACCCGCCGCTCTCTCCCACTGCCGGCTCTCTGCCAGGACCCGCCGCTCTCTCCCACTGCCGGCTCTCTGCCAGGACCCGCCGCTCTCTCCCACTGCCGGCTCTCTGCCAGGACCCGCCGCTCTCTCCCACTGCCGGCTCTCTGCCAGGACCCGCCGCTCTCTCCCACTGCCGTCTCTCTGCCAGGACCCGCCGCTCTCTCCCACTGCCGGCTCTCTGCCAGGACCCGCCGCTCTCTCCCACTGCCGGCTCTCTGCCAGGACCCGCCGCTCTCTCCCACTGCCGGCTCTCTGCCAGGACCCGCCGCTCTCTCCCACTGCCGGCTCTCTGCCAGGACCCGCCGCTCTCTCCCACTGCCGGCTCTCTGCCAGGACCGCTCTCTCCAACTGCCGGCTCTCTGCCAGGACCCGCTCTCTCCCACTGCCGGCTCTCTGCCAGGACCTGCTCTCTCCCACTGTTGGCTCTCTCCCACTCCGGCTCTGCCAGGACCTGCTCTCTGCAAGCACTGCCAGGACCTGCTGCCTGCCAATGCCGGCTCTGCCAGGACCTGCTCTCTCCCACTGCTGGCTCTCTCCGAGGACCTGCTCTCTCCCACTGCCGGCTCTCTCCGAGGACCTGCTCTCTCCCACTGCCGGCACTCTGCCAGGACCTGCTCTCTCCCACTGCCGGCTCTCTGCCAGCACTGCCATGTCCTTCTCTCTGCCGGGACCTGCTCTCTGCCAGGACAGTATGACGTGTGTACTCACTCAGAATGCACCAATAACCAGGAGAATGGGAACTCACCTGCTCGAATAAGTTAGTGGTGTACTTGGGTGGGAATGCGGGAGGTGGCGGGGGGCTGGCTCGACCATTGTCATGACATGCCACAGGGACGGTATTAACACAGCGGCCAGTGTTGTAATTACACTCCAGTGTGTAACTGCAAGAGAAGACACAGGACATTCACCCAGCAGCTGCGGTACAGCACGGCGTATAACCCATAGTACAGTACAGCACAGAGTATAACCCACAGTCACCAAACAAAGTATAACCCATGGTACAGTACAGCACAGAGTATAACCCATAGTACAGTACAGCACAGAGTATAACCCATAGTCACCAAACAAAGTATAACCCATAGTACAGTACAGCACAGAGTATAACCCACAGTCACCAAACAAAGTATAACCCATGGTACAGTACAGCACAGAGTATACCCCATAGTACAGTACAGCACAGAGTATAACCCATAGACACGCAGCAGCTGTTGTACAGAACAGAGTATAACCCACAGTCACCCAGCAGCTGCGGTACAGCACGGCGTATAACCCATAGTACAGTACAGCACAGAGTATAACCCACAGTCACCAAACAAAGTATAACCCATGGTACAGTACAGCACAGAGTATAACCCATAGTCACGCAGCAGCTGTTGTACAGAACAGAGTATAACCCACAGTCACCCAGCAGCTGCGGTACAGCACAGAGTATAACCCATAGTACAGTACAGCACAGAGTATAACCCATAGTCACGCAGCAGCTGTTGTACAGAACAGAGTATAACCCACAGTCACCCAGCAGCTGCGGTACAGCACAGAGTATAACCCACAGTCACCCAGCAGCTGCGGTACAGCACAGAGTATAACCCATGGTACAGTACAGCACAGAGTATAACCCATAGTCACGCAGCAGCTGTTGTACAGAACAGAGTATAATCCATAGTACTGTACAGCACAGAGTATAACCCACAGTCACCCAGCAGCTGCCGTACAGCACAGAGTATAACCCACAGTCACCCAGCAGCTGCCATACAGCACAGAGTATAACCCATAGTACAGTACAGCACAGAGTATAACCCATAGTACAGTACAGAGTATAACCCACAGTCACCCAGCAGCTGCCATACAGCACAGAGTATAACCCACAGTCACCCAGCAGCTGCCATACAGCACAGAGTATAACCCATAGTACAGTACAGAGTATAACACAGTCACACAGCAGCTGCAGTAAAGCACAGAGTATAACCCACAGTCACCCAGCAGCTGCGGTACAGCACAGAGTATAACCCACAGTCACACAGCAGCTTGTGTACAGCACAGAGTGTAACCGATAGTACAGTACAGAGTATAACCCATAGTACAGCACAGAGTATAACCCATAGTACAGTACAGTGTAAGGTGTTGCCCATCCCACAGATTATCACAGGCCCACCACGTTTCCCCTCATGTGACTGTACCCTGTGCCACGTTACCTGTGGATGATCCCCGTGGCTTTGTGTATGGCCACCCGCCCACTGCCCTCCTTGGACTGGCCGTCTCTCTTGTCCTTGGCATACATGTTCTTCTCGGAGAAGTTGCACCCCATGAAGTCGAAGTGTGCGGAGTTCAGGGAGATAAGTTTGGGGTACAGCATGTTCTCCACCTGAGAGGAACAAATGGTCAAGAGGAGGAAATATCTGCTCTACTTATAGATGACACAGACCAGGATGAAGTTACCCACAAACAGCAGTGCGCCCTAATACTATGAACAACGTATGTACAGAGCCGCAAGTACCCAATAATACGACAGATCCAGGCATCTGGACGTGTGTCCACACCCCAGGAGCAGCCAGCGGCTGAGACCAGACTGCCAGCACGCGCCCGTCATCCCGACACTACATCTGTACAATATGCCCACCCCAGGAGCAGCCAGCGGCTGAGACCAGACTGCCAGCACGCCCCGTCATCCCGACACTACATCTGTACAATATGCCCACCCCGGGAGCAGCCAGCGGCTGAGACCAGACTGCCAGCACTCGCCCGTCATCCCGACACTACATCTGTACAACATGCCCACCCCAGGAGCAGCCAGCGGCTGAGACCAGACTGCCAGCACGCGCCCGTCATCCCGACACTACATCTGTACAATATGCCCACCCCGGGAGCAGCCAGCGGCTGAGACCAGACTGCCAGCACGCGCCCGTCATCCCGACACTACATCTGTACAATATGCCCACCCCAGGAGCAGCCAGCGGCTGAGACCAGACTGCCAGCACGCGCCCGTCATCCCGACACTACATCTGTACAATATGCCCACCCCGGGAGCAGCCAGCGGCTGAGACCAGACTGCCAGCACGTGCCCGTCATCCCGACACTACATCTGTACAATGTGCCCACCCCGGGAGCAGCCAGCGGCTGAGACCAGACTGCCAGCACGTGCCCGTCATCCCGACACTACATCTGTACAATGTGCCCACCCCAGGAGCAGCCAGCGGCTGAGACCAGACTGCCAGCACGTGCCCGTCATCCCGACACTACATCTGTACAATGTGCCCAACCCAGGAGCAGCCAGCGGCTGAGACCAGACTGCCAGCACGTGCCCGTCATCCCGACACTACATCTGTACAATATGCCCACCCCGGGAGCAGCCAGCGGCTGAGACCAGACTGCCAGCACGTGCCAGTCATCCCGTCACTACATCTGTACAATATGCCCACCCCGGGAGCAGCCAGCGGCTGAGACCAGACTGCCAGCACGTGCCCGTCATCCCGACACTACATCTGTACAATGTGCCCACCCCAGGAGCAGCCAGCGGCTGAGACCAGACTGCCAGCACGTGCCCGTCATCCCGACACTACATCTGTACAATATGCCCACCCCAGGAGCAGCCAGCGGCTGAGACCAGACTGCCAGCACGTGCCCGTCATCCCGACACTACATCTGTACAATATGCCCACCCCGGGAGCAGCCAGCGGCTGAGACCAGACTGCCAGCACGTGCCCGTCATCCCGACACTACATCTGTACAATATGCCCACCCCGGGAGCAGCCAGCGGCTGAGACCAGACTGCCAGCACGTGCCAGTCATCCCGACACTACATCTGTACAATGTGCCCACCCCAGGAGCAACCAGCGGCTGAGACCAGACTGCCAGCACGTGCCCGTCATCCCGACACTACATCTGTACAATATGCCCACCCCAGGAGCAGCCAGCGGCTGAGACCAGACTGCCAGCACGTGCCCATCATCCCGAGACTACATCTGTACAATGTGCCCACCCCAGGAGCAACCAGCGGCTGAGACCAGACTGCCAGCACGTGCCCGTCATCCCGACACTACATCTGTACAATATGCCCACCCCGGGAGCAGCCAGCGGCTGAGACCAGACTGCCAGCACGTGCCAGTCATCCCGACACTACATCTGTACAATGTGCCCACCCCAGGAGCAGCCAGCGGCTGAGACCAGACTGCCAGCACGCGCCCGTCATCCCGACACTACATCTGTACAATATGCCCACCCCAGGAGCAGCCAGCGGCTGAGACCAGACTGCCAGCACGTGCCCGTCATCCCGACACTACATCTGTACAATATGCCCACCCCAGGAGCAAGCAGCGGCTGAGACCAATCAGACTGCCAGCACGTGCCCGCCATCCCGACACTACATCTGTACAATATGCCCACCCCAGGAGCAGCCAGCGGCTGAGACCAGACTGCCAGCACGCGCCCGTCATCCCAAGACTTCATCTGTACAATATGCCCACCCCAGGAGCAGCCAGCGGCTGAGACCAGACTGCCAGCACGTGCCCGTCATCCCGACACTACATCTGTACAATATGCCCACCCCAGGAGCAACCAGCGGCTGAGACCAGACTGCCAGCACGTGCCCGTCATCCCGACACTACATCTGTACAATATGCCCACCCCAGGAGCAAGCAGCGGCTGAGACCAGACTGCCAGCACGTGCCCGTCATCCCGACACTACATCTGTACAATATGCCCACCCCAGGAGCAGCCAGCGGCTGAGACCAGACTGCCAGCACGTGCCTGTCATCCCGTCACTACATCTGTACAATATGCCCACCCCAGGAGCAGCCAGCGGCTGAGACCAATCAGACTGCCAGCACGCGCCCGTCATTCCAAGACTACATCTGTATAATATGCCCAACCCAGGAGCAGCCAGCGGCTGAGACCAGACTGCCAGCACGTGCCCGTCCTCCCGACACTACATCTGTACAATATGCCCACCCCAGGAGCAGCCAGCGGCTGAGACCAGACTGCCAGCACGCGCCCGTCATCCCGACACTACATCTGTACAATATGCCCACCCCAGGAGCAGCCAGCGGCTGAGACCAGCCTGCCAGCACGTGCCCGTCATCCCGTCACTACATCTGTACAATATGCCCACCCCAGGAGCAGCCAGCGGCTGAGACCAGCCTGCCAGCACGTGCCCGTCATCACATCTGTACAATATGCCCACCCCGTGCCAACAGAACAATATCTGCCAGGTGTCCTGCGACCTAGCTACCCCACTTACCCCTAACCGCCGCATTGCTGGCTATATCGCCCCCTACATTGGGCAACACACCCAGACAAGAGTATACGTCATTCCTGGTTCTATGGAGGGTGACGATCTGCATAAATCTGGTGACATTTCCTGCAGTCCACAAATGCGGAGCAGGGTAGCATGGCGCTGCATAACAGCAGATTACCGTGTGCGGGGAGGGGCTGCCTCAGGGGACCACGGCAAGCGGTAGAACCGGTAACGCCACATAAAAGCCATTATCACACAGGGCATGATGCTCTGCCCGTGGGATGTAGCTGGTATCCGGACGGACGGGATCTGTCGGGAATACACCCCAATACAACACCCGGCAGGGAGACTACACTGCAGCAACACAATGCGCTATCATGCAGGAGACAACACGTTTAACACCTGACCTATCACAATGAGGACTTGGGAAGAGTCACCTGTACCCATACTAGTGTCTGACCATTGTCTATCCCTCCCTAATGACAAAGCGGAACAAGGCAAAACAAGGAGTTAGCGGCAGGTGGTTGAGGGACAGACCCGATAGACAAGTCACCGTCACCTGGTCGTCCTCCTCCGTGGAGTAGTTCCCATACATAAAGCAGCCTCTCTTGGAAGCGTGGCCGTGTAAGTCTACGTAGAAGGCAATGCCACTTTCCCGAGGAGGGATGGGAGGTGTGGTCTCCACGGGCTGACCGGCGTCCCACCGATTCCCACACAGTCCGCCCACTTCATCTCTACCATCTGACCCAGAAATCAGAACTTCCTGTTCCCTGAAGAAGTCCTGGAGCTCAGGCAGGATGCCCTGAGAGGTGAGGTAAAGACCTTCTCTATCTAAACTGTTCAACAGGTTGTTGGTCTTCTCCATGTCGGACAAGGAGTCCTCGGGTGCGGCCTGTGAGGGGGAACAGTTTGTGGTCTTTGCCCGAAGGGCGGAGGGTGACGCGGAGTTCCTCCAGTCAGGATCCAGCGGCCCGACCACGCGGTTATGTACATGGTGGTAGAGGAGGACGGATTTAGCAGCATAGACCGATGGGTGAAGCTCAAAGTCTGGGTTCAGATACTGTCGGTTTAAGTTGACGCCTCTGGTATCAGTTCTGTAATGGGAAGGAACAATCCGATTACAGAACAATTAGGTAGTAAGGGCGAGGGGGTACAGCCAGCACCAGACTGTATAAGAGAACAATGCCAGGGACAGTTATCAGAGGCAGGTACAACGAGACAGACCACAGAGGTGGTGACACCTGCAATGCCACGCGCAAAGCACTGGCTCACCTGTAATGTCCTCGCACCACGCCGTCAGGGTTCAGCATTGGGATGAGCTTGAAGACGTACATCCGTCTCAGCGCGGCGGCTCGGGGGTCGTCCCGCCTCAGGATGAACTCCAGGAAGCCGTTGAAGACAAAGCTGGATGGCGTCTCCCCGGGGTGAACGCGGCTGCTCAGGAAAAACACCTGCAAGGACGACAGATCTCAGCGATATGGCTCAGACTATGGGGCTTATTTCCTTACAACATAATGCCCTACCCAAGCCCATACACTAGAACAGAGCCTGGCAAAGGCACACCCTACTCCACCTGCTCTGTTCTGCAGATGTGGTGGTGTATACCTGCACACAGGAATCATGTTCTCTACTGTATAATAAGGATCTTGTGGAGAACCACATAAGTATACGGCCATCCTATGTGGGCCATTGTCACCGGGAAACCACCCTCTATCCATACCTGGGGCAAGGAGCTGGCACTCACCCTCTTCCTGCTGAAGCGGTAAGGCCGGGGATTGGAGCGGTCAGGGAAGAGCTTGTCCAGCCGGGGCTCCCGTTCCTCCATCATATCATGGCAGGAGGTGATGGTGAGAAGGTCCACACGGAGCCTCTCCAGGGAGTGACACAGCAGCTCCCGGTGATAGTAGATGGCGTCTGGGGAACAGCTGGAGACAGGATACACACAGCGCTGTACTGAGATGGTGCGCCAATCATATCGCTGCCTGCCAGCTGGTGCTGACACACATACATACACACAGCGCTGTGCTGAGATGGTGCGCCAATCATATCGCTGCCTGCCCCGCTGGTGCTGACAGACATACATACACACAGCGCTGTGCTGAGATGGTGCGCCAATCATATCGCTGCCTGCCCCGCTGGTGCTGACACACATACATACACACAGCGCTGTGCTGAGATGGTGCGCCAATCAGATCGCTGCCTGCCCCGCTGGTGCTGACACACATACATACACACAGCGCTGTGCTGAGATGGTGCTCCAATTATATCGCTGCCTGCCAGCTGGCGCTGACACACATACATACACATAGAGCTGTGCTGAGATGGTGTGCCAATCATATCGCTGCCTGCCCCGCTGGCGCTGACACACATACATACACATAGCGCTGTGCTGAGATGGTGCGCCAATCATATCGCTGCCTGCCAGCTGGCGCTGACACACATACATACACATAGCGCTGTGCTGAGATGGTGGGCCAATCAGATCGCTGCCTGCCCCGCTGGCGCTGACACACATACATACACATAGCGCTGTGCTGAGATGGTGCGCCAATCATATCGCTGCCTGCCAGCTGGTGCTGACACACATACATACACATAGCGCTGTGCTGAGATGGTGCGCCAATCATATCGCTGCCTACCCCGCTGACGCTGACACACATACATACACATAGCGCTGTGCTGAGATGGTGGGCCAATCAGATCGCTGCCTGCCCCGCTGGCGCTGACACACATACATACACATAGCGCTGTGCTGAGATGGTGCGCCAATCATATCGCTGCCTGCCCCGCTGGTGCTGACACACATACATACACATAGCGCTGTGCTGAGATGGTGGGCCAATCATATCGCTGCCTACCAGCTGGTGCTGACACACATACATACACATAGCGCTGTGCTGAGATGGTGCGCCAATCATATCGCTGCCTACCAGCTGGTGCTGACACACATACATACACATAGCGCTGTGCTGAGATGGTGCGCCAATCATATCGCTGCCTGCCAGCTGGCGCTGACACACATACATACACATAGCGCTGTGCTGAGATGGTGCGCCAATCATATCGCTGCCTGCCCCGCTGGCGCTGACACACGGCATACACATAGCGCTGTGCTGAGATGGTGCGCCAATCAGATCGCTGCCTGCCCCGCTGGTGCTGAAACACATACATACACATAGCGCTGTGCTGAGATGGTGGGCCAATCAGATCGCTGCCTGCCCCGCTGGTGCTGACACACATACATACACATAGCGCTGTGCTGAGATGGTGGGCCAATCATATCGCTGCCTGCCAGCTGGTGCTGACACACATACATACACATAGCGCTGTGCTGAGATGGTGCGCCAATCATATCGCTGCCTGCCCCGCTGATGCACAGGGGGGGGGGGGGGGGGAAGAGAAGAGAAAGAGAAAGAGAAGGGCAGACGCGGCACGGGTTCCTGGTTGGCGGATACCGGTGTACCAGCAGATGAGGGCCGTCTGGACACTACAGTCTATTACACTCACTAACAGTAACGTAATCAGCGCCAGCACCAGCTGCGGGTGATGTACCTGCCGGGAGACATGAGCCTACAGTCGGTGAAGCGGTCGTCCAGTCCGGCCAGCATCTCCTGACTATCCTCATAAGAGAAGGGGAAGCAGAAGGCGAAGTAGGTGGTGGCTCCGCGGCACTCCAGGAAGCGGTGGACAAAGGACAGGACAAACTGGTTGTCCACCATCTGCAAGGAGATCAGACAGGCTGTAAGCACCCTGCTCTGCGCTAGGGATGGCCATCGACCATTAATTCAAATTAATTGATGGTTTATGGCCGATGTCGAATACTTTTGCCATCGATTGGGAGAACCAGATGGTTTCACTCCATCAATGGCACAACAAAACAGTTTTTTATTTTCAAAGTGTTGGGACATGGAGCTTAGCTCCGCCCCCATGTTTTGATTGGCCCTCAGGCAGTGGCGTAACTACAGTAAGGCAGACCCTACTGCTGCTTGGGGAGTGAGCGACAGTTGAATCTGTGTGGGCGCCGGTACCCACCCGGCAGACGCACGGACATGCCTGCCGCAGCACTGCTGTTTGCCCCGTTGGCTTAGGCTGAGCAGAGCACCGGAGGATGAGTCAGCCGAGGTGCGGGCGCGGCCATGAAACAAAATCCCTGCCCACAGTCTGAAGTGAACTGTACACAGAGCCGGCTGGCTATTGGCTGCTGTGCACAAATGGGTAGGGGCAGCCTGAGATGCGTCGGAGGGGATGGGAAGCCGGCTAGCAGCAGTGTCTTCTAGTCCATCTCTCTGCTGCTGCTTGTGACGTCACATGCTGGAGAGGAGCTGGGAAGCCAGCAGTGAGAGGGAACAGGCCCACCCCAGTCCTCACACTTATTGTTCTAATAGAGATACAGAGATAGATAGAAGTATATATATATATATATATATATATATATATATATATATATATATATATATATATATATATATATATATATATATATATATATATATATATATATATATATATATACACACACACTATAAATTACTTGATTTAAAAGGAAAGAACTTGTCTTAACAAAATGCCATGGGGGGTGGCTACAAACATTTTGGCAGGGGAACAAAATTTAAAGTTAACGCCACTGCTCTCAGGCCAATCAGTCCCAAAAAAAATGGATGACCATCGATAGGTAAAAATAATAGTTTTACACTATCGATGGCCAATTGCACTATTGCCATCCCTACTATGTGCCAGGACAGGAGCCTCTTCCTGCCATATACTGATGGTGGAATCATGGCATAATGCCCACCATCACCGGGTAAGACCATCCACTTCATGCGGGCTAGGGGCAGATTTCATATATAACCGTGCTATTTTTGACCTCTTGACCCTTGCCTAAAGTCAATTTATCATGAGTCCGGATACCAGCATAGTACTGGGCACCAAAAAGTGACAGCTTTGACTTCCTGCCAACCCCTTCTCTCCTGCACCCCATCCCCAGGAAGGGCAGTTTCCGTTTGGTGCCTCTCCACCAACCCCTGGCGCTGTTGGCCTCTGCACTGGCGAGTGGGTCAGCATTTTCGCTGGACCCTCCACAGCACACCGGGGACCAAACCGAGGCCGCACACCATGGGAAACAGGTAATGCGTCTCCCTGCTTGGAGTGAACCGCGTTGGGGCGGCTTTTATCCTCTGGTGTGGAAGACCACCGATGGTGCCCCCTACTGGCCCTCTAAAGCGCAGTGTGGGGTTTGCCAGGAATATTGGTTCTTCTCAGATGAAAACACCGAAGGAGGTGCGTGCTCCTGTGTTAGGTACAGGTGTAGTCTTTCCTTGCAGGATCTGGTCCAGGGTGGTCTCTGTATCCGGTACACAGCCACAGGTCCCTGCCACAGCTTCTGTCCAGGAGCCGGTTTGGGCTGCTTGATCGTCTGACAACACAAATGCTCATCTCCCTACTATAGGGGCCCAGCCTGTCATGGTTATGTTCTCTACACTGCACCCACCCGCTTCCCAACCGCCATGGAGGAATTCCTTCTGCGACGCAGTGCAGGGTTTAGCGCAGGTGTCCACCTACTTCCTATAGATGCTGAATAGGTGCCATGTTTCCAAATGTAAACCACCCAGAGAGGAATAAACTATACTCCCCAGTTTGGTTACGCATTAGACCAGGAGGAAGGTTTATCCGTTACTACCAACGTTGGGACCTTCTCTGCCCAGAAGGAATCCCAGTCACAGGTAAATATAGTGATTAAAATGGTAGATTTCCCTAGAAGTGCCGATACACAGAAAAGATCATTTTTTGCCGCTTTTCAACCGATTCCGATGGACCGGCCCGATAGATTGAAAACTGACCAGATCAGATGTGTTTGACATCTGATCGGGTCCGATGCGCGCTCCTGTGAGATCTTAATGTGCAGCACATAAAATAAAATAAATTATAAAAAAAAAAAAAAAATTCGGACCTTTTTTTTTTAGCACCCCATGAGATCCCCCAGCAGCCCCTGGGAGCATAATTACACTCACTGGTGAAGAATGTACTAAGGGGGTCATGCAGACCAGCTAGCCGGACTACGAATTCACAGCACAGGCGATTATCAAATAACCACGCAGTGCGCATGCACGAGCAGTCGTCCCGAAGGCAGCAAGCAGCACCCTGCTGGCGTCTGGGGGCGTGAGACTAGCATTTCCTCTGGTTCGAGAAAACCACTTCCAATTTAGGGTGTTGTCATTTGGTCTTTCAAAGCAGGTCTGGATCAGGCTCTAAGTGGGAGTCTCCTCTCCTTATTGGGCTCAAATTACCCATCTGAGTAAGAGCTCTACCCTTCCCATACCATATGCAATTCTCTGAACGATCAAATGTATAGGAAACTGGAGACCATTCCTACACACAGGTGCTACCGTGCTTCAGACTCTGGCATCTGCTTGGGTGGCTAAGGCTACTGGTCACTGGGCAGATGCCCTGGGAGAGACCTTCTGGTTCCC
This sequence comes from Crinia signifera, assembly GCF_055691185.1. Lineage (NCBI taxonomy): Eukaryota > Metazoa > Chordata > Amphibia > Anura > Myobatrachidae > Crinia > Crinia signifera. Next base: position 335,880,566 of record NC_139219.1, on the reverse strand, counting down.
ATATGGATTAGTTGCCCCTAGTGGTCCATATCAGGGAAAGCGGCCTCCTACCTGGGAGACACTGGACCCTGGCTATGGGAAAATGTCTCCCGAGGCTTCGCCCTCACCTTCCGGAAATGTACTCCTGACAAATGTTTTCCCTCAGGTCATCCTGTGGACCAGGGAAAACAGAAGCATTGCAGAATATCATTCACTCTCTTGGCAAATAAGGTTGAACAGGCTATAAAATCCCTCCGGTTCCTGTCCCTTTGGCTCAGAGAAGCACAGGCTTCTATGACAACCTCTCGGACCAAATCCTTAACAGTTCCTTTTGACTGATCCTCAACCTCAAGACCCTCAACTTGCGAGTTTCATGAAATCTCTGCAATCAGTTATTCTAGCACTGGAACCGGAGGCATTTTAAAGCCTGTTCAGTCATCCAAGATGCCTATTTACATGTTCTTATTCGGCCCAGTCACCAGCACTTCTTCTGGTTTGCGGTTTGAGAAGAGCTATTCCAATTTTGGGTTTTGTCATTTGGTCTTTCAATACTTTCTCGTGTCTTCACAAAAGTCACAGCAGCCATTCCATCCCAGGAAGCACCGAGGGGTTAGGGTTCTTTATTGCCTAGACTATCTTCCTATCCGGGCCCAGTGTCCAGAGGTTCTGAAGGAACAATTCCGTCTTGCAATATATCTTCTTAAATCTCATGGATGGATAATCAATTGTAAGAAATCTTTTTTGAGTCCATCTCGGGAGATGCTTCACCTAGGGGCCCTGCTGGACTCCAAGGTTCAGCAGGTCTTCTTGCCTGACATTCAGGAGTGGATTTGGAGGTTCTTGCATCACTGCCAGGTGGCAATACACTCCTACATGCGGATGCTGGCAATGCTTGTCTCCACCTTCGACATGAGGGAGTATGCTCAGTTTCCCTCATGGACACGTCATTCCAAAAGCGAAGGGGTTCACAAGGTCAGTTGTTTGCACCATGTTGAGTGCTCGTAAACCTATCTAGGTGAGGTTTTATCACAAGGTTTTGCAGACTTCCTTTTCTTACTGTCATAACCCCAGATCCATTCCCCCCAAGTCCAGATCTGGACTTGGGCCTTAGCCTTTCTTCTTTAAAGGTAAAAGTTTCAGCTCTTTCTGTACCTTTCCAAAAACAGACTGCATTGATGACCGATTTTCTAACTTTAATTTAGGGTATCCTCATCATAGGTAGCCCCGTTTGTTTCTCCAGCAGCTCCATTGGACTTGTCACTGGTACTTCTGGGTCTTCAGTCCAGTCACTTTGTGGCCTTAGACAATTTTCAATGCAGTGTTGGCTCACATGGAAGACTGTCAACCAGAGATTGTGGGCCTGGCCTTTCAATCACCTGATTCTTTGCTGGACGAGACCTCTTTGGATGTTGTATGGGCCCTCCAGATCTATGTGGACTGCATCAGGGTTACCATAAATCGGATTCTCTTTTTGTACTTTACGGTTTACAATAATGGGCTGTTGGCCCGCTACCAAGCACTATGTGCCATGCATACGCTATGGCAGAACTTCCTGCTCCAGTGGTGGGGACTGCTCATTCCAATTGTTTGGTGGTTTCATATTGGGTTTCTTGCTGAGGGGCCTCCAGAGAACAGCTATGCAAGGTGGCTAAGTGGTCCTCCGTCTACACGTTTCTTTGATTCTATTCCTCTCAAACCTTCACCTCTACTGACGTGGGCAGAGGATTCTCAACGCACTTTTGGGAGGATCATCCCAGCTTAATCCCTACAGACCCGCAATGAAGAAGAGAAGAAAAGGAGATTTATGTTCTTAACTTGCTAAATCCTTTTCTTCGAGATCCAAAGGGGACACAGGGTGTCCACCATGATGTGCCTGGCTTGCAAAGGTTTGTCTGGTCTCTGGTTTCTATACCCATTTCTGATGTGTGGTAGGTTGTGTGTATCAGGCTTCATTCTCCTTTGTGCTCCTGCCTTGGGCCTGCTCCGAACTGGGGGTGGGGTATAGGGGGGGGGGGGGCGAATGGGAGGAGCCTGGGATACCAAAAAGTCAAAGCTTTAACAGTTTGGTGCACATCCTATGCCCCAGCATAAACCCAGTGTCCCCTATGGATCCCAGAGAAAAGGATTAAGAACTTAAATCTCCTTTTGCTTTTCCATTAAACCGCTGTGCAACCACAACCGTAACATATAACATATAACCGTAACATATAACAAAGTTCTATACAAAGTGTGTGGTGCAGTACCTGGAAGGTGGGGCGCTCCCGGACACGCTCCCAGCGAGAACGGATGGGGATGGTGCGGACAAAGGGCGCCATGCCTTGGGTGTACAGCTTACTCTGCTTGTTCATGTTCATTATGTTGATTTTAATGAGCTTTCCTGGAGCTCCTCCACGGACGCTGAAATAAAACCAGGACCTGCAGAGAGAGGGGAAGATGTAAGGGGGCGATTTCTGGCTGAGAGCGCGGGAGAGAGGAGTCAGCGGTGCACAGGCAGCAAGAGCACGCACAGGAGAAACGTCAGGGGTGCGCAGGCAGCAAGAGCACACACAGGAGAAACGTCAGGGGTGCGCAGGCAGCAAGAGCACGCACAGGAGAAACGTCAGGGGTGCGCAGGCAGCAAGAGCACGCACAGGAGAAACGTCAGGGGTGCCCAGGCAGCAAGAGCACGCACAGGAGAAACGTCAGGGGTGCGCAGGCAGCAAGAGCACGCACAGGAGAAACGTCAGGGGTGCGCAGGCAGCAAGAGCACGCACAGAAGAAACGTCAGGGGCGCGCAGGCAGCAAGAGCACGCACAGGAGAAACGTCAGGGGTGCGCAGGCAGCAAGAGCACACACAGGAGAAACGTCAGGGGTGCGCAGGCAGCAAGAGCACGCACAGGAGAAACGTCAGGGGTGCGCAGGCAGCAAGAGCACGCACAGGAGAAACGCCAGGTGTGCGCAGGCAGCATGAGCACGCACAGGAGAAACGTCAGGTGTGCGCAGGCAGCATGAGCACGCACAGGAGAAACGTCAGGGGTGCGCAGGCAGCAAGAGCACGCACAGGAGAGACGTCAGGGGTGCGCAGGCAGCAAGAGAACGCACAGGAGAAACGTCAGGGGTGCGCAGGCAGCAAGAGAACGCACAGGCTCAATGAGAGCATGGGAGAGAGGCGTCAGCGCACAAGGGGAGTTATTCTTATTCCTTTGGTCGTCCGTACATTGTGTGAATGCCGGGGAGGACCCTAGACGGCGTGCGGAGAAGGGTGGGGGCGTTCTCATGGTAATGAGGCAGTGGTGCGGGGGGCGGGCAGCTGACATCACCGCCCATATCCTAACCAGCGTGCACACATATGTAAGTGACTTGAAAGTTACCTTTATATGCGAGTACCTTCCACAAATTCCATGGTCAGTGACCATCGAAAGATGTGGGCGGTTACTCGCGGTATACGAATGGATGTTTATGCTAAACATCCATTTGCAGCCTGTGCCGGCGAACCCGCGCTGCGAGGGGGGGGGGGGGGGGAGGGGGCGGTGGATTTTCAAATCAACCAGAATAACCCCCAAGATGTCAGGGATTAGCCCGCTCCCTGGCTGTGGCGCATCACGCCTCGCACCTGTTTCCATTCTCGTGCTCCGTCTCAGCGCAGTCCGGCCTGGTCCACACATTAAACTCGTAGTCCGGGATAGGGGACAAGTTGCCGATTCCGCCATTTCCGCTCTGCGTCTCCCCCTCTCCATCCGAGCGTTCCACCTGCTCCACCCGAGCCAAATTTCCAGAGTCAAACTTGGAGTTGAACAGTAGGCCCCCACAGCGGGTCTCCATCACTAGAAGACGGCGGCGGTGAGAGGGCTCATTCTCCGAGACACTGCGGAGACAGGCGGGGAAACAATCACCACATGTAGCTGATATGCTACACCCCCCAGTCACTGCACATACACAGTACGGCATAAGGGAGATGCCCCCCAGTCACTGCACATACACTGTATGGCATGAGGGAGACGCCCCCCCCAGTCACTGCACATACACTGTATGGCATGAGGGAGACCCCCCCCCCAGTCACTGCACATACACTGCACGGCATGAGGGAGACGCCCCCCAGTCACTGCACGGCGTGAGGGAGACGCCCCCCAGTCACTGCACGTACACTGCACGGCGTGAGGGAGACGCCCCCCAGTCACTGCACATACACTGTACGGCGTGAGGGAGACGCCCCCCAGTCACTGCACATACACTGTACGGCGTGAGGGAGACGCCCCCCAGTCACTGCACGTACACTGTACGGCGTGAGGGAGACGCCCCCCAGTCACTGCACGTACACTGTACGGCGTGAGGGAGACGCCCCCCAGTCACTGCACGTACACTGTACGGCGTGAGGGAGACGCCCCCCAGTCACTGCACGTACACTGTACGGCGTGAGGGAGACGCCCCCCAGTCACTGCACGTACACTGTACGGCGTGAGGGAGACGCCCCCCAGTCACTGCATGTACACTGTACGGCGTGAGGGAAGACGCCCCCCAGTCACTGCACGTACACTGTACGGCGTGAGGGAGACGCCCCCCAGTCACTGCACGTACACTGTACGGCGTGAGGGAGACGCCCCCCAGTCACTGCACGTACACTGTACGGCGTGAGGGAGACGCCCCCCAGTCACTGCACGTACACTGTACGGCGTGAGGGAGATATCCCCCATCACTGCACGTACACTGTACGGCGTGAGGGAGACGCCCCCCAGTCACTGCACGTACACTGTACGGCGTGAGGGAGACGCCCCCCAGTCACTGCACGTACACTGTACGGCGTGAGGGAGACGCCCCCCAGTCACTGCACGTACACTGTACGGCGTGAGGGAGACGCCCCCCAGTCACTGCACGTACACTGTACGGCGTGAGGGAGACGCCCCCCAGTCACTGCACGTACACTATATGGCGTGAGGGAGACGCCCCCCAGTCACTGCACATACACTGTATGGCGTGAGGGAGATATCCCCCATCACTGCACATGCACTGTACGGTGGGACTGGGTAGGCAGATCCCGCCCTGCTCACAGAGGACCCTTCTGTGTTATACCAGAGAGACGGTGCTCATACAGACATACGTACACACAGGGGCAGTGTCCAGTAACTCACCATGACCAGTCCACGTGTCACATGCTCAGGACCAAGCCGCTCCTCATGGATCTAAAAGGGAACATGAAGCCGGGATTACACATCATACCAGAGATCCAGCACTGACAGCATTATCCCCTCACAACGCAGGATAATAATGACCTCACCGATAATGCAGCTCTGGGTATCACACCCAGCGCCGCTCTGTACCCTGATAGTGCCGGCAGTGTCCTGTGTGCCCAATACGCCAGCCCTGGGTATCACCCCCACCGCCGCTCTGTACCCTGATAGTGCCGGCAGAGTCCTGTGTGCCCAATACGCCAGCCCTGGGTATCACACCCAGCGCCGCTCTGTACCCTGATAGTGCCGGCAGTGTCCTGTGTGCCCAATAAGCCAGCCCTGGGTATCACACCCAGCGCCGCTCTGTACCCTGATAGTGCCGGCAGTGTCCTGTGTGCCCAATACGCCAGCCCTGGGTATCACACCCAGCGCCGCTCTGTACCCTGATAGTGCCGGCAGTGTCCTGTGTGCCCAATACGCCAGCCCTGGGTATCACACCCAGCGCCGCTCTGTACCCTGATAGTGCCGGGAGTGTCCTGTGTGCCCAATACGCCAGCCCTGGGTATCACACCCGGCGCCGCTCTGTACCCTGATAGTGCCGGCAGTGTCCTGTGTGCCCAATACGCCAGCCCTGGGTATCACGCCCGGCGCCGCTCTGTACCCTGATAGTGCCGGCAGTGTCCTGTGTGCCCAATACGCCAGCCCTGGGTATCACGCCCAGCGCCGCTCTGTAACCTGATAGTGCCGGCAGTGTCCTGTGTGCCCAATACGCCAGCCCTGGGTATCACGCCCGGCGCCGCTCTGTACCCTGATAGTGCCGGCAGTGTCCTGTGTGCCTGATACACCAGCCCCGGGTATCACCCCCAGCGCCGACCTGTAACCTGATAGTGCTGGCAGTGTCCTGTGTGCCCAATACGCCAGCCCTGCGTATCAAGCCCAGCGCCGCTCTGTGCCCTGATAGTGCCGGCAACGTCCTAGTAGTGGGTAGTGACATGTATGTAGGCAAGTGGAATGTGACATGTATGTAGCATGTAGGCACGTGGTATGTGACATGTATGTAGCATGTAGGCACGGGGTGTGACATGTATGTAGCATGAAGGCACGGGGGATGTGACACGTATATAGGCACGGGGGATGTGACACGTATGTAGGCACGGGGGATGTGACACGTATGTAGGCACGGGGGATGTGACACGTATGTAGGCACGGGGGATGTGACACGTATGTAGGCACGGGGGATGTGACACGTATGTAGGCACGGGGGATGTGACACGTATGTAGGCACGGGGGATGTGACACGTATGTAGGCACGGGGGATGTGACACGTATGTAGGCACGGGGGATGTGACACGTATGTAGGCACGGGGGATGTGACACGTATGTAGGCACGGGGGATGTGACACGTATGTAGGCACGGGGGATGTGACACGTATGTAGGCACGGGGGATGTGACACGTATGTAGGCACGGGGGATGTGACACGTATGTAGCATGTAGGCACGGGGGATGTGACATGTATGTAGGCACGGTGGATGTGACATGTATGTAGGCACGGGGGATGTGACATGTATGTAGGCACGGGGGATGTGACATGCATGTAGGCACGGGGGATGTGACATGCATGTAGGCACGGGGGATGTGACATGCATGTAGGCACGGGGGATGTGACACGCATGTAGGCACGGGGATGTGACATGTATGTAGCATGTAGGCACGGGGGATGTGACATGTATGTAGGCACGGTGGATGTGACATGTATGTAGCATGTAGGCACGGGGGATGTGACATGCATGTAGACACGGGGGATGTGACATGTATGTAGGCATGGGGGATGTGACATGTATGTAGGCACTGGGGATGTGACACGCATGTAGGCACGGGGGATGTGACACGCATGTAGGCACGGGGGATGTGACACGCATGTAGGCACAGGGGATGTGACACGCATGTAGGCACGGGGGATGTGACACGCATGTAGGCACGGGGGATGTGACACGCATGTAGGCACGGGGGATGTGACACGCATGTAGGCACGGGGGATGTGACACGCATGTAGGCACGGGGGATGTGACACGTATGTAGGCACGGGGGATGTGACATGCATGTAGACACGGGGGATGTGACATGCATGTAGGCACGGGGGATGTGACATGCATGTAGGCACGGGGGATGTGACATGCATGTAGGCACGGGGGATGTCACATGCATGTAGGCACGGGGGATGTGACATGCATGTAGACACGGGGGATGTGACATGCATGTAGGCACGGGGGATGTCACATGCATGTAGGCACGGGGGATGTCACATGCATGTAGCATGTAGGCACGGGGGATGCATGTGACATGTATGTAGCAGTACCTGGGTGGCGGCGCCTCCTCTCCGTCTCTCACAGCTGAGTCCAGTAACCTAAACAAACCCCCCCCTCTCCCATCCGCCTGACAGCCCAGCAACAAGCCGCGCTCTGATTGGTCCGTTGTAGCAGCAGAGAGAGACATAGTTGCTGATTGGCTCCACGGTCCGTCACTTTATATCCAAGCCTCGCTCTGAGAGTCGGTAGAGATGACGTCACGTTTCCATGGTGATACACATGCTCTGAAACTCCAGGGCCGGAGTCACAGCAGCACTCATCTGCTCGTGCCTCAGCCAATAGACTGCGGTTCCCGTAAAGGGGGCGGAGTCTAAGTAGATCTTATGAGCCACCAGCATGCCCAGGTCCGATGGTGGTGGGACTGCAGATGGGCAGTGTCAGTAATGCGCATGTGCGGGGCCCAGCTGCGACCAGCATGCACAGGCCCGATGGTGGTGCGACTGCAGATGGGCATTGTCAGTAATGCGCATGTGTGGGGCCCAGCTGCGACCAGCATGCACAGGTCCGATGGTGGTGGGACTGCAGATGGGCATTGTCAGTAATGTGCATGTGTGGGGCCCAGCTGCAACCAGCATGCCCAGGTCCGATGGTGGTGGGACTGCAGATGGGCAGTGTCAGTAATGCGCATGTGCGGGGCCCAGCTGCGACCAGCATGCACAGGCCCGATGGTGGTGCGACTGCAGATGGGCATTGTCAGTAATGTGCATGTATGGGGCCCAGCTGCGACCAGTATGCACAGGTCCGATGGTGGTGGGACTGCAGATGGGCATTGTCAGTAATGTGCATGTGCGGGGCCCAGCTGCAACCAGCATGCCCAGGTCCGATGGTGGTGGGACTGCAGATGGGCAGTGTCAGTAATGCGCATGTGCGGGGCCCAGCTGCGACCAGCATGCACAGGCCCGATGGTGGTGCGACTGCAGATGGGCATTGTCAGTAATGTGCATGTGTGGGGCCCAGCTGCGACCAGTATGCACAGGTCCGATGGTGGTGGGACTGCAGATGGGCATTGTCAGTAATGTGCATGTGTGGGGCCCAGCTGCGACCAGTATGCACAGGTCCGATGGTGGTGGGACTGCAGATGGGCATTGTCAGTAATGCGCATGTGTGGGGCCCAGCTGCGACCAGCATGCACAGGTCCGATGGTGGTGGGACTGCAGATGGGCATTGTCAGTAATGTGCATGTGTGGGGCCCAGCTGCAACCAGCATGCCCAGGTCCGATGGTGGTGGGACTGCAGATGGGCAGTGTCAGTAATGCGCATGTGCGGGGCCCAGCTGCGACCAGCATGCACAGGCCCAATGGTGGTGCGACTGCAGATGGGCATTGTCAGTAATGTGCATGTGTGGGGCCCAGCTGCGACCAGTATGCACAGGTCCGATGGTGGTGGGACTGCAGATGGGCATTGTCAGTAATCATGTGCATGTGTGGGGCCCAGCTGCGACCAGCATGCACAGGTCCGATGGTGGTGCGACTGCAGATGGGCATTGTCAGTAATGCGCATGTGTGGGGCCCAGCTGCGACCAGCATGCACAGGTCCGATGGTGGTGGGACTGCAGATGGGCATTGTCAGTAATGTGCATGTGTGGGGCCCAGCTGCAACCAGCATGCCCAGGTCCGATGGTGGTGGGACTGCAGATGGGCAGTGTCAGTAATGCGCATGTGCGGGGCCCAGCTGCGACCAGCATGCACAGGCCCAATGGTGGTGCGACTGCAGATGGGCATTGTCAGTAATGTGCATGTGTGGTGCCCAGCTGCGACCAGTATGCACAGGTCCGATGGTGGTGGGACTGCAGATGGGCATTGTCAGTAATCATGTGCATGTGTGGGGCCCAGCTGCGACCAGCATGCACAGGCCCGATGGTGGTGCGACTGCAGATGGGCATTGTCAGTAATGTGCATGTGCGGGGCCCAGCTGCAACCAGCATGCACAGGTCCGATGGTGGTGCGACTGCAGATGGGCATTGTCAGTAATGTGCATGTGCGGGGCCCAGCTGCGACCAGTATGCCCAGGCCCGATGGTGGTGGGACTGCAGATGGGCATTGTCAGTAATGTGCATGTGCGGGGCCCAGCTGCGACCAGCATATCCAGGTCCGATGGTGGTGCGACTGCAGATGGGCATTGTCAGTAATGCGCATGTGTGGGGCCCAGCTGCGACCAGCATGCACAGGTCCGATGGTGGTGGGACTGCAGATGGGCATTGTCAGTAATGCACATGTGTGGGGCCCAGCTGCGACCAGCATGCACAGGTCCGATGCTGGTGGGACTGCAGATGGGCATTGTCAGTAATGAGCATGTTTGGGGCCCAGCTGCGACCAGCATGCCCAGGTCCGATGGTGGTGGGACTGCAGATGGGCATTGTCAGTAATGTGCATGTGTGGGGCCCAGCTGCGACCAGCATGCACAGGTCCGATGGTGGTGGGACTGCAGATGGGCATTGTCAGTAATGTGCATGTGTGGGGCCCAGCTGCGACCAGCATGCACAGGTCCGATGGTGGTGCGACTGCAGATGGGCATTGTCAGTAATGTGCATGTGTGGGGCCCAGCTGCGACCAGTATGCACAGGTCCGATGGTGGTGGGACTGCAGATGGGCATTGTCAGTAATCATGTGCATGTGTGGGGCCCAGCTGCGACCAGCATGCACAGGCCCGATGGTGGTGCGACTGCAGATGGGCACTGTCAGTAATGTGCATGTGCGGGGCCCAGCTGCAACCAGCATGCACAGGTCCGGTGGTGGTGCGACTGCAGATGGGCATTGTCAGTAATGTGCATGTGCGGGGCCCAGCTGCGACCAGTATGCCCAGGCCCGATGGTGGTGGGACTGCAGATGGGCATTGTCAGTAATGTGCATGTGCGGGGCCCAGCTGCGACCAGCATATCCAGGTCCGATGGTGGTGCGACTGCAGATGGGCATTGTCAGTAATGCGCATGTGTGGGGCCCAGCTGCGACCAGCATGCACAGGTCCGATGGTGGTGGGACTGCAGATGGGCATTGTCAGTAATGCGCATGTGTGGGGCCCAGCTGCAACCAGCATGCACAGGTCCGATGCTGGTGGGACTGCAGATGGGCATTGTCAGTAATGAGCATGTTTGGGGCCCAGCTGCGACCAGCATGCCCAGGTCCGATGGTGGTGGGACTGCAGATGGGCATTGTCAGTAATGTGCATGTGTGGGGCCCAGCTGCGACCAGCATGCACAGGTCCAATGGTGGTGGGACTGCAGATGGGCATTGTCAGTAATGCGCATGTGTGGGGCCCAGCTGCGACCAGTATGCACAGGTCCGATGGTAGTGCGACTGCAGATGGGCATTGTCAGTAATGTGCATTTGCGGGGCCCAGCTGCGACCAGTATGCACAGGTCCGATGGTGGTGCGACTGCAGATGGGCATTGTCAGTAATTCGCATGTGTGGGGCCCAGCTGCGACCAGCATGCACAGGTCCGATGGTGGTGGGACTGCAGAGGGGCATTGTCAGTAATGCGCATGTGTGGGGCCCAGCTGCGACCAGCATGCCCAGGTCCGATGGTGGTGGGACTGCAAATGGGCATTGTCAGTAATGCGCATGTGTGGGGCCCAGCTGCGACCAGCATGCCCAGGTCCGATGGTGGTGGGACTGCAGATGGGCATTGTCAGTAATGCTTATGTGCGGGGCCCAGCTGCGACCAGTATGCCCAGGTCCGATGGTGGTTTGACTGCAGATGGGCATTGTCAGTAATCATGTAAATGTGTGGGGCCCAGCTGCGACCAGCATGCACAGGTCCGATGGTGGTGCGACTGCAGATGGGCATTGTCAGTAATCATGTGCATGTGTGGGGCCCAGCTGCGACCAGCATGCACAGGTCCGATGGTGGTGGGACTGCAGATGGGCATTGTCAGTAATCATGTGCATGTGTGGGGCCCAGCTGCGACCAGCATGCACAGGTCCGATGGTGGTGCGACTGCAGATGGGCATTGTCAGTAATGCGCATGTGTGGGGCCCAGCTTCGACCAGCATGCACAGGCCCGATGGTGGTGCGACTGCAGATGGGCATTGTCAGTAATGCGCATGTGTGGGGCCCAGCTGCGACCAGCATGCACAGGTCCGATGGTGGTGCGACTGCAGATGGGCATTGTCAGTAATGCGCATGTGTGGGGCCCAGCTGCGACCAGCATGCACAGGTCCGATGGTGGTGGGACTGCAGATGGGCATTGTCAGTAATGTGCATGTGTGGGGCCCAGCTGCAACCAGCATGCCCAGGTCCGATGGTGGTGGGACTGCAGATGGGCAGTGTCAGTAATGCGCATGTGCGGAGCCCAGCTGCGACCAGCATGCACAGGCCCGATGGTGGTGCGACTGCAGATGGGCATTGTCAGTAATGTGCATGTGTGGGGCCCAGCTGCGACCAGTATGCACAGGTCCGATGGTGGTGGGACTGCAGATGGGCATTGTCAGTAATCATGTGCATGTGTGGGGCCCAGCTGCGACCAGCATGCACAGGCCCGATGGTGGTGCGACTGCAGATGGGCATTGTCAGTAATGTGCATGTGCGGGGCCCAGCTGCAACCAGCATGCACAGGTCCGATGGTGGTGCGACTGCAGATGGGCATTGTCAGTAATGTGCATGTGCGGGGCCCAGCTGCGACCAGTATGCCCAGGCCCGATGGTGGTGGGACTGCAGATGAGCATTGTCAGTAATGTGCATGTGCGGGGCCCAGCTGCGACCAGCATATCCAGGTCCGATGGTGGTGCGACTGCAGATGGGCATTGTCAGTAATGCGCATGTGTGGGGCCCAGCTGCGACCAGCATGCACAGGTCCGATGGTGGTGGGACTGCAGATGGGCATTGTCAGTAATGCACATGTGTGGGGCCCAGCTGCGACCAGCATGCACAGGTCCGATGCTGGTGGGACTGCAGATGGGCATTGTCAGTAATGTGCATGTGTGGGGCCCAGCTGCGACCAGCATGCACAGGTCCGATGGTGGTGCGACTGCAGATGGGCATTGTCAGTAATGTGCATGTGTGGGGCCCAGCTGCGACCAGTATGCACAGGTCCGATGGTAGTGGGACTGCAGATGGGCATTGTCAGTAATCATGTGCATGTGTGGGGCCCAGCTGCGACCAGCATGCACAGGCCCGATGGTGGTACGACTGCAGATGGGCATTGTCAGTAATGTGCATGTGCGGGGCCCAGCTGCAACCAGCATGCACAGGTTCGATGGTGGTGCGACTGCAGATGGGCATTGTCAGTAATGTGCATGTGCGGGGCCCAGCTGCAACCAGTATGCCCAGGTCCGATGGTGGTGGGACGGCAGATGGGCATTGTCAGTAATGTGCATGTGCGGGGCCCAGCTGCGACCAGCATATCCAGGTCCGATGGTGGTGCGACTGCAGATGGGCATTGTCAGTAATTCGCATGTGTGGGGCCCAGCTGCGACCAGCATGCACAGGTCCGATGGTGGTGGGACTGCAGATGGGCATTGTCAGTAATGCGCTTGTGTGGGGCCCAGCTGCGACCAGCATGCCCAGGTCCGATGGTGGTGGGACTGCAGATGGGCATTGTCAGTAATGCGCATGTGTGGGGCCCAGCTGCGACCAGTATGCACAGGTCCGATGGTGGTGCGACTGCAGATGGGCATTGTCAGTAATATGCATTTGCGGGGCCCAGCTGCGACCAGTATGCACAGGTCCGATGGTGGTGCGACTGCAGATGGGCATTGTCAGTAATTCGCATGTGTGGGGCCCAGCTGCGACCAGCATGCACAGGTCCGATGGTGGTGCGACTGCAGATGGGCATTGTCAGTAATGCGCATGTGTGGGGCCCAGCTGCGACCAGTATGCACAGGTCCGATGGTGGTGCGACTGCAGATGGGCATTGTCAGTAATTCGCATGTGTGGGGCCCAGCTGCGACCAGCATGCACAGGACCGATGGTGGTGGGACTGCAGATGGGCATTGTCAGTAATGCGCATGTGTGGGGCCCAGCTGCGACCAGCATGCCCAGGTCCGATGGTGGTGGGACTGCAGATGGGCATTGTCAGTAATGCGCATGTGTGGGGCCCAGCTGCGACCAGCATGCCCAGGTCCGATGGTGGTGGGACTGCAGATGGGCATTGTCAGTAATGCTTATGTGCGGGGCCCAGCTGCGACCAGTATGCACAGGCCCGATGGTGCTGCGACTGCAGATGGGCATTGTCAGTAATGCGCATGTGCGGGGCCCAGCTGCGACCAGTATGCACAGGTCCGATGGTGGTGCGACTGCAGATGGGCATTGTCAGTAATTCGCATGTGTGGGGCCCAGCTAAGACCAGCATGCACAGGTCCGATGGTGGTGCGACTGCAGATGGGCATTGTCAGTAATTCGCATGTGTGGGGCCCAGCTGCGACCAGCATGCACAGGTCCGATGCTGGTGGGACTGCAGATGGGCATTGTCAGTAATGAGCATGTTTGGGGCCCAGCTGCGACCAGCATGCCCAGGTCCGATGGTGGTGGGACTGCAGATGGGCATTGTCAGTAATGTGCATGTTTGGGGCCCAGCTGCGACCAGTATGCACAGGTCCGATGGTGGTGCGACTGCAGATGGGCATTGTCAGTAATTCGCATGTGTGGGGCCCAGCTGCGACCAGCATGCACAGGTCCGATGGTGGTGGGACTGCAGATGGGCATTGTCAGTAATGCGCATGTGTGGGGCCCAGCTGCGACCAGCATGCCCAGGTCCGATGGTGGTGGGACTGCAGATGGGCATTGTCAGTAATGTGCATGTGCGGGGCCCAGCTGCGACCATCATATCCAGGTCCGATGGTGGTGCGACTGCAGATGGGCATTGTCAGTAATGCGCATGTGTGGGGCCCAGCTGCGACCAGCATGCACAGGTCCGATGGTGGTGGGACTGCAGATGGGCATTGTCAGTAATGCGCATGTGTGGGGCCCAGCTGCGACCAGCATGCACAGGTCCGATGCTGGTGGGACTGCAGATAGGCATTGTCAGTAATGAGCATGTTTGGGGCCCAGCTGCGACCAGCATGCCCAGGTCCGATGGTGGTGGGACTGCAGATGGGCATTGTCAGTAATGTGCATGTGTGGGGCCCAGCTGCGACCAGCATGCCCAGGTCCGATGGTGGTGGGACTGCAGATGGGCATTGTCAGTAATGAGCATGTGTGGGGCCCAGCTGCGACCAGCATGCACAGGTCCGATGGTGGTGGGACTGCAGATGGGCATTGTCAGTAATGCGCATGTGTGGGGCCCAGCTGCGACCAGCATGCACAGGTCCGATGCTGGTGGGACTGCAGATGGGCATTGTCAGTAATGAGCATGTTTGGGGCCCAGCTGCGACCAGCATGCCCAGGTCCGATGGTGGTGGGACTGCAGATGGGCATTGTCAGTAATGTGCATGTTTGGGGCCCAGCTGCGACCAGTATGCACAGGTCCGATGGTGGTGCGACTGCAGATGGGCATTGCCAGTAATTCGCATGTGTGGGGCCCAGCTGCGACCAGCATGCACAGGTCCGATGGTGGTGGGACTGCAGATGGGCATTGTCAGTAATGCGCATGTGTGGGGCCCAGCTGCGACCAGCATGCCCAGGTCCGATGGTGGTGGGACTGCAGATGGGCATTGTCAGTAATGCGCATGTTTGGGGCCCAGCTGCGACCAGCATGCCCAGGTCCGATGGTGGTGGGACTGCAGATGGGCATTGTCAGTAATGCTTATGTGCGGGGCCCAGCTGCGACCAGTATGCCCAGGTCCGATGGTGGTTTGACTGCAGATGGGCATTGTCATTAATGTGCATGTGTGGGGCCCAGCTGCGACCAGTATGCACAGGTCCGATGGTGGTGGGACTGCAGATGGGCATTGTCAGTAATCATGTGCATGTGTGGGGCCCAGCTGCGACCAGCATGCACAGGTCCGATGGTGGTGCGACTGCAGATGGGCATTGTCAGTAATGCGCATGTGTGGGGCCCAGCATGCACAGGCCCGATGGTGGTGCGGCTGCAGATGGGCATTGTCAGTAATGCGCATGTGTGGGGCCCAGCTGCGACCAGCATGCACAGGTCCGATGGTGGTGGGACTGCAGATGGGCATTGACAGTAATGCGCATGTGTGGGGCCCAGCTGCGACCAGCATGCACAGGTCCGATGGTGGTGGGACTGCAGATGGGCATTGTCAGTAATGTGCATGTGTGGGGCCCAGCTGCAACCAGCATGCCCAGGTCCGATGGTGGTGGGACTGCAGATGGGCAGTGTCAGTAATGCGCATGTGCGGGGCCCAGCTGCGACCAGCATGCACAGGCCCGATGGTGGTGCGACTGCAGATGGGCATTGTCAGTAATGTGCATGTGTGGGGCCCAGCTGCGACCAGTATGCACAGGTCCGATGGTGGTGGGACTGCAGATGGGCATTGTCAGTAATCATGTGCATGTGTGGGGCCCAGCTGCGACCAGCATGCACAGGCCCGATGGTGGTGCGACTGCAGATGGGCATTGTCAGTAATGTGCATGTGCGGGGCCCAGCTGCGACCAGCATGCACAGGTCCGATGGTGGTGCGACTGCAGATGGGCATTGTCAGTAATGTGCATGTGCGGGGCCCAGCTGCGACCAGTATGCCCAGGCCCGATGGTGGTGGGACTGCAGATGGGCATTGTCAGTAATGTGCATGTGCGGGGCCCAGCTGCGACCAGCATATCCAGGTCCGATGGTGGTGCGACTGCAGATGGGCATTGTCAGTAATGAGCATGTTTGGGGCCCAGCTGCGACCAGCATGCCCAGGTCCGATGGTGGTGGCCTGCAGATGGGCATTGTCAGTAATGTGCATGTGTGGGGCCCAGCTGCGACCAGCATGCACAGGTCCGATGGTGGTGGGACTGCAGATGGGCATTGTCAGTAATGCGCATGTGTGGGGCCCAGCTGCGACCAGCATGCACAGGTCTGATGCTGGTGGGACTGCAGATGGGCATTGTCAGTAATGAGCATGTTTGGGGCCCAGCTGCGACCAGCATGCCCAGGTCCGATGGTGGTGGGACTGCAGATGGGCATTGTCAGTAATGTGCATGTTTGGGGCCCAGCTGCGACCAGTATGCACAGGTCCGATGGTGGTGCGACTGCAGATGGGCATTGTCAGTAATTCGCATGTGTGGGGCCCAGCTGCGACCAGCATGCACAGGTCCGATGGTGGTGGGACTGCAGATGGGCATTGTCAGTAATGCGCATGTGTGGGGCCCAGCTGCGACCAGCATGCCCAGGTCCGATGGTGGTGGGACTGCAGATGGGCATTGTCAGTAATGTGCATGTGCGGGGCCCAGCTGCGACCATCATATCCAGGTCCGATGGTGGTGCGACTGCAGATGGGCATTGTCAGTAATGCGCATGTGTGGGGCCCAGCTGCGACCAGCATGCACAGGTCCGATGGTGGTGGGACTGCAGATGGGCATTGTCAGTAATGCGCATGTGTGGGGCCCAGCTGCGACCAGCATGCACAGGTCCGATGCTGGTGGGACTGCAGATAGGCATTGTCAGTAATGAGCATGTTTGGGGCCCAGCTGCGACCAGCATGCCCAGGTCCGATGGTGGTGGGACTGCAGATGGGCATTGTCAGTAATGTGCATGTGTGGGGCCCAGCTGCGACCAGCATGACCAGGTCCGATGGTGGTGGGACTGCAGATGGGCATTGTCAGTAATGAGCATGTGTGGGGCCCAGCTGCGACCAGCATGCACAGGTCCGATGGTGGTGGGACTGCAGATGGGCATTGTCAGTAATGCGCATGTGTGGGGCCCAGCTGCGACCAGCATGCACAGGTCCGATGCTGGTGGGACTGCAGATGGGCATTGTCAGTAATGAGCATGTTTGGGGCCCAGCTGCGACCAGCATGCCCAGGTCCGATGGTGGTGGGACTGCAGATGGGCATTGTCAGTAATGTGCATGTTTGGGGCCCAGCTGCGACCAGTATGCACAGGTCCGATGGTGGTGCGACTGCAGATGGGCATTGCCAGTAATTCGCATGTGTGGGGCCCAGCTGCGACCAGCATGCACAGGTCCGATGGTGGTGGGACTGCAGATGGGCATTGTCAGTAATGCGCATGTGTGGGGCCCAGCTGCGACCAGCATGCCCAGGTCCGATGGTGGTGGGACTGCAGATGGGCATTGTCAGTAATGCGCATGTTTGGGGCCCAGCTGCGACCAGCATGCCCAGGTCCGATGGTGGTGGGACTGCAGATGGGCATTGTCAGTAATGCTTATGTGCGGGGCCCAGCTGCGACCAGTATGCCCAGGTCCGATGGTGGTTTGACTGCAGATGGGCATTGTCATTAATGTGCATGTGTGGGGCCCAGCTGCGACCAGTATGCACAGGTCCGATGGTGGTGGGACTGCAGATGGGCATTGTCAGTAATCATGTGCATGTGTGGGGCCCAGCTGCGACCAGCATGCACAGGTCCGATGGTGGTGCGACTGCAGATGGGCATTGTCAGTAATGCGCATGTGTGGGGCCCAGCATGCACAGGCCCGATGGTGGTGCGGCTGCAGATGGGCATTGTCAGTAATGCGCATGTGTGGGGCCCAGCTGCGACCAGCATGCACAGGTCCGATGGTGGTGGGACTGCAGATGGGCATTGACAGTAATGCGCATGTGTGGGGCCCAGCTGCGACCAGCATGCACAGGTCCGATGGTGGTGGGACTGCAGATGGGCATTGTCAGTAATGTGCATGTGTGGGGCCCAGCTGCAACCAGCATGCCCAGGTCCGATGGTGGTGGGACTGCAGATGGGCAGTGTCAGTAATGCGCATGTGCGGGGCCCAGCTGCGACCAGCATGCACAGGCCCGATGGTGGTGCGACTGCAGATGGGCATTGTCAGTAATGTGCATGTGTGGGGCCCAGCTGCGACCAGTATGCACAGGTCCGATGGTGGTGGGACTGCAGATGGGCATTGTCAGTAATCATGTGCATGTGTGGGGCCCAGCTGCGACCAGCATGCACAGGCCCGATGGTGGTGCGACTGCAGATGGGCATTGTCAGTAATGTGCATGTGCGGGGCCCAGCTGCGACCAGCATGCACAGGTCCGATGGTGGTGCGACTGCAGATGGGCATTGTCAGTAATGTGCATGTGCGGGGCCCAGCTGCGACCAGTATGCCCAGGCCCGATGGTGGTGGGACTGCAGATGGGCATTGTCAGTAATGTGCATGTGCGGGGCCCAGCTGCGACCAGCATATCCAGGTCCGATGGTGGTGCGACTGCAGATGGGCATTGTCAGTAATGAGCATGTTTGGGGCCCAGCTGCGACCAGCATGCCCAGGTCCGATGGTGGTGGCCTGCAGATGGGCATTGTCAGTAATGTGCATGTGTGGGGCCCAGCTGCGACCAGCATGCACAGGTCCGATGGTGGTGGGACTGCAGATGGGCAATGTCAGTAATGCGCATGTGTGGGGCCCAGCTGCAACCAGTATGCACAGGTCCGATGGTGGTGCGACTGCAGATGGGCATTGTCAGTAATGTGCATTTGCGGGGCCCAGCTGCGGCCAGTATGCACAGGTCCGATGGTGGTGCGACTGCAGATGGGCATTGTCAGTAATTCGCATGTGTGGGGCCCAGCTACGACCAGCATGCACAGGTCCGATGGTGGTGCGACTGCAGATGGGCATTGTCAGTAATGCGCATGTGTGGGGCCCAGCTGCGACCAGTATGCACAGGTCCGATGGTGGTGCGACTGCAGATGGGCATTGTCAGTAATTCGCATGTGTAGGGCCCAGCTGCGACCAGCATGCACAGGTCCGATGGTGGTGCGACTGCAGATGGGCATTGTCAGTAATGTGCATGTGCGGGGCCCAGCTGCGACCAGTATGCACAGGTCCGATGGTGGTGCGACTGCAGATGGGCATTGTCAGTAATGTGCATGTGCGGGGCCCAGCTGCGACCAGCATATCCAGGTCCGATGGTGGTGCGACTGCAGATGGGCATTGTCAGTAATTCGCATGTGTGGGGCCCAGCTGCGACCAGCATGCACAGGTCCGATGGTGGTGGGACTGCAGATGGGCATTGTCAGTAATGCACATGTGTGGGGGCCAGCTGCGACCAGCATGCACAGGTCCGTTGCTGGTGGGACTGCAGATAGGCATTGTCAGTAATGAGCATGTTTGGGGCCCAGCTGCGACCAGCATGCCCAGGTCCGATGGTGGTGGGACTGCAGATGGGCATTTTCAGTAATGTGCATGTGTGGGGACCAGCTGCGACCAGCATGCCCAGGTCCGATGGTGGTGGGACTGCAGATGGGCATTGTCAGTAATGTGCATGTGTGGGGCCCAGCTGCGACCAGCATGCACAGGTCCGATGGTGGTGGGACTGCAGATGGGCATTGTCAGTAATGCGCATGTGTGGGGCCCAGCTGCGACCAGCATGCACAGGTCCGATGCTGGTGGGACTGCAGATGGGCATTGTCAGTAATGAGCATGTTTGGGGCCCAGCTGCGACCAGCATGCCCAGGTCCGATGGTGGTGGGACTGCAGATGGGCATTGTCAGTAATGTGCATGTTTGGGGCCCAGCTGCGACCAGTATGCACAGGTCCGATGGTGGTGCAACTGCAGATGGGCATTGTCAGTAATTCGCATGTGTGGGGCCCAGCTGCGACCAGCATGCACAGGTCCGATGGTGGTGGGACTGCAGATGGGCATTGTCAGTAATGCGCATGTGTGGGGCCCAGCTGCGACCAGCATGCCCAGGTCCGATGGTGGTGGGACTGCAGATGGGCATTGTCAGTAATGCGCATGTGTGGGGCCCAGCTGCGACCAGCATGCCCAGGTCCGATGGTGGTGGGACTGCAGATGGGCATTGTCAGTAATGCTTATGTGCGGGGCCCAGCTGCGACCAGTATGCCCAGGTCCGATGGTGGTTTGACTGCAGATGGGCATTGTCAGTAATGTGCATGTGTGGGGCCCAGCTGCGACCAGTATGCACAGGTCCGATGGTGGTGGGACTGCAGATGGGCATTGTCAGTAATCATGTGCATGTGTGGGGCCCAGCTGCGACCAGCATGCACAGGTCCGATGGTGGTGCGACTGCAGATGGGCATTGTCAGTAATGCGCATGTGTGGGGCCCAGCTTCGATGGTGGTGCGACTGCTGATGAGCATTGTCAGTAATGCGCATGTGTGGGGCCCAGCTGCGACCAGCATGCACAGGTCCGATGGTGGTGCGACTGCAGATGGGCATTGTCAGTAATGCGCATGTGTGGGGCCCAGCTGCGACCAGCCTGCACAGGTCCGATGGTGGTGGGACTGCAGATGGGCATTGTCAGTAATGTGCATGTGTGGGGCCCAGCTGCAACCAGCATGCCCAGGTCCGATGGTGGTGGGACTGCAGATGGGCAGTGTCAGTAATGCGCATGTGCGGGGCCCAGCTGCGACTAGCATGCACAGGCCCGATGGTGGTGCGACTGCAGATGGGCATTGTCAGTAATGTGCATGTGTGGGGCCCAGCTGCGACCAGTATGCACAGGTCCGATGGTGGTGGGACTGCAGATGGGCATTGTCAGTAATCATGTGCATGTGTGGTGCCCAGCTGCGACCAGCATGCACAGGCCCGATGGTGGTGCG
Organism: Crinia signifera; assembly: GCF_055691185.1. Classification (NCBI taxonomy): domain Eukaryota; kingdom Metazoa; phylum Chordata; class Amphibia; order Anura; family Myobatrachidae; genus Crinia; species Crinia signifera. Next base: position 335,859,521 of record NC_139219.1, on the reverse strand, counting down.
ACTGCAGATGGGCATTGTCAGTAATGTGCATGTGCGGGGCCCAGCTGCAACCAGCATGCACAGGTCCGATGGTGGTGCGACTGCAGATGGGCATTGTCAGTAATGTGCATGTGCGGGGCCCAGCTGCGACCAGTATGCCCAGGCCCGATGGTGGTGGGACTGCAGATGGGCATTGTCAGTAATGTGCATGTGCGGGGCCCAGCTGCGACCAGCATATCCAGGTCCGATAGTGGTGCGACTGCAGATGGGCATTGTCAGTAATGCGCATGTGTGGGGCCCAGCTGCGACCAGCATGCACAGATCCGATGGTGGTGGGACTGCAGATGGGCATTGTCAGTAATGCACATGTGTGGGGCCCAGCTGCGACCAGCATGCACAGGTCTGATGCTGGTGGGACTGCAGATGGGCATTGTCAGTAATGAGCATGTTTGGGGCCCAGCTGCGACCAGCATGCCCAGGTCCGATGGTGGTGGGACTGCAGATGGGCATTGTCAGTAATGTGCATGTGTGGGGCCCAGCTGCGACCAGCATGCACAGGTCCGATGGTGGTGCGACGGCAGATGGGCATTGTCAGTAATGTGCATGTGTGGGGCCCAGCTGCGACCAGTATGCACAGGTCCGATGGTGGTGGGACTGCAGATGGGCATTGTCAGTAATCATGTGCATGTGTGGGGCCCAGCTGCGACCAGCATGCACAGGCACGATGGTGGTGCGACTGCAGATGGGCATTGTCAGTAATGTGCATGTGCGGGGCCCAGCTGCAACCAGCATGCACAGGTCTGATGGTGGTGCGACTGCAGATGGGCATTGTCAGTAATGTGCATGTGCGGGGCCCAGCTGCGACCAGTATGCCCAGGTCCGATGGTGGTGGGACTGCAGATGGGCATTGTCAGTAATGCGCATGTGTGGGGCCCAGCTGCGACCAGCATACACACGTCCGATGGTGGTGCGACTGCAGATGGGCAGTGTCAGTAATGCGCATGTGTGGGGCCCAGCTGCGACCAGCATGCCCAGGTCCGATGGTGGTGGGACTGCAGATGGGCATTGTCAGTAATGTGCATGTGCGGGGCCCAGCTGCGACCAGCATATCCAGGTCCGATGGTGGTGCGACTGCAGATGGGCATTGTCAGTAATGCGCATGTGTGGGGCCCAGCTGCGACCAGCATGCACAGGTCCGATGGTGGTGGGACTGCAGATGGGCATTGTCAGTAATGAGCATGTTTGGGGCCCAGCTGCGACCAGCATGCCCAGGTCCGATGGTGGTGGGACTGCAGATGGGCATTGTCAGTAATGCGCATGTGTGGGGCCCAGCTGCGACCAGCATGCCCAGGTCCGATGGTGGTGGGACTGCAGATGGGCATTGTCAGTAATGCTTATGTGCGGGGCCCAGCTGCGACCAGTATGCCCAGGTCCGATGGTGGTTTGACTGCAGATGGGCATTGTCAGTAATGCGCATGTGTGGGGCCCAGCTGCGACCAGTATGCACAGGCCCGATGGTGCTGCGACTGCAGATGGGCATTGTCAGTAATGTGCATTTGCGGGGCCCAGCTGCGACCAGTATGCCCAGGTCCGATGGTGGTGCGACTGCAGATGGGCATTGTCAGTAATTCGCATGTGTGGGGCCCAGCTAAGACCAGAATGCACAGGTCCGATGGTGGTGCGACTGCAGATGGGCATTGTCAGTAATGCGCATGTGTGGGGTCCAGCTGCCACCAGAATGCACAGGTCCGATGGTGGTGCGACTGCAGATGGGCATTGTCAGTAATTCGCATGTGTGGGGCCCAGCTGCGACCAGCATGCACAGGTCCGATGGTGGTGCGACTGCAGATGGGCATTGTCAGTAATGTGCATGTGCGGGGCCCAGCTGCAACCAGCATGCACAGGTCCGATGGTGGTGCGACTGCAGATGGGCATTGTCAGTAATGTGCATGTGCGTGGCCCAGCTGCGACCAGTATGCCCAGGCCCGATGGTGGTGGGACTGCAGATGGGCATTGTCAGTAATGTGCATGTGCGGGGCCCAGCTGCGACCATCATATCCAGGTCCGATGGTGGTGGGACTGCAGATGGGCATTGTCAGTAATGCGCATGTGTGGGGCCCAGCTGCGACCAGCATGCACAGGTCCGATGCTGGTGGGACTGCAGATAGGCATTGTCAGTAATGAGCATGTTTGGGGCCCAGCTGCGACCAGCATGCCCAGGTCCGATGGTGGTGGGACTGCAGATGGGCATTGTCAGTAATGTGCATGTGTGGGGCCCAGCTGCGACCAGCATGCCCAGGTCCGATGGTGGTGGGACTGCAGATTGGCATTGTCAGTAATGTGCATGTGTGGTGCCCAGCTGCGACCAGCATGCACAGGTCCGATGGTGGTGGGACTGCAGATGGGCATTGTCAGTAATGCGCATGTGTGGGGCCCAGCTGCGACCAGCATGCACAGGTCCGATGCTGGTGGGACTGCAGATGGGCATTGTCAGTAATGAGCATGTTTGGGGCCCAGCTGCGACCAGCATGCCCAGATCCGATGGTGGTGGGACTGCAGATGGGCATTGTCAGTAATGTGCATGTTTGGGGCCCAGCTGCGACCAGTATGCACAGGTCCGATGGTGGTGCGACTGCAGATGGGCATTGTCAGTAATTCGCATGTGTGGGGCCCAGCTGCGACCAGCATGCACAGGTCCGATGGTGGTGCGACTGCAGATGGGCATTGTCAGTAATGCGCATGTGTGGGGCCTAGCTGCGACCAGTATGCACAGGTCCGATGGTGGTGCGACTGCAGATGGGCATTGTCAGTAATTTGCATGTGTGGGGCCCAGCTGCGACCTTCATGCACAGGTCCGATGGTGGTGGGACTGCAGATGGGCATTGTCAGTAATGCGCATGTGTGGGGCCCAGCTGCGACCAGCATGCCCAGGTCCGATGGTGGTGGGACTGCAGATGGGCATTGTCAGTAATGCGCATGTGTGGGGCCCAGCTGCGACCAGCATGCCCAGGTCCGATGGTGGTGGGACTGCAGATGGGCATTGTCAGTAATGCTTATGTGCGGGGCCCAGCTGCGACCAGTATGCCCAGGTCCGATGGTGGTGTGACTGCAGATGGGCATTGTCAGTAATGCACATGTGTGGGGCCCAGCTGCGACCAGTATGCACAGGCCCGATGCTGGTGCGACTGCAGATGGGCATTGTCAGTAATTCGCATGTGTGGGGCCCAGCTGCGACCAGCATGCCCAGGTCCGATGGTGGTGGGACTGCAGATGGGCATTGTCAGTAATGTGCATGTGTGGGGCCCAACTGCGACCAGCATGCCCAGGTCCGATGGTGGTGGGACTGCAGATGGGCATTGTCAGTAATGTGCATGTGTGGGGCCCAGCTGCGACCAGCATGCACAGGTCCGATGGTGGTGGGACTGCAGATGGGCATTGTCAGTAATGTGCATGTGCGGGGCCCAGCTGCGACCAGCATGCCCAGGTCCGATGGTGGTGCGACTGCAGATGGGCATTGTCAGTAATGCGCATGTGTGGGGCCCAGCTGCGACCAGCATGCCCAGGTCCGATGGTGGTGCGACTGCAGATGGGCATTGTCAGTAATGCGCATGTGTGGGGCCCAGCTGCGACCAGCATGCACAGGTCCGATGGTGGTGCGACTGCATATGGGCATTGTCAGTAATGTGCATGTGAGTGGCCCAGCTGCGACCAGCATGCCCAGGTCCGATGGTGGTGGGACTGCAGATGGGCATTGTCAGTAATGCGCATGTGTGGGGCCCAGCTGCGACCAGCATGCCCAGGTCCGATGGTGGTGGGACTGCAGATGGGCATTGTCAGTAATGCTTATGTGCGGGGCCCAGCTGCGACCAGTATGCCCAGGTCCGATGGTGGTGTGACTGCAGATGGGCATTGTCAGTAATGCACATGTGTGGGGCCCAGCTGCGACCAGTATGCACAGGCCCGATGCTGGTGCGACTGCAGATGGGCATTGTCAGTAATTCGCATGTGTGGGGCCCAGCTGCGACCAGCATGCCCAGGTCCGATGGTGGTGGGACTGCAGATGGGCATTGTCAGTAATGTGCATGTGTGGGGCCCAACTGCGACCAGCATGCCCAGGTCCGATGGTGGTGGGACTGCAGATGGGCATTGTCAGTAATGTGCATGTGTGGGGCCCAGCTGCGACCAGCATGCACAGGTCCGATGGTGGTGGGACTGCAGATGGGCATTGTCAGTAATGTGCATGTGCGGGGCCCAGCTGCGACCAGCATGCCCAGGTCCGATGGTGGTGCGACTGCAGATGGGCATTGTCAGTAATGCGCATGTGTGGGGCCCAGCTGCGACCAGCATGCCCAGGTCCGATGGTGGTGCGACTGCAGATGGGCATTGTCAGTAATGCGCATGTGTGGGGCCCAGCTGCGACCAGCATGCACAGGTCCGATGGTGGTGCGACTGCAGATGGGCATTGTCAGTAATGTGCATGTGCGTGGCCCAGCTGCGACCAGCATGCCCAGGTCCGATGGTGGTGCGACTGCAGATGGGCATTGTCAGTAATGTGCATGTGTGGGGCCCAGCTGCGACCAGCATGCACAGGTCCGATGGTGGTGGGACTGCAGATGGGCATTGTCAGTAATGTGCATGTGTGGGGCCCAGCTGCGACCAGCATGCCCAGGTCCGATGGTGGTGCGACTGCAGATGGGCATTGTCAGTAATGTGCATGTGTGGGGCCCAGCTGCGACCAGCATGCCCAGGTCCGATGGTGGTGCGACTGCAGATGGGCATTGTCAGTAATGCGCATGTGTGGGGCCCAGCTGCGACCAGCATGCCCAGGTCCGATGGTGGTGGGACTGCAGATGGGCATTGTCAGTAATGTGCATGTGTGGGGCCCAGCTGCGACCAGCATGCCCAGGTCCGATGGTGGTGCGACTGCAGATGGGCATTGTCAGTAATGTGCATGTGTGGGGCCCAGCTGCGACCAGCATGCCCAGGTCCGATGGTGGTGCGACTGCAGATGGGCATTGTCAGTAATGTGCATGTGTGGGGCCCAGCTGCGACCAGCATGCCCAGGTCCGATGGTGGTGCGACTGCAGATGGGCATTGTCAGTAATGGGAATAATGGGAACTGCAGTGTTTTGCATTTCTCTTTCAGAACTTGATCGCAGATAAGCTCGCAGTGTGAAAGTGGCGTTAGAACCCTCCCGAGTGTCCCCTCGTCCCTTACCTGTCCCTGTGCTGCCCTGCCGCTCAGCATTACTTTACCCACGGAGCGGGGTCCCGGCAAGAGGCAGCTTGTGTCCCCAGTACAGCAGCGCTGACCTCAGAGACCATCCACCCTGCAGGAGCCGCCACTGGAGCCGTGTCCCCCATCAAGCTCAGCCGCAAAAGTCAGCGACCGCACACCAGTGAAGAGGGACTGGGAGCGGCACTGGCGGACTATGAAAACATAAGTGACCGGGTGCAGGGGGGGGGGGGGAACGGCCAATCAACGGCCGCTGGTTAATGTGTTTTATATAGCGCAAAAATAGTGCAGCTCAGTCCCCAGTCAATCCTCCCAGCACCCCGGACTGTACAGTGACCGGGTGCAGGGGGGAATGGTCAATCAACAGCCGCTCATAGAAAATAGTGCAGCTCAGTCCCCAGTCAATCCTCCCAGCACCCCGGACTGTACAGTGACCGGGTGCAGGGGGGGAATGGTCAATCAACAGCCGCTGATAGAAAATAGTGCAGCTCAGTCCCCAGTCAATCCTCCCAGCACCCCGGACTGTACAGTGACCGGGTGCAGGGGGGAATGGTCAATCAACAGCCACTGATAGAAAATAGTGCAGCTCAGTCCCCAGTCAATCCTCCCAGCACCCCGGACTGTACAGTGACCGGGTGCAGGGGGGGAATGGTCAATCAACAGCCGCTGATAGAAAATAGTGCAGCTCAGTCCCCAGTCAATCCTCCCAGCACCCCGGACTGTACAGTGACTGGGTGCAGGGGGGAATGGTCAATCAACAGCCGCTGATAGAAAATAGTGCTGCTCAGTCCCCAGTCTGCCCCCACCCCCTTCCCCCTCACATGCCACCTACAAAGGCCTTGATTGGCCTAGTGAAAAGGGGGAGTGTCCAGGGGAGTGAGAAACACTTCTCATTTGCATCGCTGCTGATCGCCAGAATATTCTTTTTACGCACCCGCTCTCCCTGCTCTTCGTACATTCAGGTGATGTAGCTGAACATCGCAATGCGATGTTAATGCGATGTTTAGCGATGTTATCGGGATGACATCGCAGTTTATTGATAAATGCAGCCCTAAGCCTTTGTGTAGTTCCATGCACAATATCTATACTGTGCTGGTCACAGACAATCCTCGGGGAACCCACCCGTCCCCCTAACAGCGCTGTTCCAAGGAATCTCCAGTATTGTCACTAAACACTAAATATGCTCAGTGTCACATATGGCTGCACTGACAGGGACAGGACAATTGTGTACAGACACAGTGAGATCTGAGAGCAAAGCCGGCTGTCCTCTGTATTCCGCCACGTGATAAATAGTAACACAAACCGCAGAAATAAAAGTCACCTTCCCATACCGGGAGTCGAACCCGGGCCGCCTGGGTGAAAACCAGGAATCCTAACCGCTAGACCATATGGGAGCTGATGCACAGGACTACACTGTCCTGTGCATGACAGCTCCAATACCTGCAGAGGCACCAGAGAGCGGGCATAGAGATGGTAGGAAGATGGGCATGGATTACTAAGGGACATTGTGTCTCAGCACATATACAAAGCATATACACACCTGGTATAAAAGGAGATATTATCAGCTGTGTGTGGTCCTGGCCGCGGGTGAGACAGATACGGGAATAAAATATATCTATGCATGAGCATAGGTGAATAATTGTTACCTCAGTGATATACTCACCTGTGCTAAAGCAGGGATTTTCCAAATGTTACACTTACCATCACCCCTGGACTGACACGGCACACTTGTAGCACCGCTGGACTGACACGACACAGGTAGTATCACCCCTGGACTGATACGGCACACTTGTAGCACCGCTGGACTGATACGGCACACTTGTAGCACCGCTGGACTGATACGGCACACTTGTAGCACCGCTGGACTGATACGGCACAGGTAGCATCACCCCTGGACTGACACGGCACAGGTAGCATCACCCCTGGACTGACACGGCACACTTGTAGCACCGCTGGACTGATACGGCACAGGTAGCATCACCCCTGGACTGATATGGCACACTTGTAGCACCGCTGGACTGATACGGCACAGGTAGCATCACCCCTGGACTGATATGGCACACTTGTAGCACCGCTGGACTGATACGGCACAGGTAACATCACCCCTGGACTGATACAGCACACTTGTAGCACCGCTGGACTGATACGGCACACTTGTAGCACCGCTGGACTGATACGGCACACTTGTAGCCCCCCCTGGACTGATACGGCACACTTGTAGCACCCCTGGACTGATACGGCACACTTGTAGCACCCCTGGACTGATACGGCACATTTGTAGCACCCCTGGACAGATACGGCACACTTGTAGCACCGCTGGACTGATACGGCACACTTGTAGCACCGCTGGACTGATACGGCACAGGTAGCATCACCCCTGGACTGACACGGCACAGGTAGCATCACCCCTGGACTGACACGGCACAGGGAGCATCACCCCTGGACTGATACGGCACACTTGTAGCACCGCTGGACTGATACGGCACAGGTAGCATCACCCCTGGACTGATATGGCACACTTGTAGCACCGCTGGACTGATACGGCACAGGTAACATCACCCCTGGACTGATACGGCACACTTGTAGCACCGCTGGACTGATACGGCACAGGTAGCATCACCCCTGGACTGACACGGCACAGGTAACATCACCCCTGGACTGATATGGCACACTTGTAGCACCGCTGGACTGATACGGCACAGGTAGCATCACCCCTGGACTGACACGGCACAGGTAGCATCACCCCTGGACTGACACGGCACAGGTAGCATCACCCCTGGACTGATACGGCACACTTGTAGCACCGCTGGACTGATACGGCACAGGTAGCATCACCCCTGGACTGATATGGCACACTTGTAGCACCGCTGGACTGACACGGCACAGGTAGCATCACCCCTGGACTGACACGGCACAGGTAGCATCACCCCTGGACTGACACGGCACAGGTAACATCACCCCTGGACTGATACGGCACACTTGTAGCACCGCTGGACTGATACGGCACACTTTTAGCACCGCTGGACTGATACGGCACACTTGTAGCCCCCCCTGGACTGATACGGCACACTTGTAGCACCCCTGGACTGATACGGCACACTTGTAGCACCGCTGGACTGATACAGCACACTTGTAGCACCGCTGGACTGATACGGCACACTTGTAGCACCGCAGGACTGATACGGCACACTTGTAGCACCGCTGGACTGATACGGCACACTTGTAGCACCGCTGGACTGATACGGCACACTTGTAGCACCGCTGGACTGATACGGCACACTTGTAGCACCGCTGGACTGATACGGCACACTTGTAGCACTGCTGAACTGATTTGGCACACTTGTAGCACTGCTGGACTGATTTGGCACACTTGTAGCACCGCTGGACTGATACGGCACACTTGTAGCACCGCTGGACTGATACGGCACACTTGTAGCACCGCTGGACTGATACGGCACACTTGTAGCACTGCTGAACTGATTTGGCACACTTGTAGCACTGCTGAACTGATTTGGCACACTTGTAGCACTGCTGGACTGATTTGGCACACTTGTAGCACCGCTGGACTGATACGGCACAATGGGCAGCCCTGCATCAAAACAAAAAAAAGACCATTTTTTTTGCTTTTAATATATATATTTTTTATAAAGTAGCCCACTTAGTAGCCCCAAACAGCAGAAGACAGCAGAGTAGTTCCCATAACAGCCCTCTATAGCAATTGTGTGCAGACACACTGATCATGATGAAAGCTATGTATTTTCTTTGTTTACTGTTTCTTTACAATGATTTGTACCATGTACCTCTGTAACCACTGTTTGCAAAGCCTGTATGCTGTACCATCACTAGTTGCACACCCTGCCAGCAACAAGCTAGCAGGGTGTGCAAGCTTTGGAAGAAAAGTGCTACATCCGGTTGAACTCATGCTTCAGTTGCCATGAAAATAATATGACAGGGTATTGTCTAATCGCTGTGCCCAATTATCCCCCCACAAATGACATAACTCTCTTGTTGGATAAAATTGGCCACAGCAGCCATCTTTATTGAAACAATACAAAATTAACAATAATCAAAAACATTCCCCACGGAAGGTGGTCCCCGAGGCCCTCAATAAATCAATCCACACCTCTAAGCACTTCCAGGAGTTGTTACCCCCAGCCGATAGCGATTGGCTCGAGGGCACCAATTGTCAACACCCAGTGCTCATTAATTAGCCTCACCCAGGGGAGTCCAGCCCCCTCATGGGGCCCTCCCCGCCGCATAATTAAGCCTCAATGCCACCCACCTCGAGGACCCCCCTCCGCACAGGCCACTGTGACAAAAGACAACCTATCAATAATTCTTCCTAAAAATTATAAAATTAGGGAGGGTGGGTGGGAGCTGTTCAGAAAAATCTCCCAGTGACCCCTATTTCCTGCCTGCACTCTGCTTATATACCCTTACTACACCCCGTTAAGCCCCTCCCCCTATGACCCTCTCCTTAGACACCCCTTCTATGACTGTCCAGCTAGTCAGCTCCCTACAAACCCTGTCAGGGGAGCCTACCCCCAGGCTTTGCCTCCAGTCCGGCTCCTACATGACAGGGTATTGTCTAATCGCTGTGCCCAATTATCCCCCCACAAATGACATAACTCTCTTGTTGGATAAAATTGGCCACAGCAGCCATCTTTATTGAAACAATACAAAATTAACAATAATCAAAAACATTCCCCACAGAAGGTGGTCCCCGAGGCCCTCAATAAATTAATCCACACCTCTAAGCACTTCCAGGAGTTGTTACCCCCAGCCGATAGCGATTGGCTCGAGGGCACCAATTGTCAACACCCAGTGCTCATTAATTAGCCTCACCCAGGGGAGTCCAGCCCCCTCATGGGGCCCTCCCCGCCGCATAATTAAGCCTCAATGCCACCAACCTCGAGGACCCCCCTCCGCCACCAAGCACGGGGTTAAGCCCTTGACCCCGGGCGACCCCCCCACATCCGGAACGCTGTTTCTATCCCTTCCTGTAGTCCCAAGGACCAAACATCGATCCCTACAGCGTTCAAATGCACACCGTCTCCTCTCCAAAAAGCACCGGCACCAGACTCAAGTTCCCTGTGCCTCACCACCACCGCGCCGTTTCTAGCCATAAAACGCCCAATTGCCCTGTTGACTTTTATCCGTGCCTTATTGATCTTGTCAGCCGACCTTGCATCCCTCCAATAACGGCGCGGCACAATATCCGACCAAACTGTGATCACCTCTGGAAACATTGCCCATAAACGTAGGAGATCAAACTTGATAACCCGTATCAACTCCCTAAATGGTCTGCTCCCAAGGTCATTCCCTCCCACGTGCAACACTAATATGTCGGGAGCCCTATCGAGCCGAACAAAACGGTGAAATTCCTGTAACATTCCACTCCATACCATACCACGCTTCCCCAGCCATCGAACCACTGCCTCCTCTCTATCCAAACCTAGCTGGCGGCCGTTCGGTCTGACATCAGCCCGCAAAGCTCCCCAAAAGACATATGAATGTCCTAAAATCCAAATCAGGCACGGGGGATGCCCTAAAATTAGAAAGAACACAATCAGCCTCAACAATCCCCTAAACGAACATATGAACGAAAACGAGACGATTCCCATCGCCCAATGCGCTTAATCAGCTCATCTCCCAAACCCATCCTAGCAGCCTCAGTTGCGGACCCGATGCGGAAAGAGTGACCCGCGTATTCCTCCCCCTTGAGGCCCAACGTCCGCAGGACTGCTCTAAACACGATTGTGAACTGGAACCGTGATAAAAAGGACCCATTCGCATGCATCAGCAAAGGATCCCTTTCTCTGCCCACTCTGACTTCCTTAAATATCCGCAGCCGTGCTACCGGGCACATATCTGAGCCCGGTACAGAGAAGAGAACTACCTTCTTCCCCCTCCCTAATTGATCCGTCTTAGACCTCCTCACCACTAGCTCCACCCTATCCGAGTATAAATCCACATCCTCCCCTAACAAACCTCCCGGCCTGGAGACGCTTGGACTCACGAGTTCACCAATCCGCAGTGCCCCGAAGAAGGCAAGCGAAAAGGCTACCCCGAACAACCTTTCCTCGAAATTGGAACTACAGACCTCACCCAACTTCCTGCCCATATTCTGCAACAACTGGAAGGACACCGGCCTTCTCTGATCCTGTACTACATGCCCTTTTCTCCAGCCTTTTAAAGCCTGCGCAATCAGGAAATTCTTTGTGACATCAGGCCTCCCACCTGCACGAAACCCAAAAGCTAAGCCCGCCATACAGCGCGTGATCTTAGCCACTGACCAACCAATCTCCTTACAATGGCCTATGTATAGCAAGACAGCCAACTCGTCATCATCCTCTTTCAAACCTACTACCTCACGCCATTCTAACCAGCTCCGCCATTCCTGGTTGTATGCCGACCATGTATTTGGGGCCAAGGATTCCCTGATGAGCTGATCGACTACCCGTCCAGCAGAGCCCAGAGCCGACTCGGGAACCCGGTCCCCTCCCTGTCCGCCTCTGGCGCCAACTCCCGGAATCGTTCCCACTGTGAACGAGATAAAGAATCCGCAATGCCGTTAGAGACACCGGGAACGTGCCTAGCCACAACCCACAAATTCAAAGCCAGACATTCCAATACCAACTGCTGCAAAATAGTAACCACCGGAGGTGAAGATGCCGACAATTGATTAATAGCCATGACCACCCCCAAATTATCGCAGTAGAAACAAATCTTCCTATCGCGGAACAGCTCACCCCAAACAACAACTGCAACCAAAATAGGAAACAATTCCAACAATGCTAAATTTTTAACCAAGCCTCCCTGCACCCAAGACTCCGGCCACCGGCCCACACACCAATGTCCCTGGCAATAAGCCCCAAAACCGCCACTCCCAGCGGCGTCTGTGAAAAGGTCTAGCTCTGTAGCCACGCACGTGTCTGACATCCACAACGCCCTGCCATTAAAGGTTTCCAGAAAAGATGCCCACACCCGCAAGTCCCCTTTCAACTCACTACCTAATCTGACAAAATGATGAGGAAGAACCACCCCTGCTGTCGCTGCTGCCAGCCTCCTGCTGAAAATGCGGCCCATCGGCATAATGCGACACGCAAAATTCAACTTACCCAGCAAGGACTGTAATTCCCTCAATCTGATTTTCTTCAACAGCAACGCCCTCCCTACCTCGGCCTTCCAACCCAGTAACTTTTCTTCAGGCAAGCGACACTCCATATTCACAGTATCAATGACAATACCCAAAAAACTGATCACAGTCGCAGGGCCCTCCGTCTTTCCCGGAGCAAGCGGGACCCCAAAGTCTGCCGACACCCTTTCAACAGTCCTCAACAATAAATCACATACACCGGTCCCCCCGGGACCAATACATAAAAAATCATCTAGGTAATGAATAACTGAACTGCACCCAGAGACATCCTTAACCACCCACTCCAAAAAGGAACTAAAGGCCTCAAAATAAGCACACGACAAGGAGCACCCCATCGGTAAACAACGATCAACAAAAAACTCCCCATCCCAACAACATCCCAACAAGCGCAAACTGGTTGGATGAACAGGCAGCAACCGGAATGCCGATTCAATATCAGTCTTTGCCAACATGGCCCCTTTCCCAAACCGCTTCACCCACTTAACGGCCGCATCAAAGGATGTATAAACCACCGAGCAGATGTCGGGGTCAATGCCATCATTGACCGACGCCCCTTTTGGGAAGGATAAATGGTGTATCAGACGAAACTTGTTCGCCTCCTTTTTTGGCACCACCCCCAACGGAGAGACTATCAAATCTGGCCACGGTGCCGCCCTAAACGGTCCAGCCATGCGACCCAGCTGCACCTCCTTAAACAGTTTTTCCTGCACCACTTCAGGATGCTCCCTAGCAGACTTCAAATTCCTCCTAAAACTTCCTGACACCTGCACGTCAGAAGGTATCTTAAAACCTTCCCTAAACCCCTCCTCCAACAAGGCGGCTGTCCGCTGGTCAGGATACCTACGCAGATAACCCAGCATCCTTTCCAGCCGAACTGGTGTCGCCCCCTTTTGAACTACTGTCTCGGGACTTCCCTCTGAAGCATTTATTTGCCCCATGGTTCCCTCCACATGATGAACATTCATGCTTGAATTTGCATTTTGCTCCAAACCGGCATGACCCGTCGTTGAAGGCAAAGCAGAGTCCCTTCTGCATGGCCGTCCCGCTTGTGGCCTCTCTCGGCCCCCCCCCATCCCCACGAAAGGGCTGCCCACTTTTTATGGGGGCCGTTACCTTTAACCATAAAGCAATATCCTTATGATCCCAACAAATGTTGGGGCGAACCGCCTTCCTCTGCCTAAACTGCTCATCATACCTGAGCCAGGCCATGCCCCCGTACACACGGTATGCCTCTCCTATCGCATCCATGTAACAGAATAAGCCTGAACAATTGTCAGGTGCCTTCTCCCCAATCACACTAGCTAAAATAGCAAATGCCTGTAACCAATTTGTGAATGACCGCGGTATCAGCCGATACCGCCGCCGTTCCTCCTCCTCCTTTTTCTCCTCCTTGCGGGGCCTATCCAGGTTAAAACGCTCTAAGGGTAGTAATGAAAATATATCCACATATTCCCCTTTCCAAATCTTCTCCCTCACCTCCTGCTTCAGGTGGGCCCCCAATGGCCCCTCAAAACATACATACACCTCCCCTTTCGCAGTGTCACTAAGCCTCCCACTCTCATCCTGCGTCACCACACTGCCCCCTTCAGCCCCTGCCCTGCTGCTGCTTTGCTCCCCGCCGGATACCAGCACCACGCTGCTCCCCGGCACCCCACTGCTAACCGGCACCCCACTGCTAACCGTCACCCCACTGCTAACCGGCACCCCACTGCTAACAGGCACACTATTACTGACCGGCACACTAATGCTAGCTGGTGTGCCCGAATTCTGCGGTGCCCATGCTGCCGCCGGGGACGGCCCCGCCCCCTGCCGCAAACCCACCAGCCAATCTGCAAAACCACTCAATAATTCGGTAAAGCCCCTACTCATTTCCCCCTGGGGGGCTAACCCTCCCCCCCCCTGACTTTGTGCTAAAGCATTAATATACATAGAGACAGACTCACCAGGCTGCCTGGGGGCTGTGAACCCAGCAGCCGCAGGTCCAGTGTCCTGACGGGTCCCAGATGAAGAAGGACCAGGTATCTCTCCATCGTCTGCTGATGCTGCCATCTCTCTTCTCCTGTCCTCCCGACCTTCAGGTATAGCACCAGCCGGCGTGACCGCGTTGGAGGCGGAGCCAGCTGTGCGTCTCTCGCTCCGTGTACCAGGCCTGCGGTCCGCAGCCTGTACTTCTGCCCCCCTGGCACGACTCACCCCGCGCTGGGCAGCAGCATGCCCCGCATGCCCCGCCGCTCCAGGTCCAGACCCACGTGACGCCGGATCTTCTTGCACGTGGGGGGGGGGTTCCCCCCGCGCGGAGGGTTCCGCCTGCATGTTGGATTCCTCCCAGACCTGGTCCTGCGGGCGGAAGGTGCCCGGCCCGCAGCCTGGCCTGGAGGGTCCCTGACGGGGCTCCTCGAACGGCGCTGAACCCTGGGGGACACGGATGGGCTGAAGCGCTCCGGAGGCCTGGACCTCCGAGGCCGTGCGCCCGCTGGAGCAGCCTCCTGCGTTGCTGCTCCCAGTCCCCCCAGCAGACCTGACATTTGCTGCTGCAGCCACTCTGTCCCTCTGGTGCCTGCTGCCTCCCTGAGGGCAGCCAGCGCTGCAGATACCTCAGCATCAGCGTTTGGGGAAGCCATGGGAGATGCAGTGCTGCTTAGCTGTTCAGAAAAATCTCCCAGTGACCCCTATTTCCTGCCTGCACTCTGCTTATATACCCTTACTACACCCCGTTAAGCCCCTCCCCCTATGACCCTCTCCTTAGACACCCCTTCTATGACTGTCCAGCTAGTCAGCTCCCTACAAACCCTGTCAGGGGAGCCTACCCCCAGGCTTTGCCTCCAGTCCGGCTCCTACATTATTACTGCTGCCTTTGAGCAGCATGATCAAGATGGTGCCGCTGATGGCTGCCTAGGCGCTGTGCAGCTCAGCCAAATATGTTCCCTGTGTGATAACTGTACTGTCCCTGCTTATATTGTTACCTACCTGGCTGATGCAGTGACCAGTGGTGCCGCTGATGGATGCCTAGGCGCTGTGCTGCTCGGTGGGTATGTGTTCCCTGTGTGATACTGTACTGTCCCTACTTATATTGTTACCTACCTGGCTGCTGCAATGACCAGTGGTGCTGCTGATGGCTGCCTAGGTGCTGTGCAGCTCAGCAGGTATGTGTTCCTTGTGTGATAACTGTACTGTCCCTGCTTATATTGTTACCTACCTGGCTGCTGCAATGACCAGTGGTGCTGCTGATGGCTGCCTAGGCGCTGTGCAGCTCGGCAGGTATGTGTTCCCTGTGTGATAACTGTACTGTCCTACTTATATTGTTACCTACCTGGCTGCTGCAATGACCAGTGGCGCCGCTGATGGCTGACTAGGTGCTGTGCAGCTCGGCAGGTATGTGTTCCCTGTGTGATAACTGTACTGTCCCTGCTTATATTGTTACCTACCTGGCTGCTGCAATGACCAGTGGTGCCGCTGATGGCTGCCTAGGCGCTGTGCAGCTCGGCAGGTATGTGTTCCCTGTGTGATAACTGTACTGTCCCTGCTTATACTGTCACCTACCTGGCTGCTGCAATGACCAGTGGTGCCGCTGATGGCTGCCTAGGTGCTGTGTAGCTCGGCAGGTATGTGTTCCCTGTGTGATAACTGTACTGTCCCTGCTTATATTGTTACCTACCTGGCTGCTGCAATGACCAGTGGGGCCGCTGATGGCTGCATAGGCGCTGTGCAGCTCGGCAGGTATGTGTTCCCTGTGTGATAACTGTACTGTCCCTGCTTATATTGTCACCTACCTGGCTGCTGCAATGACCAGTGGTGCCGCTGATGGCTGCCTAGGCGCTGTACAGCTCGGCAGGTATGTGTTCCCTGTGTGATAACTGTACTGTCCCTGCTTATATTGTTACCTACCTGGCTGCTGCAATGACCAGTGGTGCCGCTGATGGCTGCCTAGGCGCTGTACAGCTCGGCAGGTATGTGTTCCCTGTGTGATAACTGTACTGTCCCTGCTTATACTGTCACCTACCTGGCTGCTGCAATGACCAGTGGTGCCGCTGATGGCTGCCTAGGCGCTGTGTAGCTCGGCAGGTATGTGTTCTCTGTGTGATACTGTACTGTCCCTGCTTATATTGTTACCTACCTGGCTGCTGCAATGACCAGTGGTGCCGCTGATGGCTGCCTAGGCGCTGTGCAGCTCGGCGGGTATGTGTTCCCTGTGTGATACTGTACTGTCCCTGCTTATATTGTTACCTACCTGGCTGCTGCAATGACCAGTGGTGCCGCTGATGGCTGCCCAGGTGCTGTGCAGCTCGGCAGGTATGTGTTCCCTGTGTGATAACTGTACTGTACCTGCTTATATTGTTACCTACCGGCTGCTGTAATGACCAGTGGTGCTGCTGATGGCTGCCTAGGCGCTGTGCAGCTCGGCAGGTATGTGTTCCCTGTGTGATAACTGTACTGTACCTGCTTATATTGTTACCTACCGGCTGCTGTAATGACCAGTGGTGCTGCTGATGGCTGCCTAGGTGCTGTGCAGCTCGGCTGGTATGTGTTCCCTGTGTGATAACTGTACTGTACCTGCTTGTATTGTTACATACCTGGCTGCTGCAATGACCAGTGGTGCCGCTGATGGCTGCCTAGGCGCTGTGCAGCTCGGCGGGTATGTGTTCCCTGTGTGATACTGTACTGTCCCTGCTTATATTGTTACCTACCTGGCTGCTGCAATGACCAGTGGTGCCGCTGATGGCTGCCCAGGTGCTGTGCAGCTGGGGGGTATGTGTTCCCTGTGTGATAACTGTACTGTACCTGCTTATATTGTTACCTACCGGCTGCTGTAATGACCAGTGGTGCTGCTGATGGCTGCCTAGGCGCTGTGCAGCTCGGCAGGTATGTGTTCCCTGTGTGATAACTGTACTGTCTCTGCTTATATTGTTACCTACCTGGCTGCTGCAAGGACCAGTGGTGCCGCTGATGGCTGCCTAGGTGCTGTGCAGCTCGGCAGGTATGTGTTCCCTGTGTGATAACTGTACTGTCCCTGCTTATATTGTTACTTACCTGGCTGCTGCAATGACCAGTGGTGCCGCTGATGGCTGCCTAGGTGCTGTGCAGCTCGGCAGGTATGTGTTCCCTGTTTGATACTGTACTGTCCCTGCTTATATTGTTACCTACCTGGCTGCTGCAATGACCAGTGGTGCTGCTGATGGATGCCTAGGCGCTGTGCAGCTCGGCAGGTATGTGTTCCCTGTGTGATAACTGTACTGTCCCTGCTTATATTGTTACCTACCTGGCTGCTGCAAGGACCAGTGGTGCCGCTGATGGCTGCCTAGGTGCTGTGCAGCTCGGCAGGTATGTGTTCCCTGTGTGATAACTGTACTGTCCCTGCTTATATTGTTACTTACCTGGCTGCTGCAATGACCAGTGGTGCCGCTGATGGCTGCCTAGGTGCTGTGCAGCTCGGCAGGTATGTGTTCCCTGTGTGATACTGTACTGTCCCTGCTTATATTGTTACCTACCTGGCTGCTGCAATGACCAGTGGTGCCGCTGATTGATGCCTAGGTGCTGTGCAGCTCGGCAGGTATGTGTTCCCTGTGTGATAACTGTACTGTCTCTGCTTATACTGTTACCTACCTGGCTGCTGCAATGACCAGTGGTGCCGCTGATGGCTGCCTAGGTGCTGTGCAGCTCGGCAGGTATGTGTTCCCGGTGTGATATCTGTACTGTCCCTGCTTATATTGTTACCTACCTGGCTGCTGCAATGACCAGTGGTGCCGCTGATGGCTGCCTAGGCGCTGTGCAGCTCGGTGGGTATGTGTTCCCTGTGTGATACTGTACTGTCCCTGCTTATACTGTTACCTACCTGGCTGCTGCAATGACCAGTGGTGCCGCTGATGGCTGCCTAGGTGCTGTGCAGCTCGGCAGGTATGTGTTCCCTGTGTGATAACTGTACTGTCCCTGCTTATATTGTTACCTACCTGGCTGCTGCAATGACCAGTGGTGCCGCTGATGGCTGCCTAGGCGCTGTGCAGCTCGGCAGGTAGGTGTTCCCTGAGTGATACTGTACTGTCCCTGCTTATATTGTTACCTACCTGGCTGCTGCAATGACCAGTGGCGCCGCTGATGGCTGACTAGGTGCTGTGCAGCTCGGCAGGTATGTGTTCCCTGTGTGATAACTGTACTGTCCCTGCTTATACTGTCACCTACCTGGCTGCTGCAATGACCAGTGGTGCCGCTGATGGCTGCCTAGGTGCTGTGCAGCTCGGCGGGTATGTGTTCTCTGTGTGATACTGTACTGTCCCTGCTTATATTGTTACCTACCTGGCTGCTGCAATGACCAGTGGTGCCGCTGATGGCTGCCTAGGCGCTGTGCAGCTCGGTAGGTATGTGTTCCCTGTGTGATAACTGTACTGTCCCTGCTTATATTGTTACCTACCTGGCTGCTGCAATGACCAGTGGTGCCGCTGATGGCTGCCTAGGTGCTGTGCAGCTCAGCGGGTATGTGTTCCCTGTGTGATAACTGTATTGTCCCTGCTTATATTGTTACCTACTTGGCTGCTGCAATGACCAGTGGTGCCGCTGATGGCTGCCTAGGTGCTGTGCAGCTCGGCAGGTATGTGTTCCCTGTGTGATAACTGTACTGTCCCTGCTTATATTGTTACCTACCCGGCTGCTGCAATGACCAGTTGCACCACTGATGGCTGCCTAGGCGCTGTGCAGCTCGGCGGGTATGTGTTCCCTGTGTGATACTGTACTGTCCCTGCTTATACTGTTACCTACCTGGCTGCTGCAATGACCAGTGGCGCCGCTGATGGCTGCCTAGGCGCTGTGCTGCTCGGCAGGTATGTGTTCCCTGTGTGATAACTGTACTGTCCCTGCTTATATTGTTACCTACCTGGCTGCTGCAATGACCAGTGGTGCCGCTGATGGCTGCCTAGGCGCTGTGCAGCTTGGCGGGTATGTGTTCCCTGTGTGATAACTGTACTGTCCCTGCTTATATTGTTACCTACCTGGCTGCTGCAGTGACCAGTGGTGCCGCTGATGGCTGCCTAGGTGCTGTGCAGCTCGGGGGTATGTGTTCTCTGTGTGATAACTGTACTGTCCCTGCTTATATTGTTACCTACCTGGCTGCTGCAATGACCAGTGGTGCCACTGATGGCTGCCTAGGCGCTGTGCAGCTCGGCAGGTATGTGTTCCCTGTGTGATAACTGTACTGTCCCTGCTTATATTGTTACCTACCTGGCTGCTGCAATGACCAGTGGTGCCGCTGATGGCTGCCTAGGCGCTGTGCAGCTTGGCGGGTATGTGTTCCCTGTGTGATAACTGTACTGTCCCTGCTTATACTGTTACTTACCTGGCTGCTGCAATGACCAGTGGTGCCGCTGATGGATGCCTAGGCGCTGTGCAGCTTGGCGGGTATGTGTTCCCTGTGTGATAACTGTACTGTCCCTGCTTATATTGTTACCTACCTGGCTGCTGCAGTGACCAGTGGTGCCGTTGATGGCTGCCTAGGTGCTGTGCAGCTCGGGGGTATGTGTTCTCTGTGTGATAACTGTACTGTCCCTGCTTATATTGTTACCTACCTGGCTGCTGCAATGACCAGTGGTGCCACTGATGGCTGCCTAGGCGCTGTGCAGCTCGGCAGGTATGTGTTCCCTGTGTGATAACTGTACTGTCCCTGCTTATATTGTTACCTGCCTGGCTGCTGCAATGACCAGTGGTGCCGCTGATGGCTGTGCCTAGGCGCTGTGCAGCTCGGCAGGTATGTGTTCCCTGTGTGATAACTGTACTGTCCCTGCTTATATTGTTACCTACCTGGCTGCTGCAATGACCAGTGGCGCCGCTGATGGCTGCCTAGGTGCTGTGCAGCTCGGCAGGTATGTGTTCCCTGTGTGATACTGTACTGTCCCTGCTTATACTGTTACCTACCTGGCTGCTGCAATGACCAGTGGTGCTGCTGATGGCTGCCTAGGCGCTGTGCAGCTCGGCAGGTATGTGTTCCCTGTGTGATAACTGTACTGACCCTGCTTATATTGTTACCTACCTGGCTGCTGCAATGACCAGTGGTGCCGCTGATGGATGCCTAGGTGCTGTGCAGCTCGGCAGGTATGTGTTCCCTGTGTGATAACTGTACTGTCTCTGCTTATACTGTTACCTACCTGGCTGCTGCAATGACCAGTGGTGCCGCTGATGGCTGCCTAGGCGCTGTGCAGCTCGGCAGGTATGTGTTCCCTGTGTGATAACTGTACTGTCTCTGCTTATACTGTTACCTACCTGGCTGCTGCAATGACCAGTGGCACCGCTGATTGCTGCCTAGGTGCTGTGCAGCTCAGCAGGTATGTGTTCCCTGTGTGATAACTGTACTGTCTCTGCTTATATTGTTACCTACCTGGCTGCTGCAATGACCAGTGGTGCCGCTGATGGCTGCCTAGGCGCTGTGCAGCTCGTCAGGTATGTGTTCCCTGTGTGATAACTGTACTGTCCCTGCTTATATTGTTACCTACCTGGCTGCTGCAATGACCAGTGGCGCCTCTGATGGCTGCCTAGGTGCTGTGTAGCTCGGCAGGTATGTGTTCCCTGTGTGATATCTGTACTGTCCCTGCTTATACTGTTACCTACCTGGCTGCTGCAATGACCAGTGGTGCCGCTGATGGCTGCCTAGGCGCTGTGCAGCTCGGCGGGTATGTGTTCCCTGTGTGATAACTGTACTGTCTCTGCTTATATTGTTACCTACCTGGCTGCTGCAATGACCAGTGGTGCTGCTGATGGCTGCCTAGGCGCTGTGCAGCTCGGCAGGTATGTGTTCCCTGTGTGATACTGTACTGTCCCTGCTTATATTGTTACCTGCCTGGCTGCTGCAATGACCAGTGGTGCCGCTGATGGCTGCCTAGGTGCTGTGCAGCTCAGCAGGTATGTGTTCCCTGTGTGATAACTGTACTGTCTCTGCTTATACTGTTACCTACCTGGCTGCTGCAATGACCAGTGGTGCCGCTGATGGCTGCCTAGGCGCTGTGCAGCTCGGCAGGTATGTGTCCCCTGTGTGATACTGTACTGTCCCTGCTTATATTGTTACCTACCTGGCTGCTGCAGCGACCAGTGGTGCCGCTGATGGCTGCCTAGGCGCTGTGCAGCTCGGCGGGTATGTGCTCCCTATGTGATAACTGTTCTGTCTCTGCTTAATGTTACCTTCCTGGCTGTTGCAGCGACCAGTGGCGCCTCTGATGGCTGCCTAGGCGCTGTGCAGCTCGCCGGGTATGTGTTCCCCACATGTAATGTCTTAATATAATGTATGTAATGCCTTCACCCCCCTTCATCCCTGCTTGATGCTGCACTGTAACATACCTCCCAACTGTCACGCTTACCGCGGGAACGTCCCGATATTCGGGGACAGTCCCGCGTCCCGCCCGGGGCCGCCATTGTCCCACGGTGGGGGGGACAGTTGGGAGTCCCCCCAGCTTGCCAAGAATAGACGCTGTGCGCATGCGCACAGCGTCTATTCAGCGCCGACGAGCGGCGAAAACGGGGGCGTGGCCGGAGTTCGCATCACCCCGCGAGGCCACGCCCCCTTTTCTCGAGGCCACGCCCCCTTTTGAACGTCCCGACCTCCCAACTTCAAAAGTTGGGAGGTATGCTGTAAATCCACAAAAAATTCCTAGTGTGCGCAAGCATACATGGCCAATAAAGTTGATTCTGATTCTGATGAGATGTGAGAGCAAAGCCGACTGTCCTCTGTATTCCGCCACGTGATAAATAGAAACACAAACCGCAGAAATAAAAGTCACCTTCCCATACCGGGAGTCGAACCCGGGCCGCCTGGGTGAAAACCAGGAATCCTAACCGCTAGACCATATGGGAGCTGATGCTGAGGATCATGTAATGACAGCTCCAATACCTGCAGAGGCACCATAGAGCGGGCATAGATATGGTAGGAAGATGGGCATGGATTACTAAGGAGAAAGAATAAGATGTACACCGCGCTAATTAGTGATCTAATGTAAATTCCAATTATCAGAATGCCATTGAAAACATTAAAAATACACTTTAATAATACAATAAAAAAGCAAAGACATATTAGCAATCTGCAGGATTTTAAGAGATTAAGGGGCGCATTTATAACAGAGCGATGCCGACGCGGTGACATCTCATTGCAGTATCGTGCAATACCGCCGGGATTTATCAATGTAAGGTCGCAAGAGACAGGGCTCCGAAAGGAACCTGTCCCTGGGAAGCGCTGACCCGGAAGACCCGGTTATGCGCTGACACCCCCCCCCCCCCCCCCCCCCCGCGACCCTACTGACCGCACTGCCAATAGTCCAGGGGTGCAAAGCCGGGCTGCCCGATGTTGATACATCGGGTAGCTTCACATGCTACATAGAAACCTATGGGGGGGTGCGGCCGGCGGCGCTGCAGGGAGGATCGCAGCAAGGATCAGAGATTCCTGCTGCAGTCCCCCTTTAATACATTTGGGGGATACTTAATATTTTCGGTTAACCCGTTTTCGGGATTTAGCTGCAAATATTACTTGATAAATGCGGCCCTAAAATAATTTCATATATATAAGAACACTGATAAGATGTATCTGTCTGAGGGGAAGCCAGTCCATACGGTACCGTATATTGCTTCTTTTAGTGGTTAAGATCCGTTCCTATGATGCCTCGGTACTTATGTAGTATCTGGGCGCCCGATTTTCTGATTGTATGCCTCACCTTAAGGCATACAATCAGATGCGATTCGACACGATTTTCTGCAAAATCGCATCGAATCGCATCCGATATCGCATGCGATTTTGCATAGGGTTCAATGTTAACAAGGTCCTGTTCATTTCCCCACTATCCAAGTGGGCATAGAGTTGGATATAAACCTGTGGCGAGCGTAGCGAACCACCGAGCCTGAAGCGTGGCGAGCGGACGCAGATTTTTTAAAAAGTATTCTGTGTTCCCGCGCGGGGCTCGCTGCGCTTCGGGCTCGGTGGCTCGCCCCAGGTTTATATCCAACTCCATGCCCACTTGGATAGTGGGGAAAGGAAAAGGATCCCTTTTTCCCATTGAAATCTATGTTAAAATGGACTCAGACCATTTTAACATTGAATCCTATGGAAAAATCGGGACCATCGCATCGCATACGATTTGTTCGCATGCGATGCGATGTGCCCGATCCGACCCGATTTCTAAATCGGGCGCCCAGATACTACATAAGTACCGATGCCTCTTGTAACACATCCTTATAGGACCCAGTAAGGTGGTAAATTCATTGGGCAATGCCTTGCCGAATGGATAATAATCCTTCTTTGGTGGTATTCACATCTGGGATAGCTCTCCCCGGCCGATATGGTCATAGTCCACTTACTAGTGTAGTCCGCTGTCCTAGTGCAAGCTAGGAATAAGTCTGTAAAGAGGCTGGTCCGGTCTTGTATGGTAATTCCAGGAGGTAATAGGTAGAAGGACTTGGCACATTGGGCTTCCCCTCTCTCTCACCTGGATTCACATGGATTACTAAGGGACATTATCAGCTGTGTGTGGTCCTGGCCGCGGGTGAGACAGATACAGGAATAAAATATATCTATGCATTAGCATAGGTGAATAATTGTTACCTCAGGGATTTACTCCCCTGTGCTAAAGCAGTGATTTTCCAAATGCATCACCCTGGACTAATACAGCACACTTAGCCTCGCCCCTGAACTGCTGCCTCACTGCTGCTGCATCACTAATGCTGCTGCTGCTTACCCCACTGCTGTTGAGTCAGAGCGGCTGAGGCCTCTCTGCTGCTGTGACTTACCCTGCCGCTTACCCCACTGCTGCTGCATCACTACTGCTGCTATTGCTTACCCTGCCGCTTACCCCACTGCTGCTGCTTACCCCACTGCTGGTGTGTCACTACTGCTGCTATTGCTTACCCTGCCGCTTACCCCACTGCTGTTGAGTCCGAGCGGCTGCGGCCTCTCTGCTGCTGTGACTTACACTGCCGCTTACCCCACTGCTGCTGCTTACCCCACTGCTGTTGAGTCCGAGCGGCTGCGGCCTCTCTGCTGCTGTGACTTACCCTGCCGCTTACCCCACTGCTGCTGCATCACTACTGCTGCTATTGCTTACACTGCCGCTTACCCCACTGCTGCTGCTTACCCCACTGCTGCTGCATCACTACTGCTGCTATTGCTTACACTGCCGCTTACCCCACTGCTGCTGCTTACCCCACTGCTGCTATTGCTTACCCTGCCGCTTACCCCACTGCTGCTATTGCTTACCCTGCCGCTTACCCCACTGCTGCTATTGCTTACCCTGCCGCTTACCCCACTGCTGCTATTGCTTACCCTGCCGCTTACCCCACTGCCAGTGGCGTAACTAGGCCTCCGCAGCCCCCGCCATGGCGGGGAGGCGCAGAGTAACTATGGGCGCCGGGGGGGCTGCGGTGCTATAGTTACCCGCTACGCTGCTGCCAGGCCGCATCTTCGGTCACTGTCCCGTCACTCGCTCCCGGCACCGGCTCCTGCTGATAATGAAAAGTGACACTTAGAAAATGGCTGCCCCCGTATTGCAGACAGTTTTGGCAGCCATTTTCTAAGAGTCACTTTTCATTATCAGCAGGAGCCGGCGCCGGGAGCGAGTGACGGGACAGTAGTAGTAGTAGTACGTTTATTTATAAGGCGCCGCAAAGTGTCCGCAGCGCCGTACATAGCAAACAAAAAAAAAACAAAAAAACAAATTACAAGGTAACGTACAGGGTGTGTTGAAAGATACAGTATAAATAGGGGTATAGCTGGTAGAACTAAAATCAGCATCAGTTCAGAAGTAGGTGTAAAAATTGTCGAGGAGACTGAAGATGAAGTAGAGGAAGGGAAGAACAGGACAGGAGCACATGTGAGGTAATGAGGTAGGTGAGGAAGGAGGGCCCTGCTCATAAGAGTTAACATACTAAAAATAGGTGGGTGGACGAACGAAATACAATAGGATAAGTAGGAACGGAGGGGAACGGAGGCAGGATAGGAGGATCAAAAGAGGTTAGGAGGAGGGACAGTGACCACAGATGCGGCCGGGCAGCAGCGCAGCGGAGACTGGAGCAGCGCAGCGGAGCTGAGGGAGACTGGATGGGGCTCTGTCAGGTATGGGTATGGGGAGGGGGGGCGCCGAAATTTTTTGGCGGGGGGGCGCAAATTATATAGTTACGCCACTGCCCACTGCTGCTGCTTACCCCACTGCTGGTGTGTCACTAATACTGCTGCTTACCCCACTGCTGCTGCTTACCCCACTGCTGCTGCTTACCCCACTGCTGCTGCTTACCCCACTGCTGGTGTGTCACTAATACTGCTGTTTACCCCACTGCTGCTGCTATCTCTGCTGCGTAACATGGGAATGTCCCCAAAAACCAAGACATTCACGTGAAAAACGGGACAGTTGGGAGGTGTGGTTAAGTTCAAAAGATCCAGCTTGGGATTGCGATTGCAAACGATTTGTGGGGGGAAAAAAAATAAAAAAATATTGGCCAGTCAAAAATGGCTGATAGGCAGTAAAATGGCTGTAGTGTGTGAGAACCTTAAGATTTGCTGGGCACTTCCTGTTAGGGATGGCCATCGACCATCGATGATTCGAAATCATCGATGGTTCGTGGCCGATGTCGAATACTTTTACCATCGATGGGGGAGAACCAGATGGTTTCCCTCCATCGATGGAACAGCAAAACGACATTTTGCTTTTTTTTTTCTTTCAAAGTGTCGGGACACTGAGCATAGCTCCGCCCCCTGACACCCGCGAAGCCCCGCCCCCGTGCTTTGATTGGCCCACAGGCCAATCAATCAAACACAATGGATGACCATCGATATGTAAAAATATCGATGGTCATCCATTGCATAGTTTAGCACTATCGATGGCCTGTTGCAGAATTGCCATCGATGGCAACCATCGATGCCAATGTTAACGATGGCCATCCCTACTTCCTGTAAGATGCATAGAGGTTTTATGTAGAGGTGACATTCATGCATTCAGCCACTAGGTGTCAGTGATCTACAACAGGCTGTGAGGCAGTAACACAATCACTGCAGGACACACAAGGCAGTATTGTCACTAAGCCTTTGTGTAGTTCCATGCACAATATCTATACTGTGCCGGTCACAGACAATCCTCGGGGAACCCACCCGTCCCCCTAACAGCGCTATTCCAAGGAATCTCCAGTATTGTCACTAAACACTAAATATGCGCAGTGTCACATATGGCTGCACTGACAGGGACAGGACAATTGTGTACAGACACAGTGAGATCTGAGAGCAAAGCCGGCTGTCCTCTGTATTCTCTGCCACGTGATAAATAGTAACACTCTGTATTCCGCCACGTGATAAATAGTAACACAAACCACAGAAATAAAAGTCACCTTCCCATACCGGGAGTCGAACCCGGGCCGCCTGGGTGAAAACCAGGAATCCTAACCGCTAGACCATATGGGAGCTGATACTAATAACCGCCGTGTGCAATCCTTCATCATACTCTCTCATGCAGCCTTGTCACCCTTTCCTGCCCAGTGATCATGGTGACTCCCCTCCCCCTTCATGGTGACTCCCCTCATAGTAGGGTGACCAACTCATCCCTTTAATCCGGGACACATATTAATTACACAGGTTCTGTGGCAGTTTAAAACCAGGAGAAAACCAGCCACAGAACCTGTGTAATTAATGTGTCCCGGGATGAAAGGGATGAGTTGGTCACCCTACCTCATAGTGACCCCTCTGCCCTCATAGTGACTCCCCTAACCTAGGGTTACCACCAGTGGCGTAGCTAGTGCAAGGCAGCCCCCGCCACCGCTTGGGGGAGCGGGGGCTGCGTGGGCGCACTGACTGATCTATAATGCCACAGTGTGCTGCCTGCCACGGCAATACCGGGTGCTGCGCGGGCACAATGCAGACGCGGACTCGGAAACCCGCCCCCGGCTCCAGTCTCCGGGTCACCAGCATGTTCCTGCATGCCGCTGACCAGCATTTAACCCCGCCCGCCCGCCTGCCATCAATGAAAGCACAGCTCGCTGTCCCGGCCCCCGCACGCACCCCTGTCACTCACTTGACTGCACAGGGGACACAGGAAAGGAAATGCACGGCCAGGCGCGCCGTGTACGTCATACTAACTCATCACCTCTCTGGCGGCCGGGACTCTGGAGCAGCATGAAGAGTAGACTGCGCACCCGGTACTGTGAGGAGTGAGGTGAGGCACAGTCAGTGAGGACTGTCACCCAGTGGCGTGAGGTTAGTGGTTGGTGAGGCACTGGCTTGGTGGAGCCAGCGCCGACATGCCACCTGCATGGCCCCAGTCTCCATGGCATTCCCCATTAAACTGCTTCCTCACATTCCATCTGCATGCCCCAGTCTCCAATGCTTTCCCCGCATGCCACCTGCATGCCCCAGGCTCCCTGGCTTTCCCCACATGCCACCTGCATGCGGGATTCTCCCAGGCTTTCCCCACATGCCTCCTACATGGCCCAGTCTCCAGGGCTTTCCACACATGCCACCTGCATGCCCCAGTCTCCCTGGCTTTCCCCACATGCCACCTGCATGCCCCAGTCTCCCTGGCTTTCGACACATGCCACCAGCATGCCCCAGTCTCCATGGCTATATATATACCACAAGAAATTCCACACTCCTCCCAAAAATGGGAGAGGGGGGGCGCCAGAATTTTTTTTGGCAGGGGAGAGCAACATTTCTAGTTACGCCTCTGACCCTCACAGATCACACTGCCTCCACACACAGTCCCCTCACAGATCACACTGCCTCCACACACAGCCCCCCTCACAGATCACACTGCCTCCACACACAGCCCCGCTCATAGATCACACTGCCTCCACACACAGCCCCCTTACAGATCACACTGCCTCCACACACAGCCCCCCTCATAGATCACACTGCCTCCACACACTGCCCCCCTCACAGATCACACTGCTTCCACACACAGCCCCCCTCACAGATCACACTTCCTCCACACACAGCCCCCCTCACAGATCACACTGCCTCCACACACAGCCCCCCTCATAGATCACACTGCCTCCACACACAGCCCCCTTACAGATCACACTGCCTCCACACACAGCCCCCCTCACAGATCACACTGCCTCCACACACAGCCCCCCTCATAGATCACACTGCCTCCACACACAGCCCCCTTACAGATCACACTGCCTCTACACACAGCCCCCCTCACAGGTCACACTGCCTTCACACACAGCCACCCTCACAGATCACACTGCCTCCACACACAGCCCCCCTCATAGATCACACCGCCTCCACACACAGCCCCCTCACAGATCACACTGCCTCCACACACAGCCCCCCTCACAGATCACACTGCCTCCACACACAGCCCCCTCACAGATCACACCGCCTCCACACACGGCCCCCCTCACAGATCACACTGCCTCCACACACAGCCCCCCTCACAGATCACACTGCCTCCACACACAGCCCCCCTCATAGATAACACTGCCTCCACACACAGCCCCCCTCACAGATCACACTGCCTCCACACACAGCCCCCCTCATAGATAACACTGCCTCCACACACAGCCCCCCTCACAGATCACAATGCCTCCACACACGGCCCCCCTCACAGATCACACTGCCTCCACACACTGCCCCCCTCACAGATCACACTGCCTCCACACACAGCCCCCTTACAGATCACACTGCCTCCACACACAGCCCCCCTCACAGATCACACTGCCTCCACACACAGCCCCCTCACAGATCACACTGCCTCCACACACAGCCCCCCTTACAGATCACACTGCCTCCACACACAGCCCCCCTCACAGATAACACTGCCTCCACACACAGCCCCCCTCACAGATCACACTGCCTCCACACACAGCCCCCCTCACAGATCACACTGCCTTAGGGTTACCACCTTTTTGTTGAGAGATTCCCGGACAGTGGCCCGCCCCTTGACACACCCACAGCCCCGCCCCCACCACGCCCCCAGCTCCGCCCTTTGACCCGCCTAATGTTGATTTTTTTTTTTAACCTTTGCTTCAATTTCATTCTTGATTTTGCATACCATAATGCCAGTTACATGATACATCATACACAGTAATGCCCATTACACGTTATGCCACACACCGCGATGCCCATTACATGTTACGCCATACACTGCAATGCCCATTACATGATATGCCAGGACTAAAAACGTTCTTTTGTAAAGGAGGAACAATATAGACAGTGCGCGCCGTAGGCGCGTGTAAAAAATTTTCAACATAATACTGATTACACGTCACACACCCATTACATGGTATACAAAATGCCATAGTATACCACATGCCATAATGCCCATTACATGTTATGCCACACACCATGATGCCCATTATACATTATGCTTATTATTTGTTATGCCAGGACTAAAAAATAATTCTGAGATAGGGACAACACAGGCACAGTAATGCTGATTACACATCATACACCTATTACATAGTATACCACATGCCATAATGCCCATTACATGTTACGCTATACACTGCAATGCCCATTACACGATATGCCAGGACTGAAAAAGGTTTTCGTAAAGGAAGAAAATTTTCAACATAATGCCGATTACATGTCACACACCCATTACATAGTATACAAAATGCCATAGTATACCACATGCCATAATGCCCATTACATGTTATGCCACACACTGATGCCCATTACACGTTATGCCCATTACTCGTTATGCCAGGACTGACATTTTTTTAAAGTAGGGATAACATAAACTGTGCGCAGCAAAAAAAATCACCATAATGCCGATTAAAGGTCGTATACCCATTACATTGTATACAGTATACCACATGTAATATTGCCCATTACACGTTATATCAAACATTGTACCGCCCATTACATGTTATAGCAAACACTGTGATGCCCATTAAACATATGCCACACACAGTTATGCCCATTAAACATATGCCACACACCATTATGCCCATTACACGCTATGCCACACACTCTATGTACCCCACTATTGCCAGGGAGGGGGCAGATGATAGGTACCCCAATACTGTCACATGATTCCCCACCCCCCCACCCCATCACCATTACCTTTTAGGATCAGCTCCTGCGTGACCTTGTTAAAGCCCTCCTGCTGGCAGTTGTGGAGTTGAAGCAACAGCTGCACTGGGAGTCTCCAGCCAGGTAGGGACGAGGGCAGCCTGGGTGCCCGTGGGTGGCTCCTCTCCATGGCTCACCCCAGGGTCCCTCACTCTAGAGACACATTGCAGCTTGCCTTGCAGTCCCCTGTGCTGGAAATCTGAAATGTGCACAAACTGCACGTTTCCCCCTCCCCCCCCCAGGTAGCAGCGCCGACTCCCAGTCCCACCCGCGGACGGCCCTGCTCAGTCAGGATGCCCGGGCGTTATTTCAAAACAGGTTTCTGTGCAGAGTCAGGCGTTGACCGGACACTCTCTCCCCGCCACGCCGCGGGCCGCCCTCCCGCCACTAACTTCCTCCTCCCGGAGCAATCACCCCGCTCTCACCACAGACACGAGCGCGACCTCGGTCACACACCGTCACCTGGCTCCGGATCTCCGACGTCCTGTCACTCACTCCGCATCTCCGGCTGCTCCTCACCCGGCAAAACGAGATTTGTAAAAGCCGCGGACTGTCCTGCACATCACACACAGCGCTGCCGGTATCTAGCTGGCTTTCTCCGGCAGCGCTGCGCAGGATCTCCCTCAGGTCTTTAGTTCCCGGACATTGTATAGTCCGGGAACGCCACCCCTCCGGACTCCGGACACCCGGTCTAATTACCGGACTGTCCGGAGTAATCCCGGACGGGTGGTAACCCGACTGCCTCCACACACAGCCCCCCTCACAGATAACACTGCCTCCACACACAGCCCCCCTCACAGATCACACTGCCTCCACACACAGCCCCCCTCATAGATAACACTGCCTCCACACACAGCCCCCCTCACAGATCACAATGCCTCCACACACAGCCCCCCTCATAGATCACACCGCCTCCACACACAGCCCCCTCACAGATCACACCGCCTCCACACACAGCCCCCCTCATAGATAACACTGCCTCCACACACAGCCCCCCTCACAGATAACACTGCCTCCACACACAGCCCCCCTCACAGATCACAATGCCTCCACACACGGCCCCCCTCACAGATCACACTGCCTCCACACACGGCCCCCCTCACAGATCACACTGCCTCCACACACGGCCCCCCTCACAGATCACACTGCCTCCACACACAGCCCCCCTCACAGATCACACTGCCTCCACACACAGCCCCCCTCATAGATCACACTGCTCCACACACAGCCCCCCTCACAGATCACACTGCCTCCACACACAGCCCCCCTCATAGATCACACTGCCTCCACACACAGCCCCCTCACAGATCACACTGCCTCCACACACAGCCCCCCTCACAGATCACACTGCCTCCACACACAGCCCCCCTCACAGATCACACTGCCTCCACACACAACCCCCTCACAGATCACACTGCCTCCACACACAGCCCCCCTCATAGATCACACTGCCTCCACACACAGTCCCCTCACAGATCACACTGCCTCCACACACAGCCCCCTCACAGATCACACTGCCTCCACACACAGCCCCCTCATAGATCACACTGCCTCCACACACAGCCCCCCTCACAGATCACACTGCCTCCACACACAGCCCCCTTACAGATCACACTGCCTCCACACATAGCCCCCCTCACAGATCACACTGCCTCCACACACAGCCCCCCTTACAGATCACACTGCCTCCACACACAGCCCCCCTCACAGATCACACTGCCTCCACACACAGCCCCCCTCACAGATCACACTGCCTCCACACACAGCCCCCCTCACAGATCACACACATCGCATGTAAATACCTGGTCTAAAGCAGGTTTGTGGTGTGAAAGCAGCTGAGACATACCGGAGATGCGCTGGGCAGTGACCTCTTGGAGGTATAGAGAGAGGGGATCAGTCACCAGAGCCCGCACCTAGACCTCCAGCAGGGAGGAGAGCTGCAGGACGCTGGAAGGGTAGGGGGTCTGACAGTGAGCATTAGCTGGTCCGCTCTGAGCCAGCGCAGTGCATATTTAATGATCTGACCACTCATTATGTATGCGCATATGTAATTAACGGCATATTACATATGCGCATATGTAATGAGCGGCAGGCTCATTAAATATGCACTGAGCTGGGGACCAATAGTGCTCACTGCTGCCTGGGTACCGTTTCAGACCCGTTCAGTCAGCAAAAAAATCGGGTCTGAAACGGGTAGGACCCTGCTTTTTTACCGTTTCCAAAAACCGTTTTTTTGAAAACTGTTAAATCACTCTGCACCTTTCAGACCGCACAGATTACCGTTTTAAAACGGTTAAAAATCAGCAAAATACCTTTTTTTTTAGTCTAAAAAAGGGTGAAAATTCACTCTGGACCTTTCACATTACAGGTAGAAACGTTTTTAACCCATTTAAAGTCTGCAGCTTAACGTGTTCTAGCTGTAATGTGAAAGGGGTATAATTAACTTGTGGTGTCGAGTTTACATGTGCAGTTTTGTATAAAATGGGTAAAAGAATTCTGCTGAACATCAGCTAATGCATACGACATGCCAAACTCAGTGTACTAACCCACATAATGACAGTCCAGGATTGATTAATATGTGTGGAGTTTACATGTGCATGCTCTAGAGCAGTCATATCAATCCTGCAGCCCTCCAGCTGTTGTGAAACCACAAGTCCCATCATGCTTTGCCACAGTTTTGCTATTAGGGAATGCTAAAAATATGGCAAGGCATGCTGGGATGTGTAGTTTCACAACAGCTGGAGAGCTGCCGGCTGGAGTTGCCTGGCCTAAATATTAGCATTAGTTTTGACCAGTCCAATACATTCTATTACCGGGTGCAGTCCATGCACCGAAATGGTTGCATTAACATGTGTTCTGACAGTTCATAACCAGATAATCTGTGTAGAGTTTATATGTGCAACTGTGTAATAATGACACATGCTTAATTAGGTGCGTCAACCTGTATGCTGACAGTCCCGGATTTATCAATCTGTACTGAGTTTACATGTGTATGCTGACAGTCCCGGATTTATCAATCTGTACTGAGTTTACATGTGTATGCTGACAGTCCCGGATTTATCAATCTGTACTGAGTTTACATGTGTATGCTGACTCAAACATAGGTATTAATGTATTGGAACCAGACTATTAGGAGGGGCGACCAATAACATTTTTGGGACCACAGCTCTATGGAATTACCATATAAATATGTACCAAAGTATAGATTTATTTTTGATGTTTTATATGTACTTGGATATTTATATGTGATTTCAGGGTATTATAAAAGTTATATTTTACTTGATACTTTGACATTTAACAATTAAAGTGCCCCAGGAGAATATTTTTCTCTTTCTAGCCACCAGCAATCTATTACTGTTCTAGTGCTCTGGTGATTGACCTACCTGTATATTAGTTCATGCTCTGGTGTCTGGTGATTGACCTACCTGTATATTAGTTCATGCTCTGGTGTCTGGTGATTGACCTACCTGTATATTAGTTCATGCTCTGGTGTCTGGTGATTGACCTACCTGTATATTAGTTCATGCTCTGGTGGCTGGTGATTGACCTACCTGTATATTAGTTCATATCTAAAATAAGATTTGCAGTGGCTACATGTTTGTATCAGTCAGTGGCTGCTCAGAACACGGGTGGTATATAGTAAGAAGACTGCAAGCAGGAGGCTTGGAAGCTGACATTGGTATAGCTGCAGGAGGCAGACAGCACACTGGTGTTCATGGAGGCCCAGCTGCAGAATGCTTAGCTTTGATGACAACTGAAAGCACAGGAATGGAGTTCAGGAACTGGGACCTAATTTTCCATGGGGGGTCATCGGTGTGGGGGGGGGTCTAGGAGACTTGTACTGCAAAACACAGGTGGCAGAGAGCAGTTTATACAGGAAGCCTCAGCAGTGGATCGGAGAGATGGAGAGGCCAACATGTCTCTGTGTATCAGAAGTGCCAGATAACCAGTCCGGCCCTGCATGCACCCTGCACACACCCGCTACACATACACTTCCCGATACCAGTCTCTGGTGCAGGTTTTCTGTAATCTTAACAATTAAAAAAATATCGAGACGTAGTCGGCAGGATTTGAACCTGCGCGGGGA
>NC_139219.1:335797547-335822547 GCF_055691185.1 Crinia signifera | reverse complement strand
TTTATGCTGGTTACAGGGCGCACGTGCAGGAGACAGTAGGATGTAGCTGTGTAACATGACGTTATTTATGCTGGTTACAGGGCACACGTGCAGGAGACTGTAGGATATAGCTGTGTAACATGACGTTATTTATGCTGGTTACAGGGCACACGTGCAGGAGACAGTAGGATGTAGCCGTGTAACATGAGGTTATTTATGCTGGTTACAGGGCACACGTGCAGGAGACTGTAGGATATAGCTGTGTAACATGACATTTATTTATGCTGGTTACAGGGCACACGTGCAGGAGACAGTAGGATGTAGCCGTGTAACATGAGGTTATTTATGCTGGTTACAGGGCACACGTGCAGGAGACTGTAGGATATAGCTGTGTAACATGACGTTATTTATGCTGGTTACAGGGCACACGTGCAGGAGACTGTAGGATATAGCTGTGTAACATGACATTTATTTATGCTGGTTACAGGGCGCACGTGCAGGAGACGGTAGGATGTAGCTGTGTAACATGAGGTTATTTATGCTGGTTACAGGGCACACGTGCAAGAGACAGTAGGATGTAGCTGTGTAACATGAGGTTATTTATGCTGGTTACAGGGCACACGTGCAGGAGACAGTAGGATGTAGCTGTGTAACATGAGGTTATTTATGCTGGTTACAGGGCACACGTGCAGGAGACAGTAGGATGTAGCTGTGTAACATGAGGTTATTTATGCTGGTTACAGGGCACACGTGCAGGAGACAGTAGGATATAGCTGTGTAACATGACGTTATTTATGCTGGTTACAGGGCACACGTGCAGGAGACAGTAGGATATAGCTGTGTAACATGAGGTTATTTATGCTGGTTACAGGGCACACGTGCAGGAGACAGTAGGATATAGCTGTGTAACATGAGGTTATTTATGCTGGTTACAGGGCACACGTGCAGGAGACAGTAGGATATAGCTGTGTAACATGAGGTTATTTATGCTGGTTACAGGGCACACGTGCAGGAGACAGTAGGATGTAGCTGTGTAATATGGTTATTTATGCTGGTTACAGGGCGCACGTGCAGGAGACAGTAGGATATAGCTGTGTAACATGAGGTTATTTATGCTGGTTACAGGGCGCACGTGCAGGAGACAGTAGGATGTAGCTGTGTAACATGAGGTTATTTATGCTGGTTACAGGGCACACGTGCAGGAGACTGTAGGATATAGCTGTGTAACATGACATTTATTTATGCTGGTTACAGGGCACACGTGCAGGAGACAGTAGGATGTAGCCGTGTAACATGAGGTTATTTATGCTGGTTACAGGGCACACGTGCAGGAGACTGTAGGATATAGCTGTGTAACATGACGTTATTTATGCTGGTTACAGGGCACACGTGCAGGAGACTGTAGGATATAGCTGTGTAACATGACATTTATTTATGCTGGTTACAGGGCGCACGTGCAGGAGACGGTAGGATGTAGCTGTGTAACATGAGGTTATTTATGCTGGTTACAGGGCACACGTGCAAGAGACAGTAGGATGTAGCTGTGTAACATGAGGTTATTTATGCTGGTTACAGGGCACACGTGCAGGAGACAGTAGGATGTAGCTGTGTAACATGAGGTTATTTATGCTGGTTACAGGGCACACGTGCAGGAGACAGTAGGATGTAGCTGTGTAACATGAGGTTATTTATGCTGGTTACAGGGCACACGTGCAGGAGACAGTAGGATATAGCTGTGTAACATGACGTTATTTATGCTGGTTACAGGGCACACGTGCAGGAGACAGTAGGATATAGCTGTGTAACATGAGGTTATTTATGCTGGTTACAGGGCACACGTGCAGGAGACAGTAGGATATAGCTGTGTAACATGAGGTTATTTATGCTGGTTACAGGGCACACGTGCAGGAGACAGTAGGATGTAGCTGTGTAACATGAGGTTATTTATGCTGGTTACAGGGCACACGTGCAGGAGACAGTAGGATATAGCTGTGTAACATGAGGTTATTTATGCTGGTTACAGGGCACACGTGCAGGAGACAGTAGGATATAGCTGTGTAACATGAGGTTATTTATGCTGGTTACAGGGCACACGTGCAGGAGACAGTAGGATGTAGCTGTGTAATATGGTTATTTATGCTGGTTACAGGGCGCACGTGCAGGAGACAGTAGGATATAGCTGTGTAACATGAGGTTATTTATGCTGGTTACAGGGCGCACGTGCAGGAGACAGTAGGATGTAGCTGTGTAACATGAGGTTATTTATGCTGGTTACAGGGCACACGTGCAGGAGACAGTAGGATATAGCTGTGTAACATGACGTTATTTATGCTGGTTACAGGGCACACGTGCAGGAGACAGTAGGATATAGCTGTGTAACATGAGGTTATTTATGCTGGTTACAGGGCACACGTGCAGGAGACAGTAGGATGTAGCTGTGTAATATGACGTTATTTATGCTGGTTACAGGGCGCACGTGCAGGAAACAGTAGGATATAGATGTGTAACATGACGTTATTTATGCTGGTTACAGGGCACACGTGCAGGAGACGGTAGGATATAGCTGTGTAACATGACGTTATTTATGCTGGTTACAGGGCACACGTGCAGGAGACAGTAGGATGTAGCTGTGTAACATGACGTTATTTATGCTGGTTACAGGGCACACGTGCAGGAGACAGTAGGATGTAGCTGTGTAACATGAGGTTATGTATGCTGGTTACAGGGCACACGTGCAGGGGACAGTAGTATATAGATGTGTAACATGAGGTTATTTATGCTGGTTACAGGGCACACGTGCAGGAGACAGTAGGATATAGCCGTGTAACATGAGGTTATTTATGCTGGTTACAGGGCACACGTGCAGGAGACAGTAGGATATAGCCGTGTAACATGAGGTTATTTATGCTGGTTACAGGGCACACGTGCAGGAGACAGTAGGATATAGCCGTGTAACATGAGGTTATTTATGCTGGTTACAGGGCACACGTGCAGGAGACAGTAGGATATAGCCGTGTAACATGAGGTTATTTATGCTGGTTACAGGGCACACGTGCAGGAGACTGTATGATATAGCCGTGTAACATGACATTTATTTATGCTGGTTACAGGGCACACGTGCAGGAGACAGTAGGATATAGCTGTGTAACATGACGTTATTTATGCTGGTTACAGGGCACACGTGCAGGAGACAGTAGGATATAGCCGTGTAACATGAGGTTATTTATGCTGGTTACAGGGCACACGCGCAGGAGACAGTAGGATGTAGCTGTGTAACATGACGTTATTTATGCTGGTTACAGGGCACACGTGCAGGAGACAGTAGGATGTAGCTGTGTAACATGAGGTTATTTATGCTGGTTACAGGGCACACGTGCAGGAGACAGTAGGATATAGCCGTGTAACATGAGGTTATTTATGCTGGTTACAGGGCACACGTGCAGGAGACAGTAGGATATAGCCGTGTAACATGATGTTATTTATGCTGGTTACAGGGCGCACGTGCAGGAGACAGTAGGATGTAGCTGTGTAACATGAGGTTATTTATGCTGGTTACAGGGCGCACGTGCAGGAGACAGTAGGATGTAGCTGTGTAACATGAGGTTATTTATGCTGGTTACAGGGCGCACGTGCAGGAGACAGTAGGATATAGCTGTGTAACATGAGGTTATTTATGCTGGTTACAGGGCGCACGTGCAGGAGACAGTAGGATATAGCTGTGTAACATGACGTTATTTATGCTGGTTACAGGGCACACGTGCAGGAGACAGTAGGATATAGCTGTGTAACATGAGGTTATTTATGCTGGTTACAGGGCACACGTGCAGGAGACAGTAGGATGTAGCTGTGTAACATGAGGTTATTTATGCTGGTTACAGGGCACACGTGCAGGAGACAGTAGGATATAGCTGTGTAACATGAGGTTATTTATGCTGGTTACAGGGCGCACGTGCAGGAGACAGTAGGATATAGATGTGTAACATGATGTTATTTATGCTGGTTACAGGGCACACGTGCAGGAGACAGTAGGATATAGCCGTGTAACATGAGGTTATTTATGCTGGTTACAGGGCACACGTGCAGGAGACAGTAGGATATAGATGTGTAACATGACGTTATATATGCTGGTTACAGGGCGCACGTGCAGGAGACGGTAGGATATAGCTGTGTAACATGAGGTTATTTATGCTGGTTACAGGGCACACGTGCAGGAGACAGTAGGATATAGCTGTGTAACATGAGGTTATTTATGCTGGTTACAGGGCGCACGTGCAGGAGACAGTAGGATATAGATGTGTAACATGATGTTATTTATGCTGGTTACAGGGCACACGTGCAGGAGACAGTAGGATATAGCCGTGTAACATGAGGTTATTTATGCTGGTTACAGGGCACACGTGCAGGAGACAGTAGGATATAGCTGTGTAACATGACGTTATTTATGCTGGTTACAGGGCACACGTGCAGGGGACAGTAGTATATAGATGTGTAACATGAGGTTATTTATGCTGGTTACAGGGCACACGTGCAGGAGACAGTAGGATATAGCTGTGTAACATGACGTTATTTATGCTGGTTACAGGGCACACGTGCAGGGGACAGTAGTATATAGATGTGTAACATGAGGTTATTTATGCTGGTTACAGGGCACACGTGCAGGAGACAGTAGGATATAGCCGTGTAACATGAGGTTATTTATGCTGGTTACAGGGCACACGTGCAGGAGACAGTAGGATATAGCCGTGTAACATGACGTTATTTATGCTGGTTACAGGGCACACGTGCAGGAGACAGTAGGATGTAGCCGTGTAACATGAGGTTATTTATGCTGGTTACAGGGCACACGTGCAGGAGACAGTAGGATGTAGCCGTGTAACATGAGGTTATTTATGCTGGTTACAGGGCACACGTGCAGGAGACTGTAGGATATAGCTGTGTAACATGACGTTATTTATGCTGGTTACAGGGCACACGTGCAGGAGACTGTAGGATATAGCTGTGTAACATGACATTTATTTATGCTGGTTACAGGGCGCACGTGCAGGAGACGGTAGGATGTAGCTGTGTAACATGAGGTTATTTATGCTGGTTACAGGGCACACGTGCAAGAGACAGTAGGATGTAGCTGTGTAACATGAGGTTATTTATGCTGGTTACAGGGCACACGTGCAGGAGACTGTAGGATATAGCTGTGTAACATGACGTTATTTATGCTGGTTACAGGGCACACGTGTCATGAACCATCATTGGGGCACCCCCACACCTGGATCATGAGGGGGTAGACACCCCAAAATTCCTAAATACAGCCCAGAGACACAGACACCCTCTTAGCTGAATTCATAGACTGCAACCTCCTGGGAGCTGTGCCTCTCACACTAATGGAGCTATCCACAGGACTGTGTGTTCTATAGTAATAGAATGTGACTTTATTAGATACCAGATGTTTCGGGAAGTAGTCCCTTGTTCTTATAAGTGTTGTGCCTATCAGGGCATATACCCCTGAGCCTGATAGATGTCTGTCTCCGTAATGTACTGTTTATTGCATGTGTGCAATTTCCTGCCATCCAGTGTGTGAGTGATACATGGGAAAGCCAGGACTGACCCCCTCTCTCCCCCTGCGCTCACAACCCCCCTGCACAGGAAGCAGCAATCAGCTGAGGGGGCTGTGACATCACAAATGACTACAAGGGGTTAACATGGCTCATTATACAATCCCAAAGTGGACATTTTCCTTATCAGCATAATTACCTGGCCTTTGTTCTAAGGGCAGTCATTGCAGACTACATGTCTCCAAAACCACAGGGGGTCTCCACATAGCTCTGAGACACCTTCTAAAGAGCAGGATTGAAATCCCTCCAATCAGGACACTCCGTGAGGTCACCAGGGGAGCGGAGCCTTCTGGGAGGATGAAAGTTTTGAAGAGGGCACGCACCAGGGGTGGGGGTTGTTGTTGAGTTTGAGAGACTGCAGAGAGAGGCGGCTGCCAGGAACCAAGCCTGTCCGCCTGGTGCTGGTAGATGGGGACACAGCCAAGCATACTGCCCCACCAGAGCATCACAGGTGCCTGGCTTAAGTGTGCCAGCAGGAGCTGGGTGACTTTTGCAGGGTGCCCTACTCCCAGGAGTAGTGATTGGCGCAGGCCAAGATCAGCAGGACACCATCATCGTCCTCCCAGCAACCAACATCCAGCAGACGCAAGTATTCCCTGAGGTGCATATTCCCGGTATAGGGGTAGGGGTTCTTGTTTTGTGTGGTTCTAGTCATATTGGTCTATTCATAACTGTGTTTAATGTTAATGCTACCTGTATATATATGTACATAGTGTGGTTACGGTTTACATGTTTTATTTAGTCTCTATGTAATAAAGGTTCCATTGGACCTTGCTATTGCGTGCTTTCTGTGTGATCGCTGAATCGTGTGTGGCCCCAGGACCCGTGCAAAGCTGTAACGCTGCCTTTCTCAAGGCGGAAAACACATGAGGCGAAAGTAATGCACATTATGAGCCTGGGGTCGTCACAATTGGTGGCAGCAGTGGGATCACACAGGCCCGACGTCCGGGCAGAGCCAGGGGTCCGTATCGGTATGCGGCCAAGCTCTAAAGGCGCAATAGTCCGTAACCCGGTAGTATAGAACCACACAGAGCAGAGCTCTTATAAACCTAGCTGGAACACCGGGGAGGAAGAAAAAGGTTCCTGTGCGAGGGCATTACGCGAGGGAAGAATTCCGCTTAAGTGCCTGCTTGTCCAGGGGACTTTCCCTGCAAGCGTGAGAACGGTGGAGTGTGCCGTGGCCCAGAAACGGAAGCTGAAGTGAGGGGGTTCAGCAAGTGACGCTGGCCAAGCCCTACTAGTGCAGCACGTTTGGAGAATGGGGCCAGGAAAAGGACAGAAACGTCTAAAGAGAGGCAAGAGGTGCCCACAGTTGCCCAGAGCAGTGAGGCTCATAGATGAGGAATCGTCATGGAGTCGTCTGGCTGAGGAATGGGACCTGAGCAGTCCATCCACGCTGATGCAGCCCCTCTGGGAGGATTGGGAAGCAGCATATCGGTGGATTAATGTATGGACAGGAGCTACTACAGAGGAGAAAGCCGCTTACCTGACCGATGAATTTGAGCAGTATGTATTTGAGGCTGCTGCAGGGAACCTGCTGCATACGGTGGCGTGGAAGGCGTTTGTCACAGAAGTAAGTAACGCCACGCATCAGCTAATGCACAGAAGCCGGGTCGCTGAGGCCAGCGTGCCAGCACCGGGTAAAGTGGGTCCTGGGAAGGAGCCCGCGAAGAGAACTCAAAGGGAGGAGGAGTTGATGGTGCCACCGGGGTGGATGACCGAGGGGTCCACTACCGAGATCCCAGGGGGGGAGGCGGAGGATCTGTGGCCTGCAGAATCTGGAGCTCCATTAGCAAGAATGAGTCTGGAGGACCTAATTGCGGAATGGAGGCTACGATGCAGCACACCCCCCGAAGGCCGTTCACACTGCACTCTTATTCAATGGGTGTACGAGCAGCAAGAGGACCCGCTACATGCGTTCAGCGCGTATAGAAACTGGGTCCTGTGTCCAGGGGAACTGAGAAGTGTCCAGGAGCAGTTGCAGTGTCTCCTGCATTGCTATGAGAATGCAGAGAGAGTCGCCCTAGCACAGGGGCAGCTGAATTCTCCAGAGTGGCTGGACCAGTGTCAGAGGGTAGAGGCAGAGGAACGTCGGCTGCTGCAGCTTGTGCATCCGCACAGAGACACTGAACTAAATTCCCCTCTGACACCGGGAGAAATCACAGAACTGTTCCCATTCAGTGAGTTGGGAAATGAGGAACGAGCTGTGGAGTGTCCCTGCGATTTCGCACCAGGGACCTGGGACTCCCAAGGAGCCCTATCATCATGGACTGTGTCTGTTGCAGATGGACATTGGGAAGGGGATATTTATTCCCCCTGCATTGTGCCAAGTAGTGTGGCAGAGCTGGGCACTGTGGCCCCACATGGTGATGATGGACTGGTGCACACGGAGCCCGTGATAGATGGAGCAGTGCCAGTATACAGTGCAGGGGCTGCCCCAGAGAATAGCCCCAGAGCAGAGCAGACCTCGGAGGCTGGGACTGTGATTGCTGAGTCCTCGCCACAGGAGGTACAAAGCAGTGGTCAGCCACTGCTCCAAGCAGCTAGCCAAAGGATGGGGGTGCACCCAAAAATGGCACCCCAGGAAGAATGGCAGTACATCTTCCCTTTTGCAGATGTGGGAGATGGAGACTTTGAAACTAGCGGCCAGGGGGTCTGCAATGATTGTGCCCCAGCCGAGGGGGCAGTAATTCTCCCTTACAGGACCACCAGCGGCCCAGCGAATGAGGGCATCTTGCCACAGGATCCCCAGCATATTCAGCAGGGGGAGATGGAAGAAAATGTGTCTGGGGTGTGCTCCGCCGCTCCACCCCCCCAGGAGGATTATCCAGGACTGTTCCCACTTAGCCATCAGAGCCAGGAGGATCTGAAGTTAAAAGGCAGGTACGTGACCGGGGTGCCAGAGCAGGGAGTAGAGGCTGGGGTGCAGCGCTACTGTGAGTCCCCTGCAAGAGTGACTAACTGTAATTATGTGCCCGGGGAGCCACTGCAGCAAACAGGCAGCCAAGCAAGCAAACATGGAGGGGATGGTCAGAGGCATAGCTCATCACCCCCCTGCGCCTCAGAGGAAGACACCTCACCACCCAGCATGGCACGAGCAAGAGAATGTGAGTTTGCACCTGGGGCTGTAAGGGAGATGCCAGCCGTGCTGCTGTACATTGCCACCCCACCAGTCCCTCTCATAGCCAGCCTGGGGAAGATGGAAGTTTGCCCAGGGGAGGCCCAGCAGTTATTGTTCAAAGGGCTGGGGGAGGTGTTCGACCCAAGGGGGGGGATTGTGGGAAAATCAGGGGAAGGATTGCGGATACCCCCTGCTCTTCTGCAGCCATGGTGTGAAGGAGAATCCCCAGGACCGCTGCCTGCTGCTGAGGGCAGGTGGGGGCAGAGTGTGCTGAGGCCCTGCAAGGTGGATGAACAGACATGGATGGAAGGTTGCCCAGGGGAGGCCCAGCAGCTTCAGGGGCTGGGGGAGGTTTCAGGCCCAAGTGGGGTGACGGTGAAGGCTTCTGATGTTTTGGGAGAAGCATCGTTGTTACCCACTGCTCCCCTGCAGCCAACGTCGGCGCTGTTGTTAAGAGCAGAATCCGCAGCCAGGTTTCCGGATTGTAGCCTGTGTACACCGATAGGGCCCCTCCCAGTTGCGCCAGAGGCGGAGGGAGGAGGGCCAACCAAACAGGCAGGAGAGAAGGAAAGATTTCCACATGACAGGGGCAAACCCGGTAACTGGGGTACGGGAATGCGGGTTACACATGGTGAACGGCTGACCTCGGACCCCCCTCATCCAGAGCAGGAGGAGCGGAATCACGCCTCCAGGAGATCACTGGGCCCGGTCATCCTGACTGGCTCCGATCTGGGAGCCAGCCCCTCGGACCGGATTTAGGAAGGGGGAGGTGTGTCATGAACCATCATTGGGGCACCCCCACACCTGGATCATGAGGGGGTAGACACCCCAAAATTCCTAAATACAGCCCAGAGACACAGACACCCTCTTAGCTGAATTCATAGACTGCAACCTCCTGGGAGCTGTGCCTCTCACACTAATGGAGCTATCCACAGGACTGTGTGTTCTATAGTAATAGAATGTGACTTTATTAGATACCAGATGTTTCGGGAAGTAGTCCCTTGTTCTTATAAGTGTTGTGCCTATCAGGGCATATACCCCTGAGCCTGATAGATGTCTGTCTCCGTAATGTACTGTTTATTGCATGTGTGCAATTTCCTGCCATCCAGTGTGTGAGTGATACATGGGAAAGCCAGGACTGACCCCCTCTCTCCCCCTGCGCTCACAACCCCCCTGCACAGGAAGCAGCAATCAGCTGAGGGGGCTGTGACATCACAAATGACTACAAGGGGTTAACATGGCTCATTATACAATCCCAAAGTGGACATTTTCCTTATCAGCATAATTACCTGGCCTTTGTTCTAAGGGCAGTCATTGCAGACTACATGTCTCCAAAACCACAGGGGGTCTCCACATAGCTCTGAGACACCTTCTAAAGAGCAGGATTGAAATCCCTCCAATCAGGACACTCCGTGAGGTCACCAGGGGAGCGGAGCCTTCTGGGAGGATGAAAGTTTTGAAGAGGGCACGCACCAGGGGTGGGGGTTGTTGTTGAGTTTGAGAGACTGCAGAGAGAGGCGGCTGCCAGGAACCAAGCCTGTCCGCCTGGTGCTGGTAGATGGGGACACAGCCAAGCATACTGCCCCACCAGAGCATCACAGGTGCCTGGCTTAAGTGTGCCAGCAGGAGCTGGGTGACTTTTGCAGGGTGCCCTACTCCCAGGAGTAGTGATTGGCGCAGGCCAAGATCAGCAGGACACCATCATCGTCCTCCCAGCAACCAACATCCAGCAGACGCAAGTATTCCCTGAGGTGCATATTCCCGGTATAGGGGTAGGGGTTCTTGTTTTGTGTGGTTCTAGTCATATTGGTC
The DNA here is from genome assembly GCF_055691185.1 of Crinia signifera. Lineage (NCBI taxonomy): Eukaryota > Metazoa > Chordata > Amphibia > Anura > Myobatrachidae > Crinia > Crinia signifera. Next base: position 335,812,026 of record NC_139219.1, on the reverse strand, counting down.
TATTCATAACTGTGTTTAATGTTAATGCTACCTGTATATATATGTACATAGTGTGGTTACGGTTTACATGTTTTATTTAGTCTCTATGTAATAAAGGTTCCATTGGACCTTGCTATTGCGTGCTTTCTGTGTGATCGCTGAATCGTGTGTGGCCCCAGGACCCGTGCAAAGCTGTAACGCTGCCTTTCTCAAGGCGGAAAACACATGAGGCGAAAGTAATGCACATTATGAGCCTGGGGTCGTCACAACACGTGCAGGAGACAGTAGGATGTAGCTGTGTAACATGAGGTTATTTATGCTGGTTACAGGGCACACGTGCAGGAGACAGTAGGATGTAGCTGTGTAACATGACGTTATTTATGCTGGTTACAGGGCACACGTGCAGGAGACTGTAGGATATAGCTGTGTAACATGACATTTATTTATGCTGGTTACAGGGCGCACGTGCAGGAGACGGTAGGATGTAGCTGTGTAACATGAGGTTATTTATGCTGGTTACAGGGCACACGTGCAAGAGACAGTAGGATGTAGCTGTGTAACATGAGGTTATTTATGCTGGTTACAGGGCACACGTGCAGGAGACAGTAGGATGTAGCTGTGTAACATGAGGTTATTTATGCTGGTTACAGGGCACACGTGCAGGAGACAGTAGGATATAGCTGTGTAACATGACGTTATTTATGCTGGTTACAGGGCACACGTGCAGGAGACAGTAGGATATAGCTGTGTAACATGAGGTTATTTATGCTGGTTACAGGGCACACGTGCAGGAGACAGTAGGATATAGCTGTGTAACATGAGGTTATTTATGCTGGTTACAGGGCACACGTGCAGGAGACAGTAGGATGTAGCTGTGTAACATGAGGTTATTTATGCTGGTTACAGGGCACACGTGCAGGAGACAGTAGGATATAGCTGTGTAACATGAGGTTATTTATGCTGGTTACAGGGCACACGTGCAGGAGACAGTAGGATATAGCTGTGTAACATGAGGTTATTTATGCTGGTTACAGGGCACACGTGCAGGAGACAGTAGGATATAGCTGTGTAACATGAGGTTATTTATGCTGGTTACAGGGCACACGTGCAGGAGACAGTAGGATGTAGCTGTGTAATATGGTTATTTATGCTGGTTACAGGGCGCACGTGCAGGAGACAGTAGGATATAGCTGTGTAACATGAGGTTATTTATGCTGGTTACAGGGCGCACGTGCAGGAGACAGTAGGATATAGCTGTGTAACATGAGGTTATTTATGCTGGTTACAGGGCACACGTGCAGGAGACAGTAGGATATAGCTGTGTAACATGAGGTTATTTATGCTGGTTACAGGGCACACGTGCAGGAGACAGTAGGATGTAGCTGTGTAATATGACGTTATTTATGCTGGTTACAGGGCGCACGTGCAGGAAACAGTAGGATATAGATGTGTAACATGACGTTATTTATGCTGGTTACAGGGCACACGTGCAGGAGACGGTAGGATATAGCTGTGTAACATGACGTTATTTATGCTGGTTACAGGGCACACGTGCAGGAGACAGTAGGATGTAGCTGTGTAACATGACGTTATTTATGCTGGTTACAGGGCACACGTGCAGGAGACAGTAGGATGTAGCTGTGTAACATGAGGTTATGTATGCTGGTTACAGGGCACACGTGCAGGGGACAGTAGTATATAGATGTGTAACATGAGGTTATTTATGCTGGTTACAGGGCACACGTGCAGGAGACAGTAGGATATAGCCGTGTAACATGAGGTTATTTATGCTGGTTACAGGGCACACGTGCAGGAGACAGTAGGATATAGCCGTGTAACATGAGGTTATTTATGCTGGTTACAGGGCACACGTGCAGGAGACAGTAGGATATAGCCGTGTAACATGAGGTTATTTATGCTGGTTACAGGGCACACGTGCAGGAGACAGTAGGATATAGCCGTGTAACATGAGGTTATTTATGCTGGTTACAGGGCACACGTGCAGGAGACAGTAGGATATAGCTGTGTAACATGACGTTATTTATGCTGGTTACAGGGCACACGCGCAGGAGACAGTAGGATATAGCCGTGTAACATGAGGTTATTTATGCTGGTTACAGGGCACACGCGCAGGAGACAGTAGGATATAGCCGTGTAACATGATGTTATTTATGCTGGTTACAGGGCACACGCGCAGGAGACAGTAGGATATAGCTGTGTAACATGATGTTATTTATGCTGGTTACAGGGCACACGTGCAGGAGACAGTAGGATGTAGCTGTGTAACATGACGTTATTTATGCTGGTTACAGGGCACACGTGCAGGAGACAGTAGGATATAGCTGTGTAACATGACGTTATTTATGCTGGTTACAGGGCACACGTGCAGGAGACAGTAGGATATAGCTGTATAACATGACGTTATTTATGCTGGTTACAAGGCACACGTGCAGGAGACAGTAGGATGTAACTGTGTAACATGAGGTTATTTATGCTGGTTACAGGGCACACGTGCAGGAGACAGTAGGATATAGCTGTGTAACATGACGTTATTTATGCTGGTTACAGGGCACACATGCAGGAGACAGTAGGATGTAGCTGTATAACATGAGGTTATTTATGCTGGTTACAGGGCACACGTGCAGGAGACAGTAGGATGTAGCTGTGTAACATGAGGTTATTTATGCTGGTTACAGGGCACACGTGCAGGAGACAGTAGGATATAGCAGTGTAACATGATGTTATTTATGCTGGTTACAGGGCACACGTGCAGGAGACAGTAGGATATAGCTGTGTAACATGAGGTTATTTATGCTGGTTACAGGGCACACGTGCAGGAGACAGTAGGATGTAGCTGTGTAACATGACGTTATTTATGCTGGTTACAGGGCACACGTGCAGGAGACAGTAGGATGTAGCTGTGTAACATGAGGTTATTTATGCTGGTTACAGGGCACACGTGCAGGAGACAGTAGGATAAAGCTGTGTAACATGACGTTATTTATGCTGGTTACAGGGCACACGTGCAGGAGACAGTAGGATGTAGCTGTGTAACATGAGGTTATTTATGCTGGTTACAGGGCACACGTGCAGGAGACAGTAGGATATAGCCGTGTAACATGAGGTTATTTATGCTGGTTACAGGGCACACGTGCAGGAGACAGTAGGATATAGCCGTGTAACATGATGTTATTTATGCTGGTTACAGGGCGCACGTGCAGGAGACAGTAGGATGTAGCCGTGTAACATGAGGTTATTTATGCTGGTTACAGGGCGCACGTGCAGGAGACAGTAGGATGTAGCTGTGTAACATGAGGTTATTTATGCTGGTTACAGGGCGCACGTGCAGGAGACAGTAGGATATAGCTGTGTAACATGAGGTTATTTATGCTGGTTACAGGGCGCACGTGCAGGAGACAGTAGGATATAGCTGTGTAACATGACGTTATTTATGCTGGTTACAGGGCACACGTGCAGGAGACAGTAGGATATAGCTGTGTAACATGAGGTTATTTATGCTGGTTACAGGGCACACGTGCAGGAGACAGTAGGATGTAGCTGTGTAACATGAGGTTATTTATGCTGGTTACAGGGCACACGTGCAGGAGACAGTAGGATATAGCTGTGTAACATGAGGTTATTTATGCTGGTTACAGGGCGCACGTGCAGGAGACAGTAGGATATAGATGTGTAACATGATGTTATTTATGCTGGTTACAGGGCACACGTGCAGGAGACAGTAGGATATAGCCGTGTAACATGAGGTTATTTATGCTGGTTACAGGGCACACGTGCAGGAGACAGTAGGATATAGATGTGTAACATGACGTTATATATGCTGGTTACAGGGCGCACGTGCAGGAGACGGTAGGATATAGCTGTGTAACATGAGGTTATTTATGCTGGTTACAGGGCACACGTGCAGGAGACAGTAGGATATAGCTGTGTAACATGAGGTTATTTATGCTGGTTACAGGGCGCACGTGCAGGAGACAGTAGGATATAGATGTGTAACATGATGTTATTTATGCTGGTTACAGGGCACACGTGCAGGAGACAGTAGGATATAGCCGTGTAACATGAGGTTATTTATGCTGGTTACAGGGCACACGTGCAGGAGACAGTAGGATATAGCCGTGTAACATGAGGTTATTTATGCTGGTTACAGGGCACACGTGCAGGAGACAGTAGGATATAGCCGTGTAACATGACGTTATTTATGCTGGTTACAGGGCACACGTGCAGGAGACAGTAGGATGTAGCTGTGTAACATGAGGTTATTTATGCTGGTTACAGGGCACACGTGCAGGAGACAGTAGGATAAAGCTGTGTAACATGACGTTATTTATGCTGGTTACAGGGCACACGTGCAGGAGACAGTAGGATGTAGCTGTGTAACATGAGGTTATTTATGCTGGTTACAGGGCACACGTGCAGGAGACAGTAGGATATAGCCGTGTAACATGAGGTTATTTATGCTGGTTACAGGGCACACGTGCAGGAGACAGTAGGATAAAGCTGTGTAACATGACGTTATTTATGCTGGTTACAGGGCACACGTGCAGGAGACAGTAGGATGTAGCTGTGTAACATGAGGTTATTTATGCTGGTTACAGGGCACACGTGCAGGAGACAGTAGGATATAGCCGTGTAACATGAGGTTATTTATGCTGGTTACAGGGCACACGTGCAGGAGACAGTAGGATATAGCCGTGTAACATGATGTTATTTATGCTGGTTACAGGGCGCACGTGCAGGAGACAGTAGGATGTAGCCGTGTAACATGAGGTTATTTATGCTGGTTACAGGGCGCACGTGCAGGAGACAGTAGGATGTAGCTGTGTAACATGAGGTTATTTATGCTGGTTACAGGGCGCACGTGCAGGAGACAGTAGGATATAGCTGTGTAACATGAGGTTATTTATGCTGGTTACAGGGCGCACGTGCAGGAGACAGTAGGATATAGCTGTGTAACATGACGTTATTTATGCTGGTTACAGGGCACACGTGCAGGAGACAGTAGGATATAGCTGTGTAACATGAGGTTATTTATGCTGGTTACAGGGCACACGTGCAGGAGACAGTAGGATGTAGCTGTGTAACATGAGGTTATTTATGCTGGTTACAGGGCACACGTGCAGGAGACAGTAGGATATAGCTGTGTAACATGAGGTTATTTATGCTGGTTACAGGGCGCACGTGCAGGAGACAGTAGGATATAGATGTGTAACATGATGTTATTTATGCTGGTTACAGGGCACACGTGCAGGAGACAGTAGGATATAGCCGTGTAACATGAGGTTATTTATGCTGGTTACAGGGCACACGTGCAGGAGACAGTAGGATATAGATGTGTAACATGACGTTATATATGCTGGTTACAGGGCGCACGTGCAGGAGACGGTAGGATATAGCTGTGTAACATGAGGTTATTTATGCTGGTTACAGGGCACACGTGCAGGAGACAGTAGGATATAGCTGTGTAACATGAGGTTATTTATGCTGGTTACAGGGCGCACGTGCAGGAGACAGTAGGATATAGATGTGTAACATGATGTTATTTATGCTGGTTACAGGGCACACGTGCAGGAGACAGTAGGATATAGCCGTGTAACATGAGGTTATTTATGCTGGTTACAGGGCACACGTGCAGGAGACAGTAGGATATAGCCGTGTAACATGAGGTTATTTATGCTGGTTACAGGGCACACGTGCAGGAGACAGTAGGATATAGCCGTGTAACATGACGTTATTTATGCTGGTTACAGGGCACACGTGCAGGAGACAGTAGGATGTAGCCGTGTAACATGAGGTTATTTATGCTGGTTACAGGGCACACGTGCAGGAGACAGTAGGATATAGCCGTGTAACATGAGGTTATTTATGCTGGTTACAGGGCACACGTGCAGGAGACAGTAGGATATAGCCGTGTAACATGAGGTTATTTATGCTGGTTACAGGGCACACGTGCAGGAGACAGTAGGATGTAGCCGTGTAACATGAGGTTATTTATGCTGGTTACAGGGCACACGTGCAGGAGACAGTAGGATGTAGCCGTGTAACATGAGGTTATTTATGCTGGTTACAGGGCACACGTGCAGGAGACAGTAGGATATAGCTGTGTAACATGACGTTATTTATGCTGGTTACAGGGCACACGTGCAGGAGACAGTAGGATGTAGCTGTGTAACATGAGGTTATTTATGCTGGTTACAGGGCACACGTGCAGGAGACAGTAGGATATAGCTGTGTAACATGACGTTATTTATGCTGGTTACAGGGCACACGTGCAGGAGACAGTAGGATGTAGCCGTATAACATGAGGTTATTTATGCTGGTTACAGGGCACACGTGCAGGAGACAGTAGGATATAGCCGTGTAACATGAGGTTATTTATGCTGGTTACAGGGCACACGTGCAGGAGACAGTAGGATGTAGCCGTGTAACATGAGGTTATTTATGCTGGTTACAGGGCACACGTGCAGGAGACGGTAGGATATAGCCGTGTAACATGAGGTTATTTATGCTGGTTACAGGGCACACGTGCAGGAGACAGTAGGATGTAGCCGTGTAACATGAGGTTATTTATGCTGGTTACAGGGCACACGTGCAGGAGACAGTAGGATGTAGATGTGTAACATGAGGTTATTTATGCTGGTTACAGGGCCCACGTGCAGGAGACAGTAGGATATAGCTGTGTAACATGAGGTTATTTATGCTGGTTACAGGGCACACGTGCAGGAGACAGTAGGATGTAGCTGTGTAACATGAGGTTATTTATGCTGGTTACAGGGCACACGTGCAGGAGACGGTAGGATATAGCTGTGTAACATGGCGTTATTTATGCTGGTTACAGGGCACACGTGCAGGAGACGGTAGGATATAGCTGTGTAACATGAGGTTATTTATGCTGGTTACAGGGCACACGTGCAGGAGACAGTAGGATATAGCTGTGTAACATGACGTTATTAATGCTGGTTACAGGGCACACGTGCAGGAGACAGTAGTATATAGATGTGTAACATGACGTTATTTATGCTGGTTACAGGGCACACGTGCAGGAGACGGTAGGATGTAGCCGTATAACATGAGGTTATTTATGCTGGTTACAGGGCACACGTGCAGGAGACAGTAGGATGTAGCCGTGTAACATGAGGTTATTTATGCTGGTTACAGGGCACACGTGCAGGGGACAGTAGGATGTTGCTGTGTAACATGACGTTATTTATGCTGGTTACAGGGCACACGTGCAGGAGACAGTAGGACGTAGCTGTGTAACATGAGGTTATTTATGCTGGTTACAGGGCACACGTGCAGGAGACAGTAGGATGTAGCTGTGTAACATGACGTTATTTATGCTGGTTACAGGGCACACGTGCAGGAGACAGTAGGATGTAGCTGTGTAACATGAGGTTATTTATGCTGGTTACAGGGCACACGTGCAGGAGACAGTAGGATGTAGCTGTGTAACATGACGTTATTTATGCTGGTTACAGGGCACTCGTGCAGGAGACAGTAGGATGTAGCTGTGTAACATGACGTTATTTATGCTGGTTACAGGGCACTCGTGCAGGAGACGGTAGGATATAGCTGTGTAACATGAGGTTATTTATGCTGGTTACAGGGCACACGTGCAGGAGACAGTAGGATATAGCTGTGTAACATGAGGTTATTTATGCTGGTTACAGGGCGCACGTGCAGGGGACAGTAGGATATAGCTGTGTAACATGACGTTATTTATGCTGGTTACAGGGCACACGTGCAGGAGACAGTAGGATGTAGCTGTGTAACATGACGTTATTTATGCTGGTTACAGGGCACACGTGCAGGAGACAGTAGGATATAGCCGTGTAACATGAGGTTATTTATGCTGGTTACAGGGCACACGTGCAGGAGACAGTAGGATATAGCCGTGTAACATGAGGTTATTTATGCTGGTTACAGGGCACACGTGCAGGAGACAGTAGGATATAGCCGTGTAACATGAGGTTATTTATGCTGGTTACAGGGCACACGTGCAGGAGACTGTATGATATAGCCGTGTAACATGACATTTATTTATGCTGGTTACAGGGCACACGTGCAGGAGACAGTAGGATGTAGCTGTGTAACATGACATTTATTTATGCTGGTTACAGGGCACACGTGCAGGAGACAGTAGGATATAGCTGTGTAACATGACGTTATTTATGCTGGTTACAGGGCACACGTGCAGGAGACAGTAGGATATAGCCGTGTAACATGAGGTTATTTATTCTGGTTACAGGGCACACGCGCAGGAGACAGTAGGATATAGCCGTGTAACATGATGTTATTTATGCTGGTTACAGGGCACACGCGCAGGAGACAGTAGGATATAGCTGTGTAACATGATGTTATTTATGCTGGTTACAGGGCACACGTGCAGGAGACAGTAGGATGTAGCTGTGTAACATGAGGTTATTTATGCTGGTTACAGGGCACACGTGCAGGAGACAGTAGGATAAAGCTGTGTAACATGAGGTTATTTATGCTGGTTACAGGGCACACGTGCAGGAGACAGTAGGATATAGCCGTGTAACATGAGGTTATTTATGCTGGTTACAGGGCACACGTGCAGGAGACAGTAGGATATAGCCGTGTAACATGATGTTATTTATGCTGGTTACAGGGCACACGTGCAGGAGACAGTAGGATATAGCTGTGTAACATGAGGTTATTTATGCTGGTTACAGGGCGCACGTGCAGGAGACAGTAGGATGTAGCTGTGTAACATGAGGTTATTTATGCTGGTTACAGGGCGCACGTGCAGGAGACAGTAGGATATAGCTGTGTAACATGAGGTTATTTATGCTGGTTACAGGGCACACGTGCAGGAGACAGTAGGATGTAGCTGTGTAACATGAGGTTATTTATGCTGGTTACAGGGCACACGTGCAGGAGACAGTAGGATATAGCTGTGTAACATGACGTTATTTATGCTGGTTACAGGGCGCACGTGCAGGAGACAGTAGGATATAGATGTGTAACATGATGTTATTTATGCTGGTTACAGGGCACACGTGCAGGAGACAGTAGGATATAGCTGTGTAACATGAGGTTATTTATGCTGGTTACAGGGCACACGTGCAGGAGACAGTAGGATATAGCTGTGTAACATGACATTTATTTATGCTGGTTACAGGGCGCACGTGCAGGAGACAGTAGGATATAGCTGTGTAACATGAGGTTATTTATGCTGGTTACAGGGCGCACGTGCAGGAGACGGTAGGATATAGATGTGTAACATGATGTTATTTATGCTGGTTACAGGGCACACGTGCAGGAGACAGTAGGATATAGCCGTGTAACATGAGGTTATTTATGCTGGTTACAGGGCACACGTGCAGGAGACAGTAGGATATAGCCGTGTAACATGAGGTTATTTATGCTGGTTACAGGGCACACGTGCAGGAGACAGTAGGATATAGCCGTGTAACATGACGTTATTTATGCTGGTTACAGGGCACACGTGCAGGAGACAGTAGGATGTAGCCGTGTAACATGAGGTTATTTATGCTGGTTACAGGGCACACGTGCAGGAGACAGTAGGATATAGCCGTGTAACATGAGGTTATTTATGCTGGTTACAGGGCACACGTGCAGGAGACAGTAGGATATAGCCGTGTAACATGAGGTTATTTATGCTGGTTACAGGGCACACGTGCAGGAGACAGTAGGATGTAGCCGTGTAACATGAGGTTATTTATGCTGGTTACAGGGCACACGTGCAGGAGACAGTAGGATGTAGCCGTGTAACATGAGGTTATTTATGCTGGTTACAGGGCACACGTGCAGGAGACAGTAGGATATAGCTGTGTAACATGACGTTATTTATGCTGGTTACAGGGCACACGTGCAGGAGACAGTAGGATATAGCCGTGTAACATGAGGTTATTTATGCTGGTTACAGGGCACACGTGCAGGAGACAGTAGGATATAGCTGTGTAACATGACGTTATTTATGCTGGTTACAGGGCACACGTGCAGGAGACAGTAGGATATAGCCGTGTAACATGAGGTTATTTATGCTGGTTACAGGGCACACGTGCAGGAGACAGTAGGATATAGCTGTGTAACATGACGTTATTTATGCTGGTTACAGGGCACACGTGCAGGAGACAGTAGGATGTAGCCGTATAACATGAGGTTATTTATGCTGGTTACAGGGCACACGTGCAGGAGACAGTAGGATATAGCCGTGTAACATGAGGTTATTTATGCTGGTTACAGGGCACACGTGCAGGAGACAGTAGGATATAGCTGTGTAACATGATGTTATTTATGCTGGTTACAGGGCACACGTGCAGGAGACAGTAGGATGTAGCCGTGTAACATGAGGTTATTTATGCTGGTTACAGGGCACACGTGCAGGAGACGGTAGGATATAGCCGTGTAACATGAGGTTATTTATGCTGGTTACAGGGCACACGTGCAGGAGACAGTAGGATGTAGCCGTGTAACATGAGGTTATTTATGCTGGTTACAGGGCACACGTGCAGGAGACAGTAGGATGTAGATGTGTAACATGAGGTTATTTATGCTGGTTACAGGGCCCACGTGCAGGAGACAGTAGGATATAGCTGTGTAACATGACGTTATTTATGCTGGTTACAGGGTACACGTGCAGGAGACAGTAGGATGTAGCCGTGTAACATGAGGTTATTTATGCTGGTTACAGGGCACACGTGCAGGGGACAGTAGGATGTAGCTGTGTAACATGACGTTATTTATGCTGGTTACAGGGCACACGTGCAGGAGACAGTAGGACGTAGCTGTGTAACATGACGTTATTTATGCTGGTTACAGGGCGCACGTGCAGGAGACAGTAGGATATAGCTGTGTAACATGAGGTTATTTATGCTGGTTACAGGGCACACGTGCAGGAGACAGTAGGATGTAGCTGTGTAACATGAGGTTATTTATGCTGGTTACAGGGCGCACGTGCAGGAGACAGTAGGATGTAGCTGTGTAACATGACGTTATTTATGCTGGTTACAGGGCGCACGTGCAGCAGACAGTAGGATGTAGCTGTGTAACATGAGGTTATTTATGCTGGTTACAGGGCACACGTGCAGGAGACAGTAGGATATAGCTGTGTAACATGGCGTTATTTATGCTGGTTACAGGGCACACGTGCAGGAGACGGTAGGATATAGCTGTGTAACATGAGGTTATTTATGCTGGTTACAGGGCACACGTGCAGGAGACGGTAGGATGTAGCCGTATAACATGAGGTTATTTATGCTGGTTACAGGGCACACGTGCAGGAGACAGTAGGATGTAGCCGTGTAACATGAGGTTATTTATGCTGGTTACAGGGCACACGTGCAGGGGACAGTAGGATGTTGCTGTGTAACATGACGTTATTTATGCTGGTTACAGGGCACACGTGCAGGAGACAGTAGGACGTAGCTGTGTAACATGAGGTTATTTATGCTGGTTACAGGGCACACGTGCAGGAGACAGTAGGATGTAGCTGTGTAACATGACGTTATTTATGCTGGTTACAGGGCACACGTGCAGGAGACAGTAGGATGTAGCTGTGTAACATGAGGTTATTTATGCTGGTTACAGGGCACACGTGCAGGAGACAGTAGGATGTAGCTGTGTAACATGACGTTATTTATGCTGGTTACAGGGCACTCGTGCAGGAGACAGTAGGATGTAGCTGTGTAACATGGCGTTATTTATGCTGGTTACAGGGCACACGTGCAGGAGACGGTAGGATATAGCTGTGTAACATGGCGTTATTTATGCTGGTTACAGGGCACACGTGCAGGAGACGGTAGGATATAGCTGTGTAACATGAGATTATTTATGCTGGTTACAGGGCACACGTGCAGGAGACGGTAGGATGTAGCCGTATAACATGAGGTTATTTATGCTGGTTACAGGGCACACGTGCAGGAGACAGTAGGATGTAGCCGTGTAACATGAGGTTATTTATGCTGGTTACAGGGCACACGTGCAGGGGACAGTAGGATGTAGCTGTGTAACATGACGTTATTTATGCTGGTTACAGGGCACACGTGCAGGAGACAGTAGGACGTAGCTGTGTAACATGAGGTTATTTATGCTGGTTACAGGGCACACGTGCAGGAGACAGTAGGATGTAGCTGTGTAACATGACGTTATTTATGCTGGTTACAGGGCACACGTGCAGGAGACAGTAGGATGTAGCTGTGTAACATGAGGTTATTTATGCTGGTTACAGGGCACACGTGCAGGAGACAGTAGGATGTAGCTGTGTAACATGAGGTTATTTATGCTGGTTACAGGGCACACGTGCAGGAGACGGTAGGATGTAGCTGTGTAACATGACGTTATTTATGCTGGTTACAGGGCACTCGTGCAGGAGACGGTAGGATGTAGCTGTGTAACATGACGTTATTTATGCTGGTTACAGGGCACTCGTGCAGGAGACGGTAGGATATAGCTGTGTAACATGAGGTTATTTATGCTGGTTACAGGGCGCACGTGCAGGAGACAGTAGGATATAGCTGTGTAACATGACGTTATTTATGCTGGTTACAGGGCGCACGTGCAGGAGACAGTAGGATATAGCCGTGTAACATGAGGTTATTTATGCTGGTTACAGGGCACACGTGCAGGAGACAGTAGGATATAGCTGTGTAACATGAGGTTATTTATGCTGGTTACAGGGCACACGTGCAGGAGACAGTAGGATATAGCTGTGTAACATGAGGTTATTTATGCTGGTTACAGGGCACACGTGCAGGAGACAGTAGGATATAGCTGTGTAACATGGCGTTATTTATGCTGGTTACAGGGCACTCGTGCAGGAGACGGTAGGATGTAGCTGTGTAACATGAGGTTATTTATGCTGGTTACAGGGCACACGTGTTATTATTATGTGTGGTCACAGCTGCGGCTACAGTATACACTTACACCCCTCTCACACCACAATCCCAACCTCACCATAATACACAATGTATACGGTATATATTATATATTGTGCATTGCTGTATTCCTGTGTACAACCCTGTAGTGGTGTAAGCAGGGGGCGAGCTCCGTGTTCCTGTCACTGTGATGTGTACACGGATTACATCCCCTGTTTGCTCTTTGTGATGCTGGTAATAGTTGTGTTACACTTTGTGTCTCTTTATATAGTCACCCTGTGACGGAGTTGCTGCCTGTGGGATCCTTCGATAGCTCAGCTGGTAGAGCGGAGGACTGTAGTGGGTACGACACAGAGATCCTTAGGTCGCTGGTTCAATTCCGGCTCGAAGGAGATGTTTTTCATTTTTTTTTATTGTGTAATTCCTAAGATTTCTGTAAACCTGACATATGCACAAATATACCTGATACCTTATATTCTATTTAGTGACAGAAACTTATATATTATATGTCACTGCATATTAATTATACTGCATGCTGCTGCACCTCTATTACAGTAATTACAGCTTAACACACTACACCTCTGCATGCTGCTGCACCTCTATTACAATAATTACAGCTTAACACACTACACCACTGCATGCTGATGCACATCTATTACAGTAATTACCGTTTACCACACTACACCCCTGCACCTCTATTACAGTAATTACAGCTTACCATATGCACCTCTATAACAATAATTACAGCTTACCACACTACACCTCTGCATGCTGCTGCACGTCTATTAGTATAATTACTGCTCACCACACTACTCCTCTGCATGCTGCTGCACGTCTATTACATTATTTACAGCTTACCACATTGCACCTCTGCATATTGCTGCACATCTATAAGTATAATTACAGCTTACCACACTACACCTATGCATGCTGCTGCACCTCTATTACAGTAATTACAGCTTACCACACTGCAACTCTGCATGCTGCTGCACATCTATTACAGTAATTAAAGCTTACCTCAGTACACCTCTGCATGCTGCTGCACATCTATTACAGTAATTACTGTTTACCACACACCTCTGCACCTCTATTACAGTAATTACAGCTTACCATACTACACCTCTGCATGCTGTTGCACCTCTATTACAATAATTACAGCTTAACACACTACTCCTCTGCATGCTGCTGCACGTCTATTACATTATTTACAGCTTACCACATTGCACCTCTGCATATTGCTGCACATATATTAGTATAATTACAGCTTACCACACTACACCTCTGCATGCTGCTGCACCTCTATTACAGTAATTACAGCTTACCACACGACGCCTCTGCATGATGCTGCACACCTATTAGTATAATTACAGCTTCCGAGACTACATCTATGCATGCTGCTGCACCTCTATTACAGTAATTACAGCTTACCACTCAACGCCTCTGCATGATGCTGCACATCTATTAGTATAATTACAGCTTACCACACTACACCTCTGCATGCTATTGCACCTCTAATACAGTAATTACATCTTACCACACTACACCTATGCATGCTACTGCACCTCTAATACAGTAATTACATCTTACCACACTACACCTCTGCATGCTACTGCACCTCT